>NW_008825407.1:876848-880399 GCF_000699105.1 Pygoscelis adeliae | reverse complement strand
TCTTCCGATTCTCTCCCCCATCCCACCCGGGGGGGAGTGAGCGAGCGGCTGGGTGGGGCTTCGTTGCTGGCTGGGATTAAACCACAGCAGTGCTTTTTGTCTCATGTGGCTCTGACCCGGACTCTAGTGCCACTGCCTCCCCTCCTGTTCCTCACATGCATCTTCCTGACTGCCAGTGCCGAGGGTGAGATCTGCTTCTCCCAAGCCAGGACGGTCAGTGTGCCTGCACTGACTTAGCGAAAGCAGCTGCAGCGTGTCCCCGGTTGCCCCTATTCAATCCTACTCCAGGAGAGGGACAATGATGCAGAAGGCAACTCAGGCTTTATGTTCCTGACCCTTTTCCTGATTTCTCCCTTCTGTTAATGGCAATGAAAGATTCCTAGCACACCTTCCCTCCTAACTTCTCAAATGTCTTGCAAGCTCTGTGGGATAGTCACTGCCTTAGCATGTAACCACCAATATTTAGCCATGTAACCTCATTCAGCTGGGTATTTGTTAGCTTGCACACAGGGAGCTTCCCTCAATGTCCCCCCTTGTCCAATATAGATCAAATGGAAAAGCTGGAAAGAGAGCGATCAGTCAGTGTGAAAGAGAAGCTGTGAAGGACATGCGATTGATACAAAAGCTAGGGTTACCCTGGGGAATACAACAGGAATAAACAAAATCTCTGCAATGCTCTATAGGCACTTTACCAGATGGATATGGTCAAGAGGGCAGTAATGACTCAGAAAAGGCAGAAGATTTGAATAACTATTCATGATCTGTCTCTGGAGACCAACAGACATTTGTTTGTGGCTTCTGAGATGACAAAACAATTTCTGTGTGTTTGAGGATGACAAGACTGAGGAGCTTGCTGGACACCATCTCCTTGGATACTCCACTTATTATAAGCAAACAGATGGCTTGAAAGACTTAGCTGAGGGGATCCCTAACTCACTGCTGTTAGTTTTTACTATTTATTGAAATAGTTAAATGCTAGAAGGTTAAATTCTAGCAGATTGGAAGAGGACACAGGGAACGACTTGAATACTATAGGGTGATTTGCTGGCACCAAAGAAAAAGCTAACACAGGTTCCAGTTAATAAAGAATTAAAAGGGAGGAATGCAATCGATGACAGTCTACATGGTTCGTGGGAAATGGGTCTTGTCAGCCAAACACAATGTCATTTTTTGCCTACTAAACCAGTCGTCTCATCAAAGTAAGTGTAGAGATGGAATAGAAAATAGATTAAGAATGGCTGACTGACAGGTCTCAGAAGGAGTTGTCAAGAGGGAATCACTGTCAGTGGGCATGTTCCTACAGAGTCCGCAAGGAGGGGTGGTGGGCCTGACGCTACTCAATGCTTTCACAGGGCTTGTGAAAACAATGACCACCTCAGTGCCTTAGCAATCCCTGGATGAGACAGAGGTCGGTGGATTTGTAAAAAAGCCCATTAATAGACTCAGGACATTGTAATTCAGCCATTGCAATACTCTCTATCCCTGCTGAAGCACCCGTATTTTTAAAAGGAAGAGGATCCATGAGGGAAGAATGCAGAAGATGCCTGAGTATAGCTTTTCAGTAAGCCTATTGAAACTGGACCTTAAAGGATGTTCCTTAACACCTCCCTGGTGACAAGGAAACTGGTGCCAACCTGCAGCAGAGGAACAGGGGAACAAGCAAGGGCTGGGAGTTGAACACAGAGTCCCAGAGGCTGCCCCAGCCTGTTTGTCCCAAGGTCGTGCTGTAACCCACAGACAAGCCTTCCCCATCTCTAGATCTCTTTCTCCCCACTCTAATCCCCTGCTGTGTGTCAGCCTTTTTGGCTCAACAGTCAGCTGGATGCTGAGAGAGGGGAGGTGACCCCCTCTCTGACACAGGGAAGGTTGTCGGCCTTAAGGAAAGAGCATCCTAGGGAGGGGAGAGGGGTCTCAAAGCCTCTGTGGAGGGTGCAGAGCTGCCTGTGCACATTCCTCTGTGCGGGAAGGGCTCCACACATCCTCCTCTTCAGCTCCCCTTATTCTGTTGCTCAGGTAACACTTTCAAGGCAGGTCCTCCAAGCAAATTTTTAGGTCAGTTATAATTGGGAAACCTTGCATGGAGCTATAAAACATCAGTTAATATGCTGGAACTATCTAGTTAAATGCCAATTATAAAACCCCATAAGCTCCTCAACTCAAATATATTAATGACATAATTAAACATTTATTGCTTATGCAAATTAAAAATTAAGTTAATCGGACATCAACAAAACCCCAGGAAGTGACCATTTAAGTAACTAATTTCTATTCAATTATGATTCCTTCCTATTATAAAGCCCCCATGCCATTATTTCTGGACTGCTCTGCAGTGTTTACTTGGGCCATTCAGACTCAGCGTTCCTACTCCGGTATCCATTCATAATCCCAGACAGCTGCAGCATTCAGATCAACAGCCGTGGACCTCGCACAGCTGGCAGCAGCTGGACTGTGTGCCCCTCCTACTTGTTGCTTCTTCTCCTACCTCCTCCTTGGCTAAGCTACTAGGAAGGGCACAGCCAGAATTAAGTCTCCTCCAGATTCTGCAGATTCAGGGTGGGTAGAGGAAGGGATATGCACTGGACCTGTGAAAAGGCACCTGCTGGGGATGGTGGCAGCGAGCATGTGTTTGTGTATATCCCATAGGCAGAAGTGTGCTCTGATGAGCAAGATAAGGATGTAGATCTCCCGAGTCCACCCCTGAGCCTTCTCCCTGGTTCCCGGCACACCTTCGCTGAAGTCATTTCACTTCTCTGTATCACCCCCCCGGGGAAGGGCACTCTTTTGCACAGTGGGGAAATTATGGACCTCAGGGGATGAGTGTTTCATGATGGGATCAGCTCCTTGGGTGGACAAAACTGTGTGCCGGCAGAAAGCTACTCTTCATTATTATTGTAAAGCGGTAATTGAAAGGGCTGGGAGCTACAGCAGGACAATGAGATGAGGCCAGGAGATGGGAAATGAAGCGTTTTGTTCCTCGAGGGATGGAGACGTTTCCCCTGGTGAGCAGAGCCTGTGCAGCCAGGGCCATATGGATGGACTCCCTCCCTCCAATCGACAGGCAATCGGTTAAACCTGACAGGTGTGAAGTTGGCAATTTTCTTTTCAAAACTGTGAGATAAACAGGCTGGCAGGAGTTTGAGAGGAACAGAGAGATAAGGGAGAAATGGAAACATTCAGGTACCCTCCCTCCATGGGGCTAGCGGTGGCTCACAGGCAGATGGATGGAGGAAAGCATTTGCTTTGCAAAGCCCCAGATACACCAGGAACTCAGGTGCTAGGCTAGAAAAAGGCTTGACAACCAGGCACTAATGAAAAAGAGAAACCCCTTCCTCTCACAGCTCCTCAAAGGGTGCTCCCTTTGATCTCTTAAGATTTGATCCATATTCACCTCCTGGGATTTAGCCAGCGCTGAACTGCTCCTCCTGAGCTTACAGGCAAACTACAGGACAGTGTTTTCTGCAAAGGGGCAGAAGGAGCATTTAGTGCCTCTTTGCATGCAAACCATTTTCTTCCCCAAATTCCACGCAGTTTAGACAAAAACCCTGCCTATT
>NW_008825407.1:863111-876838 GCF_000699105.1 Pygoscelis adeliae | reverse complement strand
GCAGTTGTGAAACCTACGGAGGAGGGAGTGTCCCTAACTCACCTTGTGCTGGGCTTAGTCAGATGAGGCCACAACATTCACCTCAACTGCTGAGGCTAAGGGAGCAACTCCAATGGCTGGTATCCATAAATTACTACCTTTCGATAACTCAGCCCCTGGGGGTGATACAACATTTTTAGCCTACATTTTAATCATGTACACATTTATCTTGCTGTGCCCCTGCTTTGCCTGCATGGCCATGCCTGACTCTGATTTCTGCTAGCTAGAATTAAAATTTTAGAAGTGCAACACACGTCCTTTTTTTTTTTTTTACGGGCTGATCCTTGTTCTGCAAATACTATGTAAGAGAGAGCCTGCATCTAAACACGTCTGGGAAGGCTGTGAAATGCCTTGTTTGGAGGAGGAGTGAACCAGCCCCCCTTGCCTTCTGCCAGGCACCACTGAGGGCATTTGAGGCTCAACAGCACTTCTCGGTGTCACAGGTCCCCCAGCTGGAATACATTTGCATAAAGCAATTTCCTCTAACAAATATGTTCATACAAATCAAACTCAAGTTTGCAAATAATCTGAAACCATGAAAAAAAATTAATCAAACATATTTGTTACTACAGGTAATTCACCCAGCACTGTTCTAAACAGGCAAGTTTCTCTCAGTTCAATTTTTCCAGCACTAGCTCTAGGAGACTTAGTGGTATGTGTGACTGTGAGTGCTCCGACTTGAACTTGAGCACAGTTTACCTCTTACCTCACAATGAAGTTTGGATTGAAAGTCACATATTTCTGGACTGATGCTCTGTGCCTGACCTGTCTCCAGTGCCCCTTGAGCTCCCACCCTTTTGTAGCCTGCCTGGTTTGACATCTCCCGGTTACACTGTCTTTTTCTCTGTCTGTTGGAATCCTTTGGCTCTTGCACTTCCAGTTCTGAGTCTGCCATGAATGTGGGTCCCTGGGAGATCCATCTGGTTTTGAGTGTTGTGCAAGGCCTTAATCCCAGAATGGGAGGGACATCTCCTTCCCAGGTGCCTGTGCCCAGGGATATCAGGCAGGTTGCCTGGTAATTCTCTGATTACACGGGAGTGTATCTCACTCTCACTCACCACAAATCCTACTTAGGCCACGTTCATTTGTGTGGGTGGAAATAAGCGTAACTCCATTGTAGTCAGAAAAGCTGGATGTGCTTGCACCAACTGGGAACCTGGCTCTGTATCTTCATCATGGACTGCCCTGAACTCTGTGTACATCTCCCAGTTCCAGCGAGGTGAATCTCATGGTGTTTGCTCTGGTCTAGACTGGCTCTCTGCTGCTGGACCATGCTCAGCGGTGGGCATACAGCCTAAGAGCAAAGCCAAGCCTCGTTCACCTCCTCCTGCCCTGATCCAGCTCCTCCCCTGGCTCTCTGCTGGCACCTCTGCTGATCATCAGGGCTCTGAAGTTGCTTTTGGGGCCAGCAGTGCTTGCCTGCAGAGATGTGGCTTTGAGAAGAGATCCAAGCCACCCTGCCATTTTTCCATGGGCTACATACATTGCTGACGTTCCCGCCCCCAACATGTTTCTGTTTTGTTCCAGAGAAACACAATACTTAGGGGCACTTGCATGGGAGTCAGTTCCCGCTGCGTTCAGCTCTCTGCAACCTGAGCTGCTGAGAAGAGGCCCCATGCAATGGGTTTTATCCATCATCGCTTAACTGTAAGACATGGCCTGGGAAATCAGCACAGCATTTCCCAGGGGCTCAACCCAGCAGGACCACGGGCAAAGATAGCCCCTCCTATCCTTCTTTCCATCTTAGACCCCCATCCCAGCTCCCCGGTGCTCCTTTTCTTTCTCCCCTTTCTCCCCACCCGCAAACTTGGCTGATGTGGCTGAGCCAGCTGCTGGGGATCCAGTTCTGTAGGATGCTGCTCCTCTGCATCGCTGTCATGGGCGCTCCTAGGGCTACTGACCTGAACGGCTGCAGCTGAAGCAAAGCTACACGTTCAACATCTGTCATTACTAAAAGGAGCTGCCAGAAAGGGGAAAATGAGAGCAGTAAAATATGTGGACATACAGATACAGGCCGGATGGTGGTCACAGCTCCCTTGGCATGTTGAAGCCTGATAACAAGAGCGTTCCTGGCTTTCCCCCCCTTTGCATCTGAGGAAAGCTTCCCCAAGGCTATCTTTAACCCCTTCCAAAGTGAGGTGCCCAGCACACTCCGTTTTCAGCAGAATCACTGAGAACTGGCTCCCTTAGTGGCATGGGGTTTGGAGGGAGCCTGCCTGCCAAGCAGCACACAATGCATTGATCATTGAGCCTGGTATCAAGGAGCCTCCTGCTGCTCCGGCACATGCTCCACGCCTGCTTTGCTGCTGACAGGGAATGAACAGTCTGCACCAAACCCCTCCTTTCCAGCCTAATCCTGAACACTTCCCTCTCCATCCAGCTCCTCTCTTCACACTGGAGACCGGTTTAAGTTCAGATATGGGTCAGGATCCCTCTCCCTCTCCCTCTGTGATGGGAAATGCTGGGTTTTGGTTCAAATCTCCAGCAGATCATCCACGTGCTGAAGTTGGGTGCAAAAATCCCTTCCCAGGGAGTATTCCGCTCTCTAGGCCAGAGGCATGGCGAAGTGCCTGTTGATGTCAGTGCAAGGAAGAGCATGCACATTTTCTGTGATCTCTTGCTCGCTTTGTCTCTCCCTCCCTTGCAAAAGTCTGGGTCTTGCAGATGTCTGCCTTGATCTTTGGGAACAAGACTTTCTTTGTAGCATATATTCACAGTCAGGAAGCTGGAGGAAAGGGGAAAGGCAAACTGTTCTGCCCAATGCAGAGATCAGTAACGGAGATGCAGGGATGCAGCCTGACTGATCTTGCCTCCCAATGGACCCTTAGCATCCCTATAGCATTTAGATGTTTTTGATGCACTATCGTCATGGTAGCCAAGCGTTGCACTACAGGAACATCCTACTATGTCCAATCAAAGGTTGGCCTAGCCCGTATCCTGGCACTGACCACAGATAATTACACACGCCTAGAGAAAATGTAAGAAAAGAGCAAGTATGTATTGACATTTTTCCAATAGCCTGTCCCATCTGCTATAGCTAACAGCAACTTAAGAACTTCCTAAGCTAGAGACAGTGTCGTAATTTTTAATAGCTTTTGATAGATTTTTCTTCGATAGGTTTTTCTAGCCACTTTTTAGCTCAGGTTAAATTTTGGCATCAGCAGCATCTTTTGACAAAGCATTTCGCTGTTTACATCGAGAGGGGGAAATGCTCCCACCTCCTTTTGTCTATCTTGAATCTGCTGTCCAAGAATTTCAAACAATACCACCTATGTCAGTGGCAAAACCAGTCATTCCCTGTCCACCTTCTCCAGACCACTTGCTGTTTGGCAGATTTCTTAACCCTTAGCCTTCACCCTTCATCTGCAAGCAACTCCCATTACAAAATACTGCATATCATGGGAACAGACCTAGGTCGTTGAAAAGCAGATGACGTTGCTGCTGCTTTGACTCTCCTTACAGCTACCAAACACAGGTTGAGGAACGACGCAGTCACAGACGCACAAAAAAAGGGAGAATGTCTCTTTTTTTTAAATTCTTTATTTATAAAAAAGTACATTTTTTTCCACAGCTGAGCCACTATGTTTTTTATACAAGTAAAAGGAAGGGTGATGCAACACCCCGCCCACACAAATTATAACCATGAAAATGCCCCCCCAGACCCCAAACAAACAAATTATTACAAAGGATGGAAAACAAACCAAACAAAAATCATTAAAGTCCATTACATTATTATTATTTTTATTTTTTATTTTTTACAAAAGCACTTACAACACAGCTTACAAAAAAAAAAAAAAAAAAGGGGGGTTGGGGTTGCTTGTCTGTCTGTAGTCTTTATTCCACAATGATAATTACAGCAAGAGGAAGAAGAAAAAGAGAGATAAAATCACTGGAGTTAAGGAATCACATTTTAAAAAAAGAAAGGCAAAAGAAAAGAAAAACCAGATCCTCAACAAGAGTACCTCCACCAATACCAGTTTATGCTAGCGGAGGATCTGACTCCATATGCTTGTTACATTCACCCCCAGGTACATTACATATGGAAAGTCACACCGGTACGAAGTACGAACTCACCCCCCTCTCTAAGGCTTGGGTTTCCTTCCCTTGCTGGTGGACTGAATCCTCCCCTTCGCCCCATTGCATAAGCACCCCCCTCTCCGGCACCCCAGCCCTGGCTGTGCTCTGCCCTGGCCCCTCGGCCAGGTCCAGCCCTTGGCCCTCCCCACCCCGTGCTGCAGCCCGGCAGCCCTTGGGGGGAGGCCCCTGAATTTTAGGAGCAATGGTGAGGCAGCAGCTGGACCCCAGGCCTTCACACCCTCCCTGCCCCAAGGCTTCCCCTGCCTCTCTCAAGGAGTTGCTCAAATTGTCAGCAAATTGCATCAAATGCAAAGGGGAGGGAAATAGGGGGGTGAAACAGCAGGCTAGGGGAGGGTAAAGTGCTATAGTAAGCCCCGCAGAATAAAGGACAGGCATCAGTGCACACGGTGCTGGCAGCGTCTCCTCTCCCCACCGGGGCCCACTGCCCACAGCCCAGCGGAGCAAACGGACCTGAAAACTTCGGTGCTGCGGCAGGAGCGGTTGTGAACGCGGGAACCTTACGGTGAATTTTAACCTGCTGGCAAAAGGCTACAACCTGCCCCACTGCTTCTCCTCTTAGAACAAAATGGGCCTGGGATACCCCCCTCATCTCCACAATACGAAACCTCTGAGCTTCGTGCAGCCTGCAGGCGTGACACATTCGCCCTTCTCCCGCACTGAGCTGGGCGATGGAGTTTTCCCCTCCCCTCTTTGAGCATAACGACCAGCGCCTGGAACTCCAAAAATCTGTGAGTGTGCGTGCGCTTGTGTGCTCCTGTATGGGAAAGAACAACAGCAAAGGAGAGCAGCAGCCCCCGTTCTAATCGCATTCCCTTTTCTAATTGCTTGAAGATCAATCTTTTGAGTATCTCTCTCTCTCTCTAACCCTTAGTGATTTCTGCTGAACAGTTGTTGTGTTTCTTTTTGACTCAACGTCAGGAAAATGGCTCATTTTGTCCCTTATGTCTTTGCAACCAATTTGGTGCTACCATTTCAGTTTGATTCTTTTTACTAAGAAATCTTCAGGGTTTTTTAAAATTTTTTTTCCCCTGGCTGAATGAAAATGATTTAACGACAGGGAAAAAAAATCTGGTAATTAAATAAAGGAAAATAACATCACTAGGGTGAATTGCAATGAATAATCCTAGAGATAAGCCCCAGCAGGAAAACAGCTGGGGTGTCTTTGTACATAAACTACAGGCTCATTTTGCGTTGTGACACAGATGCGTCTGCTTCAGCACGGCTCCCTGAATACACCCAGGGAAGGAGCTGGGGGCTCGGCGCAAATTCACCTGCATTTTCTTTGCTGAGACGGTGGTGAGACCCAGAGTGATGTACCACAGGGCTCAGATTGACCTCCCTCTCATCTACCCGTTCAGCTTTCCCATCCGTCCATCTTAATCTTGAGGTACCACAAGTTTTGCCTCAAGTTACCATCCAGGATCAGGGTTTGGGAATAGAAAAGCACCACGCTGATACGTCTCTTCACTGGCAAGAACCCAGCAAAGGGATCAGGACAATGATCCCTTCAAATGGAGGTATGGCAACCGGCTGTGCATCCAAGGCCCTTTGCCAACACCCAGTCCCCAAGGAGGGCGATGACGCTGCCCAGGCAGAAAGCCAACTCGGGTATAACCAATGCAACACACCAGTTCAGGTCCAGCGTAAAACGGGGCATTTCCTGGAGAGCAGCAGCTCCCCAGCACCTAGGTGGAGAGGCGGCCAACGCTGTGCTCACAGCAGGTGCTGGGTACTGAGAGAGGATGGGGACGTGCTCCACCCTGACCGGAGGGGTAGCCTGGGGGTCCCCACCCCATCCTCCGCTGCTGGCTGTGAAGCAGGGATGCTACAACAGCTTCCATCTCTGAACTGGAAGCTTCTGCTTGCTCTTTGCCGGGTCCCACAGGGATGTTTTACACCTCCTTAGCACCTCTGATAAAAGGGGGGGGTGGAGAAGCAGGGGATTTGTCACTTGAGGTAGCCTGAGGGTCCCTTGGAGAGGTGGTCCAGCCAGCCCAGCCTGGGAGCTCGTGTGCCCAGCTGTGAAAGGTGTGCCACCACTTAAAATCGGCAGCTTGACTCCAGCCTGCCAGAATCTGGCCCATTGCGAGAAATTGGGGCACAGAGGGACAAGTAACACTGTCCCCCAAGGAAAGAACAGATTGCCCCTCTGCCTCCCCTCGCAGCCCAGGCACCGAGAGGCCCTTGGGGCCACCAGGCAGATTGCCCCTCCAGGGTGAGTACTGCACGGTCTCCAGCACCTTCACTCCCCTGCAGAACCTCCCAGGAAGCAGGATGCACATGGTCTTCAATTTGGCATCTCTACTGAGCTCACCCTCGCATTTGGGTAGAGACAGGTACCACTTTCTTCCTGATGTTGGTGGAAAACCTGATCTAATTACCTTCAAGGGCCCCCTCAGAGCAATTTAACCCAGAGAAGGGAGTGATGCTATTACTGGATCAAAACGGCTCTCAGATGAAACATCAGTCTGATTTTTTTTCCCCACACTTCTTTTTTCTCCTACCTTGCTATGGATTAATGGCTAATCACTTGGCTAATTACCACCCCAAGAGTCTCTTGGCCAATTAGCTGACCTTGCAAGGGACAGCAAGAAGCAAATCACTGCACTGAGGTGGCATTTGTCTATGGCTGTGGGGATAATTGCACCAATGGAGTGATGCTGAAGGGCCCAAGGATGGGAGGAATCCACTACTGAACCTTGAACTTGCAGGGTACCTCACTACTGTGACAGGCAATACTGTCTAAGGATCTTCCATTCCAAACTTGCCGAGGTTCTGGATGAAAAATAATCATTTGACCCCTCTTCTGAACCACACTGATGAGCTAAGTGGCTGAGCTCTTTCCTAGACTTGTGCTGGTGCAGTACTGGGGAGCAAAAAGTGTGATATAGCAGAAAGGGAACTGTATACAGGCTCTAGCTTGGAAATACCATATGGCTTTGCTATCTCCTTTTCTTTTTCTGAGTCCCACTGTTTTTTTGAGCCCCCACTCAGCTAACTATGTGGACGCTGTGTGAACGGGCAATGAATAAGCCAAGGAAGCAACATCTCAAAAAATGACGCCTCTAAGTGCGAGGCTAATAACTACCAAAGCAATGTTTCTTAGGATTCCTTGTTCGTATTTCCTGCAAGCCATACCTCAACTTGGGAACAGTCACACTGTCCCGTTCTCTCCCAGGGCCGTCTGCTCCATTTGCAAGGCTTTGTACCTTTGGTCTTTACGACACAACTTCACTGTGGGCTAGGGACCCGCAGTGCGGTGGAGTCAGTGCAATGTGAATTTGCCAGATCAGGTCAGTGGCCTCTGCCTGTGACTAATGCAGAACACGAAAGAATCGCTGCTGGACCCTGCAGATTTTATAAAAGGTTGTTTTCTTCCAAATCCGTCTCCTCGCAGTATGCATCTGCGCTGGGGGAAATTTGCAGAGGAGGGTCTGTGCCCCCGGTTTCCACTCTGCGCTTGGTCATGGACCACCCAGAGTTTGGTGTTGGAGACGTTGTCACAACCCTTTTTAGCGCCTAGTTGTGAAATTCAGATCTAAAGGATTATTCACCTGAGAGATGGACTTTGTTGAGAATTACCTCTGAATCACAAACTGTGCAGGCTCTGGAGCATACTCCATGTCACACTAAAGTAAGCTGTGGCTACTGTACAGCGCTCAGCAATGCTGCTCTGTCCTGATCCAGATTACAGTGTTCACACTTTGGGGAATTGAAGCCCTGTGTATGCTGTCATCCCAAGGCACTGGAGGGAAGTCATTCTCTCTGCAGGTTTACAACCGCCCCTAATAATCAGCCCCTACTAGTCATCAGAGATATGGAGAGATGTTAGAGATTTCATTTCCTTTATTGGGGAGTTTCTTGTTAGCAGGGTGCTCCTGGTGGCAGTGGACAGACACGGGAAGGTTTAGCCATAGCTTTTAAGGTTCAGCCCGAGAGATCCCAAGGGAATCTCTGTCTGCCCTGCTTCGAGTGGACATAAAGCAGCCTTCCTGTGGCATTTGGCTGTTCTGCCAGAAGCCAGGAAGCCTGGAGGGCTGGCAGGAACAGCAGAAAGATTACAGCATTACAGTTGGATTTCCCACTCCCCTACACCACTAACGCAATAAAAGCAAGCTACAAACTGCGGATGGCTCATGCTGAGCTTCATGTTGTTTGGAGCAAGCACCACACGCTCAAGGAAAGCATTGCAGGCTGCCTGGATCAGAGATCTGACCTTGACTCATCTGCGTGGGTCTGCCTCTCCACCCTCCCTTTTGTAGCAGGATAACCACTGGATGCTATGGAACAAAACCCAGCGGGTAAGGCAGCAGAAGAATTAGTCCTGCTATTTTTGGATGTGCATGATAATACAGCTCAGAAAACTGGGGATTTCTTTTCAAACAAAAGATTTATTTATACATCAAATAAAAAAAAAAACAAAACAAAAACAACCCACAAGAAGAAAAATAAGCCCCAACCCAGTGAATCTAATTTGGATACGGTCAGTGTCAGGCAGAGGGCCCTGAAATCTAGAATCCCATTTATCCACAGAGCAGAGATAGCAGCAATCCAAGCCTCCCCATCACAATGCAGTGGCTCAAGGGAAGGAGGACGAGATCAATACCACAGGCTCACTCACTCCTGCCCTGTCTACCAAGTCTTTGCTTAGAAGAGGGATGTGATATTGAAAAAGTGGCATTCAATGCAGACTAAGCGATTTATCTAAGGGCTAGGGGTTGTTGTGAGGAGAGTTAGAGAGAAGCACCCCATGCTCTGAGCCCCCCCCCGAAAAAAAAGTGTAAACACATGACAATTAAGTCTTAGTGGTATAATAAAACTTAGGGGCCTGATCCTGTACTGAAGCCCTCAAAGACACTGGATGGTACCCTGGGAGATCTGCCCTGCCAGGGTCTGCAGACCAGAGCTGAAAGCAGTGAGTCTGTGGGAGAAGCGAAGTGGTATCGGTTGGTCCCCCTCCCCAGGCAGTGGCAACAAGATGTGTGCACGACATGCCGTGCACAACCATTGTGCCAGAATTAACTGCTCTGTGGCTGGTACTAGCAACAACAACAGCAACAAGAACAAAAAGAGCCAGCATTTCTCTGAGCCATCACAGGGGAAAAAATGTCAGCAATAAATACTCCTTTTCTTTCTTTTAAAAGAACACTCAAACACAGACAGAAATGAAAAGCCAGGAAATAATAAATTGTAGGAAGAAAATGGCAGCTCTGTTTCCCTGCCCTGCTATCAGCCCATGCACCTGGGGTTTGTTCTAGGGCTTTTTCTCCCCCTTCTCCTCATTTTCCTTTTATTGAGTCATTAAAAACTGGGAGTGGATCTCGCCAGGCGTGCAGTGGGCAATGGGAATGCTACCCAGACCCCACTGAAAAGAAAGTGATTAGGGGAAAAAAAAATCAGTTCACTTAATAATGGCACCTATGTTTCCATTGCCATAAGCTTTCCTGGCCTCTGTCCTTCTACGGACAGCCCACTTGACCCCCTCCCAAGGTTAAAAAAAAACAAAGAAGACAACATACAAACAAATTCCAGTGTTTCGGGGGTGCGGAAGTGGGAGGAGGAACCTCAGGGAGGGAAGTGGGGCCGAAGGGCACTCTGAGACATGAAGACACAAACAGAGTGTAATATACAGGCTGGGCAACAGTCGTTAAAGCAAATAGTAACACCTAAGCCACCGACCAATACAAACACCACAGAAGGGGACGAAAGTCGTCAAGAGAAATTAAAAAGCAAAACCAAAACCGAGAAAATAATTACCCAACCTCCCACCTCCCGTACGTCCCAAAAATTATCTGTAAGCAAAGCTGCCCTCCCTCCCCGCTCGCCCCAGCCCGCCCTTCCTGCCAGTGCTGGAAGCGTCCAAAGTCTCTGCCGAGCACCCAGGGCTGGCCGGGGGCGTGCTTGCGTGTGCGGGGGGTGAGCGTGCGTGCAGTGTGTGTGCAAGCGGCTGTGGCACGCTCGGCTCCACTCGGCAGGGATGCAGGGTGAGTGGGAGGGCATCACTCGTGTGTACGTGTGTGTGTGTGTGTGTGTGTGTGTGTGTGTGTAGCAATGGGGTGCCGAGCTACACGTACCACTCCTTTTTGGAAATAAAAGATCCATCGTTCTGTGAGACCATGTTCTCTGCTATGTCGAGCTGCTCGGGGTCGTACTGGAAGCCGAGTGTCCTTTCATCGTAAGGTTCGGGGTGTGCCTCCCCCTCATCTACCGTGAAGTAAGGCCGCTTAGCATCCTCCTCGTATTTGTTGGGGCCACCCAGCTTGCGCTCGCCTCCCACATCCTCGTCCTCATCTTCGTAGGTGCTGCCGCCCAGCGGGCCCGGCTTCTTCTCGTCGTCCGAGTCGTCGGGGTACTGGAGGTTTTGGGCCATGGGGGGATGATGCTGCGGGATGCCAGCCTTGCTGTAGCCATTGCCGTACACGTGCTTCTTTGTGCTGTAGTCACCCTTGAAGGTGTGACGACGGCGCCGGAGTACCACAAAGAGCACCACGGCCACCACCAGGACCAGCGAGACTCCTCCCACTATGCCCCCAATCACCGGTGTGGGGATGTTCGGCTGCACCATGGATTTGCGATCATCGATTGGAGACGGGGTGTAGGGAAATTCTGGGTAGGAAAAGACAGATGGAAGGGGGAACAGTGTCAAACCATGCGGAAACGCGCCCTCCCTCCATGCTTTCATTGCCATTTTTGGGGGGTGAGGGGGTGGGAAGATGAGGGTAAGGAACAGGGAAGGGAAAAACTAGGGAAAGGGGAAAAGGGTGCGTCCTCACAGGGGTCAGCGCATGGGAGCTCTGCCTTAGCAAGGGGAACGCAGCGTGCCGTGCCAAGGTCGCCAAGCCTCATGCAGGAGCCCAGCAGGCTGGAAGCAGTGTTTCCCTCCCCACCCCAGCTGGTTTCTCCAGACGCGCTCAGATCCCACAAGCCCAGTGCCTTGAGTCCAGACGCTTTCCATTTTACTGGGTGACATTTCAGGTCCAGTTTGCCAGAGCATGGGAGGGTCTTGCCAGGGAGCAAGACCCAAACCCCATCCAACAGTGGGCACCGAACTGCCACGACTGCTCCTGTAGATGCCACGCTTGGACCTGCCAGCTTTGCATCCCTCTCCTCGGCATCCCAGCTCGGCCTGACCCCAATCAGTCTAGGTCAGGCCAGAAGGCAGCAGCACGTTGTGATTTCCCCTCCCACCCACCCACAAGTGTTTGCTCAGGGTCATGGCTGGCTCCTGAACCCGCTTGCTGGCCCGGCTGTGCTCTGCAGCACAGGGACACAGACCTCCCGCTGTTTCTTTTTCTTCCGCTATTACTGTGGCCAGCATAGCGCCACTACTCATGCTAATCTTGTTCCTACAGTTACCCTGACCTATTTAAAACAATAAATAACTCAAAAGAGAAAAAGAAAAGAAATGAGAAAGAAGCTCTCTTCTCTTTCATGCAGTTCAACACCTACACTTCGGCACAGATAAAGTTTGATCCAGGACTTAAATCAACCTTCTTAACGCTCCCTGGGCATAGTTACAGCCCCTGGGCAAACTCAGCTTTCACAAACTGCCTGTTGAGCATCCGTGTCCATGAGGCATTAAGCACCACGTGGCTGTCTCAGTCCTTCACCTGCCTCTGAATTTAGACAGCAGGCACCTGGTTAATGCCCTCTGGCAGCCTTGCCCTTGCACACCATGCTCAGACCCCTTGCACTGCTTTTTCCACCCCCAAGGCCTGTCTGCCAGCCCTGCTCATAGCTGCGAGCCATTATTGATGCTCTAGAGCGTCCTGGCCCTCACTTTCTACCCTGGCAGCCAAGGAGAGGCGCAGACCGACTAGCTGTCTCAGCACACCCTCCCAGAGGAGCAGCCAGGATGGGGTGATGGGGAGGGAGGGGCTCAAAGGCAGCAAATTCAAAAGGGATATGAGGCAGAGTTGATTCCTGCTGCCTCTTCACGTGCCTGCGGGACTGCCCTGGCAGCCATGATTCTGCATTAGGGCAGGAAGCCCTGAACCAGCAGGAGCTGAGCAGGGAGCAGGTTTCCCTGCAGCACAGCTTAGCCTAGCCACTAAGGAATAGGGGAGAAAAGAGCTTCCCCCGCGTAGAGGTAGTTCCTGAAACAGCTGCAGATTTTGGACAAGGGTACTGAATTCGAGCAACTGCTGGCCTGATCCTTGTGGCATAAATGTTTTGCTTGTGCCTGAGAGCTGTTTCATTCCTGCCTTTCCTGAGACATCATCCCAACAACAGTGTCTTGGTTTCTGCAGTGCTTGACTCGCGTTGAGCAAAGCCTCACGAGCCTGAAACCATGCACAGAGCAGCACACTGGGCAGAATGGGCTGGGGGACAGGCAGATGGAGGGGCTCCCTGCTGCAGCCAGAATGAGGAGCAAGACGCTGTGCAGGCAGGAGCCAGCATCTCTTTCCAAAGACAGCCTTCAGAGCAGGAGCGAGGGCATGTATTTCAGCACAGGGAGCTGGAGTTGGGTTCTGGAAAGCCAAAACCACATGTTGCATCAGCAGAAGGCTTGTCATAGCCAGCTGGTTAATGCAAAACCTCTCTGCAGAGACAGCAAGAAATGTCACATCCATCCCCTGTTAGTCCTGGCTGCTGAGGGCTCAGCTTCAACCACAGAAGTGTCCACAGAGCTCTTGCCATCCCTGCCCATGCCATCTCCCCAGGCCTGCTCCTTGCCATCACAGTCTCTGCAGCCCCGTGGTGCCCAATTCCCAAAACTGTCCACAAAGCAGGCATCCACCTGGAGCTTACGTGGGTGCAGGGAAAGCCCAGCAAGCTGGCTCAGACCCCAGGGGCCGTATCTTTGATTTTCCCCCAGCCCACAGCTCTGACCTGAAGCCTCTTCCTACCTCGCTTTTCCCCACAGCGAGGCTGATTTTGTGCATGGGACCATGGGTCCCAATACCCCATGCTGAAAAGACCCAGATACGGCGTGCGTGCGGGGCGCAGGGTCCCTAAAGCCATACTGATCCCCTCTGCCTCCCAGCTCTGGAAAACAGGCAGATCTGAGAGGGGATGTCTGTGCACAATTTCAAAAAGAGCTTGGCCCACTTTTCTATTAAAAGCCTCATTAACAGCCCAGGTTGGACGCACGAAGTGAAAGGGGGGGTGTTTTTCTACCTTTCTCATATATTTTTTTCCTGCCCTTTGTGCTGCCCACCCCCAAGATAGCACTCGCCTACATGCCACCCCCCTGCCACTGCCGACGCCGTGGACACGCAAACTAACACGCCGCCGTGTTGGATTTCACACGTCGTTCAGGGAAGGAACTATTTTCTGCTCGGATCCCATCCCCATCCTCCTCGCAGTGGCCCAGTTCCCATGCCAGAGAAAACAAAACCAAACTGTGGGAAGAGAGGGAGAAGAAAGATGGGAAGATCGCAAGCCAGCAGCCGAAATCATCCCCTCCCTACCCACGTAGTTTCCTCCCCCCCTCGTCCACCCACCGCACTCCCCCGGAGCCTGGAAAAGCCAGCGGCTCTGGGGATGCAGCGGGGGAACGCGGCTAAGTCCCGGGGCCGGGGGGGACGGGTACAACGGAGGCGTGAGCGACCCAGGCAGGAGGGGGACAGGCTGCTCCGGAGCAGGGG
>NW_008825407.1:848361-862686 GCF_000699105.1 Pygoscelis adeliae | reverse complement strand
CCGGGCACGGCGAGGCGCGCCTGCAGCCGCCTGCCCCGGGGCCCCGGCCTTCAGCAGCCAGGCTAATTAACGACTCGGGACAGGGCCACCTCTCGGCGGGGGTCGCTCCGCACGCATCCACCGCTGTCAGCCCCACAAAGGGGGATTTACCCCTCTGCCCACCGAGTTTCGTGTCCGGGGTGCAAAAGAGAGCAGAACTGCAGCCTGGGGAGAGAGGGGAAAGTGTGGGAAAAGGATCCCCTTTTTGTGTTTGAGGGGTGCGTGAAATTTCTGGAAACTCGTGCTGAGCCTGAGCATGCTGGGGGCCCCATGTGAAAAATCCATTAGGAAGAGTCTGGAGAGAATTAAAGCCACTGTGAAAAGCGGACTGGAGAAACAGGAGACAGCAGAGTCGAGGGAGGGGGAACAAGCTAGGCTTTAATGCCAGCATAAAAAGCCTCCCCCTCTCCTGCTACTCCCCAGCCCTCATAAAAAGAGGGAGTGCTGTATGAATAGGAATTAAAGCAGCAACACTATCTGCCCGCTGCCCGGCTCTGCCAGCTGTTGCATTCAGCCCAGCTTCCTGTCCCCGTGCCAGGAGCCCGACCTCTGGGGCGGCAGCTGGGAGCGCAGGGAGACGGGGGGTCGCCCTGGGCTTCGCTCTGGCACCCGGCTGAGCCCCCAGGTTCTCTTTGATCCCCCCCGTGCACGGAGGAGGGCTGGAGCATCTCTCTGCCCTGGCTCCTGCCTTCTCCGGGCACCACCCAGGGTCATAGCAGTGCTGCCGCTGCAGAGACAAACCAGGCCTTCCCCATCACTAGAGTGGCTTCAAAAATACACGTTTTAAAAATCACGTCTTTCTTTTAATGGCTGGTTTCCAATAGAAATGAGACATATGCAAATCATCCTGCCTGTCCATCAATCCCTTATCTAATGCTTTTTGAACCTGTTGGCCAATTTCAGTGCTATCTGACAGAAGAAGAATGAGCCAAAATTATACCCATCATAAAGCTCTTGGAGAGAGCTGGAGTGAGATCCCTAGCAGAGGTGGGAGCTAAACCTCATTAGACATCAGAGAACCCACAGGGACAAGAGGCTGCTCCCAAGGGCAGGAAGGGCCCAGATCAGAAAAAGCGTATTTTTAGACACCAAGTAATTCTTCTGTGATATGCAGATCCACAGGAAACCAGCTTTCAAAAGCCCTTCTGCTCATCACACTGCTTAGATATTTTAAAAAATACTACTCCTTGTGGACACATTTTTTCTTGAAGTCACATTTCCATCCTTTTCCCTTCAACCATAAGGGCCAAGGAAAAACCCAGCACCAGCCGAGATTCTCACTGCAGCCATGGGCATCGAGGAAAATGTCAAACTCCACGAGAGATTACCTTTTGGATATGTCAGCCCAAGCTGCTCCTTGCATGAAGCTCCTCCAGAGGAAGGCCCTGGATTTCCTTCTGCCTTGCAAAATCAAACACCTGCTGCAATGGGAGGCAGGGGCCTTTGGCCGGCTCTAGCCAGGGCGAGCAGCAGCTCTGGGGAGGAGCAGGAACCTTAATTCCGATGGGCTCATGGAGCTTCCCAGTTCCCAGATGGCCTCAGCAAATACAGTGGTGATCATGTGGGTTTTTTTTACAAGACAGACTGCTGATGGCAAACTTTCCCTGCCAGTACAGTCCACACCAAATGATCCCAGGACTTTGACCCACTGTGTTACAGACGTGTACGTGAATGAAGATAGGGAGATACCTCTGGACCTGCCTCAGCCCAGACAGGGCTGCAATTTGAGAAGCCCGTAGCACTGCTGTCCTTTTTCCTTCACAACAGCCCTTGCACCTATGCATGCCCATCTCCGGCTTCAAGAGATCCTGCCTTTCCTCTCCCTGCCAGGGATGAAAGGGGGGGGGGGTGGTGAAAAAACCACTGGCAACTAATCCAGAAGTTTAGCAGCTGCCACTGGCATTTCAGAGTGTGACGGCTTTTAGGCCAGATGCCAAATGTGTCTTAGGTTTTAATCTGTCAGGTCACCTATCGCTTGTCAATCAAGCGCTGCTCCCGCAGGGGCCGTTGGCACAGATGCCATCAGACAGGATGCAGCAGACACTCCTACCCGCCATCTGGAAGATTAGCATCAGACGGACCCCCCAGGCTTGCTCCTCTTTAGCCCCCGGCCCTACGTCCTCCCACCTAAAGCAGCCACAAGCGCTTGCTGGTGCAGCGTGGCACGGCCCTGGCCGGCGGCTGGGCTTTGGGTGCACCTGCTCTGGGCTCGGGATTTAACGCTTCCCGGAAAGGGCTTTCTCCTGCGCTCTGAGCCTTAGCAAAGGCCTGCTGCTGCATGGCAGAGGGCTCCAGCGAGCCCCACGGACCGTTTGCAGTGACCTTGCTGGGGTGAGATCACTGGTGGTGTGTAAGTAACTCCCTGCTGCAAGCCAAGCAAACGGGGGGGCCGTCAGCCTCTCCTCCCCTCCCCTCCACAGCCTGTAGCACATTCAAGGCCAGGGCTGCAAAGCCGCCTGCCCACGGGCTGGCACGGCCCTGGGCAGGGAACGGCACAGAGCCTCCCATCCTCACAGCCCCTCCCCGGGACACCTGCACGTCGTGTCCTGTCTCCTGGAAATCCGGGAGGTGCAGAGGTGAGGCTACACCAAGCAAGCAACCCGGGGAGCCTGCAGTATCCTGGAGGAAAAGACCCCTTCCTGGCCTCGGGAAACAGGCGGGAGCCCTGCAGCAGAGGGGCTGATACCAGTCACTGCCTCAGCACAGGCTCTGCACTCCCTGCTCCCCCAGCTCTAGCACTGTGATTCTCCTTCGGTTTTGATGTTTGCCTGGTGTTTGAAGGCCCGTGGGGCGAAGAGATGTTTTAACAACATCTTTCTCCTTGTGCTTCCTCTGGCTGAAGCCAGTACACAAGTGCATGAATGTCCCCCCGCACACACACACAAATGCAGATGTACACACATGCACAAGGGCCAGGGTATGTATATGCACTGCTGCACGCAAGCCCATACAGCCAAGCACATATTCATAAATACATGCATATTCACTCATGCCAATGCACTGATGCTCTTGCGTCCTGCATGCACACGTGACTGTGCAGCAGGGCATCCCTGTGCAGGCATGGAGGTTTGGGAGGCCCATTTGCGTGCCAGGATGCAGGTCGGGGTCACACATATGTGTGTATGTACGTGACCAGCTCTCTGTGCAGGACCACCACACTCATGTGCAGGCACGCAGGGACACGCATGCAGTCTATAACCACAGACTTTTATTATGTCACCCAACCGCCTGTAATAAATAGTTACATGTCACACTACATGGCTTGGCTGCGACTGACAAAGGTCCTGCAAGGCAGGAGAAGCAATTATAGGAACAGATTGCTGGAATA
This sequence comes from Pygoscelis adeliae, assembly GCF_000699105.1. NCBI lineage: Eukaryota > Metazoa > Chordata > Aves > Sphenisciformes > Spheniscidae > Pygoscelis > Pygoscelis adeliae. Next base: position 859,319 of record NW_008825407.1, on the reverse strand, counting down.
AAATATTAAATTTCCACTTATCAATCTCTTTAATGTGCTATAACTCTAATAGCAGTGTTCAGCCTTCTCCCTCTGAACAAATCGCCCTCCCCACGAGGGGGCTGAACTAGCCCTGCACTCCTCCTCTCTGGGGCCGGGGCTGGGAGGAAGGATGCTGAGTGGCAGGAGGAGGGAGGTCTGTACCCGGGGAGACAGAAGGGGGAAAAGCCACTGCAGGGTTTTCTCTGCACCAGCCTTCTGGTTTTTTTCTCCCAAGGCTGGCTGCTCACTAGATTGAACTCCATTTATTGCATGCAGCTCTTGAAAGAGGTTTCGTGGTCCACTGACAATCCCTAAATTGCCTGCAAGACCCAAACAAATGTACCTGTAATAGCTGAGCGAGGACGGCTGAGCCCTCCCCAGCACTGGCCTAATCGGTCCTTAGGGAGAGCTGGATAAACATATTCAGATCCCATGAATTATTAAAAGTGGTTTTTTTACGTGGTGGAGGCCTGGCCTAACGGGTTGGCTGCTAATCCCTCCTAGCAGGGCAGCTGCTGGTGTGCCCTTCCTTCCCTCTCATTTAACCTCAACCCCACAGTTCAGACCTTTGGGAATAAATTGAGATTACAGGCAGGCAGACATCAACCCGAAGTCATTCCCCAGAAATCCTGCCAGTCCCCACTTCCCTTGCCAGCACTGCACTGATCGAGCGTGAGAACGATGCTCTACCAGTCCCCTGAAAAACCACCAGGAAGGGAGACATTTACCGAAGCCCGGAGGGGGAACCCACAGACCCTCGTCCCTAGCGGCTGCAGGCGAGTCGGTGCAGCCCACCTGGGCTGCAATGCTATTGTGGTGCTGAAACAGATAAAACGCTGGCAGGTGGCAGCAGAAAATATGAAGAGAGGGCTGTATCTGGTGTTTGGGAACGTGTCCTGACAGCGCAAGAGATACAGGGTGGTTGGATAGCCAGAACGACAGCAAGAAATGGACATACAGGCCGTGCAGAAATGGAAAATGAGACATGGCAAGGAGAGCCTGTTCCTTCCTAAGTCTTCTGCAATACCTATCCCACCTCCTTCTCTGCGACTGGGGACTGAGCTTGGAGGATTTTCCCTCTGATCACTGTTTCAAATGTGACCCAAGGTGCTAGTTACTGCGTGGGATGGTTTTCTATTGCCGACGGGAAGCGAGTCTGCTCAGTTTGCGCCAGGCAGTTGCCTGCACTGTCCCAGAAACACAGTGCCTTTGGTGGCAACTCCCATGAAATGGCCAGCGGCTGAACAGATTTTGGCCACGACCTTCCCCCGGCTTTGGGCGGCTGGGCAGGGCGGGTGCTGCGCCTCCTCTGTCCTGAACAAAGAGCTTTGTTATTCTGGTGCCTTTCACTGGCAAATGAAAAATCCCCCAGAGAAAAGCTTATACCAGGAACAACTCAGCAGGCAAGGATCCAGGACAGGAGGTGTGAATTAAAGGCCTGCTACAGTGATAATGATCATAAATAAATACTTGGTAATTAGCATCTAATTAGCACATCTCATCTATTGACCTCCAAGCACTTGGATAGAGGAAGATTAGCCTGGTTTACCCATGTTACAGAAGAGGGGAACTGAGGTGGTGAGGGTGCCAAACACAGTGTTATTGCTAATTTCAGGAGGTCAGCTGCCCAGGCCTCATCTTTACGCTTGCTCAGCACTTACCACTGTAGAGAGTGGGTGGAGGGGGCTGGAGCTCTGAGAAGCCCTTTTCATCACTCCCAGGTTAGACAACTCTTCAAGGACTGGGTGGCTCAGGGAGGTGGCCTGCTATCAGAACAGCAGGCGCTCTGATTTGCCTCAGGCTGGACAGCAGGAAGAGCTAACAATCCCCGGAACCTGTCCTGTATTTCCCCTGCATTGGGAGCCCCCAGGGCGCCTCATTCCGGTCGGTGGCCCCTGTGCCGTCTGTGGCATCTGCAGGATGCAGGCGGCCGGCGGCCCCCCAGCTCACCCGGCTGCAGCCACAGCCCCGCTGCTCTCCCCAGAGAGAGCAGGTCTGGAGCTACAACGCCCCATGGTCCCTGCTGTGAACCCAGCTGGAAGAGTGGCCGTGTGCCACGGTTTGTGCTGCCTGCCCAGCTGGCAATGGTCCCAAGCTGGGGTGTAGGTGGAGCACCTGAAGGAGACAAGCGCTGAGCCCCCACAGTGCTGCTGGCCAGCTGGGGGGGCCAGAGGAGAGCCTCAGCAAGTCGCCCCAGCTGCCAGGCATGTCTCCTAGGCAGGCAGCGCTGCTTCATCGCATGGTCACTCCCTCCTCTGTCCCCCGAGAGGCCGGAGCTCACTGCAGTGTGGCAGTACTCCAACTCCCTACTGCTAGAGGTACTTCCATCTCTCTCGTGAGACCCGCAACTGCTGGTCACTGCCTGTCATTAACCCACTGATAAAACGAATCGCTCCTTTTACCCCAAAGGAATGGGGTAAATTCCTGCTCTCAAAGCACCAACAGCCACCTTCCCCCTTTGGTGATGCCTTGCAATATCACTTTGTCTCTCTGAAATCAGGCTATTGCTATATGTTATTTCTTCTCTTTAACCTATTTCTTGACATCAGTTTCTCTCCCTGACACTACCTAAGCATATCCACGACTTTTCCTCAATCCTGTGGCTACACTGATTTGCAAGTCGTCAAATTCCTTCTGTCCCATATGACATCACATACCATCACTTCCCATTGTCTGTATCCTGTGATGTTATTCATTTCTGGAGCCCAGACAAAGCTACTCAATTGCTCACAGCCTCTCGGTAATCTGTGGCAGCCAGGTGAGCAAATGCACAGACCAACATGGCATTGGAAGGAGCACAAATGAAAAATCATGAGAATTGCCTAACATCAGAAACACCAAACATCATCCTGAACAAATGACTCATCCATCTCATGCTTTACTGCCTCAGTGGCAGTCTATACCCTCATCCTACTCCTTCTTCTACCTTCTAACAAATATCTCCCTCACACGTCTTCGCTTTTAACATGTTCAATGATCTCTCTGAATCCAAAGCAGAAGACAAGGGGGAAACAAATCGAATGTATCTTGGTGTAAGAAAGGAAAAGACAACAAGAGGAAAGGAGAAAAAAATCCGAGCTGAACCAGTGCAAAACTAGTGTGAAGCAAAGAACTTCATTGTTCCCTTTGCATCATGAACCTCTCCACCCCTAGAAGGAGACACTGGTGATTAAGACAGACGTTAAGGAGATGCAACTGATTGGTAGTTGTCAGCCGCTCACACTCTCCTCTCCCCACCTCCTCCTCCTCCTGTTCTGTCTTTCAAAGCACACCAAGTGTTTTCCTACCTGTGACATTGACTTCCACCAAGCCCGACCGTGTTCCGATGGCGTTGGAGGCCTCACAGATGTAGGTGCCAGCCACACTGTAGGAGACAGGTCCTTTAAAGTAGATGGTGTTGTTCTGGATTTCCACACTCCCTGGCAGAGTCCCGTTTGGCCTAGGGGAAACAAAGATCATGGTTGACCCCAGAGATGATACTCAGTAGGGTCAAGCAGTACTGCAGAGGTGACACTGACATGCTGGTTCTGCGTTTGCCCTTGGGCAGGTCCAGAACCTGGTGGTGCTGGCTGGAAAATACCCACTAACGTAGTCAGCCTTGAAACCAAACCCTCAGACAGCAGCATTACAGGGAAGAGTCAGCAGAGTGTCTCCAGGGTAAATCCACTGCATCATGAGAATTGGGTTCTTTACATCAATTGGTTTTTCTTTTCCTTCTCTGTGATTACAAGGGAGATTGGACATATTTGGGTCACATACAGGCCCTTGAATTTGGCTAACAGGATGTGGAGCACTTTCAGTGCATGTACTCCCCTATCCAGAAAACAGACTCAGAGCCTTAAAACGGTTCATTTTCCAGCACAATCCCCGAGCAGCTTAGGGTAAGATGGTCAGGTCACTCTTTTGGTTTTGGTGGCTCACCTCTAGCAGGCTCATCTTCAGAGTGTTCCTCCATCCCTGACTTTCCATTTGATGGAAAACACAGGAATGGGACACCCACCTAACCCTGCTTTACTCCAATTTCCTGCCCACGTAACTCTCTTGGGCAGCTGATCAGCCAGTGTTAGTTGCAACTCACGCCCGAGTAAAGCGGTGCTGTTTTAGCGCCCTGCCATCTATGACCTGCCCATGTCAGAATAGTCAGATAAGTGTGAAACTGGAATAATGCAAAACTAAGTCTAGAGATACACAGAACAAATGAACAAAGGCAGATAAATAAAAAAAACCCCTGTGTGTTAGGAAAAGACACACATGGCCTGGTTATTCTTAATTACTGAAGCAAAGTAATTACTTCTCTTAGGCAATTAAAAATTACTCAAGTATTCTTTCCCCTCCTCCCAACAAAAATGTGCACATATTGTCAGCAATTTGTAAGAAACAAAAGGGAATAATGGGGATATAATTAGGTTTGTAAAGAAGTGCCTTAATGTACACGCACATATTTTGCATGTCTACATATACACATAGGCACATATGTATAGCAAACACATTAGTCTTTCCCAGCTACATCAAGCCAATGATCCCAAAGCTGATGGAAGAGCAGAAAGGCCTAACGTTGGTCCTCTGCTGTTGTGGTTTAACCCCAGCCGGCAACGAAGCCCCACCCAGCCGCTCGCTCACTCCCCCCCGGGTGGGATGGGGGGGAGGATCGTGGCTGAGATAAAGACAGTTTAATGGGTAAAGCAAAAGCCGCGCACGCAAGCAAAGCAAACCAAGGCATTCATTCACTGCTTCCCATGGGCAGGCAGGTGTTCAGCCATCCCCAGGAAAGCAGGGCTCCGTCACGCGTAACGGGGACTTGGGAAGACAAACGCCATCGCTCCGAACGTCCCTCCCTTCCTCCTTCTTCCCCCAGCTTTATATGCTGAGCATGACGTCATATGGTGTGGGGTATCCCTTGGGTCAGTTGGGGTCAGCTGTCCTGGCTGTGTCCCCTCCCAGCTTCTTGTACCCCCCCAGCCTGCTCGCTGGTGGGGTGGGGTGAGAGGCAGAAAAGGCCTTGACTCAGTGTCAGCCCTGCTCAGCAGTAACGAAAACACCCCTGGGTTATCAACACTGTTTCCAGCACAAATCCAAAACACAGCCCCATACTAGCTACTGGGAAGAAAATTAACTCTATCCCAGCCAAAATCACAACATCTGCCTATGGGTGAATTAGGGCCCTGAATCTACAAAGACAAGGGCATATCTAAAAACTGTGCTGTGGGATGCTAAAGAAGGCTATTGCTTCTTCTAACAGCTCCCCTGACTGTTGCTCATCACCATCCAAATGAGAGGAGAAGAAAGCATGGCAGGTTTTTACATTCCAGGCAGGAGCGAAACAGCAGCAGTAATTGCTTCCTGACCCCCAGGAAGGGGAAGAGGCACATATGAGCATATGGATAAACCAAAGATGCTGGTAGCTATTTCTCTGGCTGCCCAGCCAAAGAAATGAGGAATCAGTTTGATATTACCGAAGTGGCACTGTAGGAAGGAAGGGGATGGCCATGGATCTTATTCCCACTCCTTACGTCCCTACACACACACACGCTGCATGCCTAGGTGGTTGGCTGCAGTACAATTATTTATCAGGTTTTCATCCCATCTGCTTGGTCTGCCTCTTCCTCGCAGGGCCCCGCTCACAGGCAGCCTGGGGCCAAGAATGGGAGAGCAGGATTCTGGGCTGAAAGAGCCAGGAGGCAACTCTGTGCCCCAGCTTTTTCTTCCTTCTCCCTTTCCACCTCTATTTTCCCCAGTCTCACTTGCTCACTCTCACTCTCTACTTTCCTCTTCTTTCCCCTCCATTCTCCTTACCTTCAGCTGCACTCCATCTTTCCTTTCCACCCTCTCTCTGGTCAATAATCCTATACTTAGTCCTAACTGACCCACCAAGTGTGCAGAAAGGGAGAGGCTGGGGAATCAGACTGAAGTGCTATCAGGCTTAGAAACCCGTATACTTTAATTCCATGCTTTCTCTCTCTCTTTCTCTTTTTTTCCCCACAGTTCCTTCTCAAAGCAAAGTATTGATGCTCCCAGCCTCTAAGCTGTAAGTCAAGAAACCTTGCAGACTAAAGACAGACAAATGGACATACACACAGCTCACACAGAATCCATAGGAAAACAACTCTTTCCAGTGTTAAAAAAATCATCAATCACACAAGCACATAGGGACCAACTCAATGCCTCGCTCAAAGATGTGCTGTTCCCAAGAATTGTTTTTGCCAGAGCTGAGTTTATTACCAGCGCAGTGTGTAAACCAGGTGTGCAAATGACATGTCATACCCACTCAGTCATGCAGTGCCATGCTCAGCCCTGACACCTGCATCCCCTGTTGTGTCTGAACCCAGTTGGTAAGTAACTCTCTCTCCTGCCCTGGGCTACAGAAACATCACCTGGCTGAGATTTTTGGCACCCGGTTACCCCGTGCTTCAGCTCTCAGCCTGCCTTCAGCATCACTATCACAGCAGGAGCAGACAGCCTCAGCAGAGATCAGGGTCCGCTTGTGCTGCTGGCTGTGTCTGTACACAGCAACAGAGTTCCTGCCACAGAAAGCCTGATGCCCAGGAGTCCAGCAAGTGCTCAGACTCCAGCCCCGCATGTGAGCAATAGCAGAACAAAGGGATGAAATGACTTGCCCAAAAGCAGAGCAAAAACCCGCCTCCTGTCCCCAGCTCCATCTCACAAGGCTCGCTTCAGCTCAATTCGCCAGCCCTGCTACACGGAGATAGCCTAAACTGGGACCTCTTCTGCCTTGGGTGCCACAAGGGGCTTCTTTGCCTCTAACACTTTCCTGGCAATGTGAGGAACCCAGAGAGCCCCCTCAGAGTTTAAGTCGAACTGGCAGAACCAACAGAGGGAGAGAGCTGGGGACAAGAACTAGAAAAAAGGCAAGAAAAACAATCCTCTTCAGACTTTCACTGTGAACAGTTTGATCTGGGAAGTGAAATGAGAGAGAATATGCCTAGCTCCTTGCAAAGCCATTTTGAGAGCCTCTTTCCTGATGACAAATGCCAGCTGAAAAGAAGAAAGGATCCGTTTGATCTTTCTTTTTTAAAGCTACATGAGTGCTTACAGAAAAGAAAGAGAGGGAGAGAGAACCACATCAGGTTGCACCAATTCCCATCCGACTCCCCAGACACCCCTCGCTCACTTTTCAGTCCCTTTAGAGCGTTCAGCCAAAAGCTGAAACCCTGGAGGGCACTGAATTGCTTCTGTTTAATGTCACTTGGGTGGGGATGAGTGCTGCAAAGGGGAGCTCCTACTCACAGCTGGGGCTGATTCCAGGGAAAGGTTTTTTCACATGCAGACAAATTTTGTGCTATTTGTGCCCCTTTAAGGGAGGGAAATCCTGGGTTCTTTTCCAGCTCTGCTACTGAAGCACTTAGTGGTGCTGGGCAAATTATTCACCTTGTCATATCTCAACCGCTTCACGTCACCAGGGCAGAATATTATTCCAGTGCAGGGAGAATAGGAAGTTATCCTGGGTATTGAGGCTGCACTGCACTGGTAGCAAGCTCCATCCCAGTCCAGAGGAGAGGAGGTGTGTATGATCCTTACCCACTGCCCTTCCCTCCTGAGTCTGAACTGGAAGATGCTGGGGGAAGACCCAGCTGAAAGACAGGGGATAACTTCTGTCCATCGCAAGGTGAGGTGGCTGTGCATAGCTCAACTAAAATGCCAGTCCCAGCTCTGTCAGCTGGAGCCATAGGCCACGTGAAACTTCTGATAAAGCCCATCCATGCAAAACAAGTCCCTTGCCCTAGTCGCTTCAAACACTGCACTGCCTGCCTCAAAAGCATAGGCTGCCCTCTAGACAGGGCTGGCAGGGCAGCAAGCCTTGTTTTGGATCTGACAAGCTCAGCTTCAGAGGATGGCCAGCACAGGATGGGGTGAGCTAGAAGGACCAAGGCTGAAGACAGCAGCTTCCCTGGTTTGCAAATAAAGAAATTAGTTCCAGTCCCCGTGCAATGAAGGTCTCTTGGCAGAGCTGTGCCAGGGAACCAGAATCAGCTCCGAGCATTCTGCAGAAGCACAGCTCCAGCAACTACAAGTGTCCAACTCTCCCCGCACATGCACAGGTTTTACTTTGGAGTGACACCACTGACAGTAATAGGACTGGGCCCTAATTGACCAGAGGGTGACTGAGGTTTCTACAGAGACTCCTTGGCCCTGTTCAAAGGTCATATGTGCTGCTTAAAGCAGAAGCATTGTAGGCACTTACAGCTTCCATTCATAGGTGTGAGCTGGGGGGTTGGCATCAGATTTGCATATCAGCTTCACATCCTTCCGGTTGAGAAACCAGTTGCCATCAAAGCCCTCAATAGTGACTTCTGGCTCATCTGCAGGGGGACGAAAAAGATAGAAAAGCAGGATGGAAAAGGAGAGGAAAGAGTTATGGAAAAGGGAGGGGGAGAAAATGAAATAGGAGGAGATGAGGGGGCAGGGGTGGGAGAAGGAGAGAGATTTCAAGGTGGGAAAGATGATGGGACAAGGAATGTGAGAGAGGGTGAATGAAGGAGAGAGAAAAGGGGAGGAACAAAGGGACGAGGCAGATGCAGAGAGAGAAAGAAGGTGTGAAAAAGAGAAAGCGTATGATTATTCCAAGGGATCACTTCAGTTTTCACTCTCCAGAAAAAGAGAGCAGCCCCCTGCTTCAGCCCCTCCAGCAGACCAACATCTTCCCTTCAGAAAAATCCTCTTTTGCCAGACTTTATCACCCACCCCAGGGACTGACCACGCAGCATTGCTCTCCAGCCCTGCCCATGCTCACTTACACTGCACGTTGAGGGTCATGCTGTCAGTGAAGCGGTCCAGCTGGTAATTGACCACGCACATGAGCTGCTGCCGGTGGGCCTCCCGGCTCGGCACCAACCGGTACCGGCTGATCACTGTGATGGTGCCATTGCTATTCCGGATCTCCTGAAACTCCGCTTCCCCTTTGAGCTTGGTGTCCCAGGTGACAGTGCTGGGGGGCTTCCCATTAGAGGAGGTGCAGGTAGCTACCAAGATCTTTTCTGTCCTGCCAGACTTAGCAATAAGTGGCCGCTTGGTGCCCTCCATCCGATTTGTGGGCTTGGCTGCAAGGAATTGCAAAAAGGAGGAGGAGGAGGAGAAGAAAAGGGTACAAAGGAATGGTTAGAAAAGCAATGCTATCCTCTCTACTACAACCCAAGAGACACCGAGCACCACTGAGCCTGTGACAGACCTTGTGGTGAGTCCAGAGCTGCTGCAAATTGCCAGCAACCTACTCTGGGGAAAGAATGGTGGAGGTGCCCTAGATGCACAGATACACGATGGAAAGTCAATCCTTTCCTGCCATAGGTTTTCAGCCCTATGTTAGAATGAGAAACCGAAATTGGAGAGCAAATGAATCATGTAGACCTTGGGTGGGTTTTATTCACTCAGAACCCTAAGCTCCATGGATAAGCTCTACTTGTCCATGGATCTCTCTTGTCTCTTCTCTGTTCACTTGACAGCCACCAGTTCATTAAAACTCTCCACACCCTTAGGGAAAAGGTCACTGTTATTGCACCTGCATTAAGAGATAGGGGAACTGAGGCCTGGAAAGAGGAAGAGGCGTTCCTGTGATAGCTCAGTGAACCACCTACCCTGGGTTCCCTGCTCTTCACCTCTTTACAGTCAACTTGAAAGATCATCATAGGTAAAATTTACACCCAAGATTCACCTTTGCCCTGAGCTCCCAGGACACGAGTCTCAGGTTCCTCCAGATCTGTTTAACTGGAGGCAATGGTTCACACTACAAAGATTGCCCAGTATCTTACCCAGCACAGTCAGGTTCAGTTGACTTTCCCGGTTGCCTGTTGGGAAGGTAGCAAACTCACAGATGTAAACTCCCTCATCCTCCAGCTCTAGCCGAGAGAGCTGGATGGTGCCATCTTTGAAGGAAGGATTCCGGAAAGTCACCCGCTCTTTGTAGGGAGAGAGGATGGAGACCCCCATGGCAGGGTTGTAGATGGCCACATTCTGCTTGGAGCCGTTGGTGGCTTTCTGCCACGTGACCTGCGTGATCTTCACATTGGGGAGCGGATTGGTGAAGCTGCAGTGCAGGACCACATCTGTCCCAATAAACCCCGAGACTGTGTCATTGACTAAGACAGTCTGAGCTTGCAGCCCTGCAATAAAATGGAAAAGACATGAATATACGTGTACTTCTCAGACAGAGAAAGAGAGAAAAAGAACGGTTCTTGGACATCAGGCTCATGAACTCCTTTATTTATTCCGTTTGCTTCTTCTTGGCTTGGCTGATACAAGAACAGACTATGGCTACAAGCACTCAGTACCTTCTGCAACTACCTGCATCCACCTGCAGCTCCTGCAGCTTCATTCCTGTTCATAAACACCTTTCTTCCCACAATTGGTGTTCACACTTCACTATGAGCAGCCCTAATGCTCTGCAGCCAACCTAGGGCTCGTGATCACCAAAAGGCACAAGGCTGGGCCAATAATACTTTCCTCCCTTTTGTCTTCAATTTTGGATGACACTAATCAGTTATTGTAAATATACAGAGCATGCGCATCTGGAGGCATATGAAAGCACTGATATTTATCAGCATAGCATATCCTAACATATGCTAACGCACACTCAGACATCCATTTAATCCTATTGGAAATGCATCAGTAATTAAATAAGCTGTAAAAACTCAGCCCTAATTTCAGAGTAGCAATAGTTCCCATATAAGAACAGATTTATGGCAGTGCCTATACACCTTGCACGATCTACCTGCATGATCTAGATCATTTCTGTGGCCTTTTTTTAACCCCAGAAGTGGCTGCTTCCATCTTGATTCTGCGGAGTAAAGATGAAAGGTGCTTGGAAAAGTGATGGCTGGTGTTCATGACTGCTATTCTGTCTCAGTTGATTCCTCCCCTGACAGCTGGAGAAAAATGTCTCCCACCCGAATGCCCCTGACATTCATCTTTGGCTGCCACTGTGTCTT
>NW_008825407.1:839516-848332 GCF_000699105.1 Pygoscelis adeliae | reverse complement strand
TCTGTATGTTTAGAGATAATGCTCTGGTAATTATACAGCCAGTATTTATATGATAAATACAATAGAGAAGCAAGGTGGTAAGAACAAGAAAAGCGGGTTTTGCTCACTGCTTCTGGCAGAATCTGAAACTGGATGTATTCTGGGAGACTGAGAGTAAAGGAAAGAAAAGGGTAATAAAAAAAGAAAGATGTACAAAGAGTGAGGAACTTGAAAGGGTAATAAAAGAGAGAGAGGCTGGGGAAAGAAAAAAATGCCTAGCAAGAGAAACAGGACAGCATCTTCTAACTGAAGGGACAGAGAATTTCTGAAATGTCATCCCTACCCTGTTCTTCCAGTGGATGAACGGGCTCCCCGTGCAAGGTCGAAATGAACTCCTCGGTCTTAGCCCCCACAGACCCCTGGCAGATGCGCACTGCGACTTCTACACGTGAACCTGAGCAAGAGTAGTCTCCTTCCTGCAGTTTCACACACACACACAAGTGCAGGCATACAAAAGTCTTCTCACCCACAAACACCTCCGTTACCGTTCTCTTGGCACGCTCCCTCACTCCATGCCTGCTGTACTCAGACGGATCTCAGTCCCCACATCTCATCTAAGCCTCTTCTTTCTCCCCTTCTCCTTCTGTCCGCGCCAAGCCTGTGACCCTGAGGACAAGCCTCAACAATCCAGCCCGGCCATGAGACGCCATCAGCTGACCACAGCCATCAGCAGTTAAGACCGAAACTCAGTCTCTAGAGCTTTGTGTGAACTTGCCCCCTTCCCTGAGTCAAGCGCTGGTTTGCCCCACACCCTAGCATTGCGGCTGGGTGCTGAGGAATGTTTTTCAGCACTGCTTACAGCCACAGCAAAGCACTGGTGCCCTCACATGCCTGCATGCATGAAGCCATTGAGTCCTTAGAGGCTGTCAGCTGAGCTGGCAGGGTTGCACGTGCCCCCTCCCAGCGTAGCCAGGGCCATTTTTGCCATGCATGTCCCTCCGGAAACCAGAAGGAAGGGATGTTCCTGCTCTGAACGTCACAGCTGGACCACGTTTCTGCATGCCAGCTGGAGGCACTGGCCTATTGGAGAAGGATGTCCAGGCAGTAAGACACAGTGAAAGACTTTTCTGACACCAGTCTGGCCTGTGCCCTGCGAGACCCCGTGGCCCACAATGGCCTTCCCGATGAAATGAGGGCACCGGGTGCAGAGCAGAGCTGGGTTTAGATAATGCTCCGCTGGGATTTGAGGAAAGAACGGGTGGATGGGGAGGGGGGAGATGTCTCCAACATGCTTTGCAGCATATTCTGCTCCTTCTAGCCTGGAGGTGAGAGAGCCTCTTGCAGAATTGCCCACACCTGCGGAGGTGAGCAACAGCTTTGCCAAGCAGTCTGGCTCTGAAGTCTTTAGAGCCTCGCAAAGCATGTGGGAGCTTGCCAGAGAGCAAAAGCAATCACGTAGCAAAGGCCCTGGGAACAACCTGCCGCCCATCTCACGGCTGCCTGGCTGTAGGTGTGCTCAGCACTCCCTCTTTCTCCCAAGGCTGGAGGAGAGCGGATTCATCAGTACCGGTCCCCACCTCTTTCATGAAGGGCCCATGCCCCCCAGCAGAGCCTGCCCGGGGCTGGGGCGATGGCACAGCTGGCTCTGCTCCCACACAAGCTCCCTGACCCCCCACAGGCCTCAGCAGTTCCCTTTGAACCAGGCTTTCGACATCCCAATAAAAGAGGCCCCATTTGCGACAGCAGGAAGTCATGGCCCGGCGCCTCCTCGCAGTGCCAGAAAAGCAAGAGATGAGCCAAACCCCAGAGAGGAGAGGATGGAAAGTCACTGCCTTCTCCTCGGAGTTGCCCTTGCCGGGCAGCTGGGAGGACAGCCCGGCCTCTCCCTAGCGGGGCATGTGGACGAGCACTGCACGCAGGAGGCTATGCCAGGCTGAAGGCCACCACTGCCCAAGGATGGGCACCTAAGACTGCCTCTTAAATAAAGATATTGTCAACCAACCTGGCAGAGAATGTGATATATATCACAAGAGCGAGATCAATCCAATCCCTCACTTCATCATTACTATGCCCTTTCTTCACGCTATGATTTCCCTGCAAATTAATGAATGACCCTTTTAAAAATCAAGTGATTTTTCTTGACCTTGAGTGGTAGTAACAATTCCGAGTTCTACCCTCCCGTTTCTACCCAACCCTGCCATGGGATCCATGCATCAGTGCAGACTGTACTTGGACAGAAACTGGAGAAAAAGCAGACTGGTGCTGACGAACCTGACCCTGAACCAGACCTCAGAATCCAGGGTCCTGCAGAACCCTCCTTCACCCAGGTGTAAAGTCAGACTTTCGGCTAGGGAAAAAGGTGGTGCCATTTGAGGACTGCTTGCCAACAACAAAATGCTGCCAAAGCTGGGATTCAGGCCCCTACATGTAGCAGCTTTAACAAAAACACATTCCAAACTTTCTAAAGGCTTCAGGGGAAAAGGGGAAAAAAAAACAGAAGAAGAAATAACAAAACAAAACAAACAAAAAATACCCCCAAAAACCCCAAACACTGTGCGGAAATCGTGTTTCCTTTCCAGGTGACTGAATAACTTATGACTCTTTTGCAAGACAGGGGAAACTCTTTATGTTCCGCTCCTCCAAGCCTCTCATCAGGGAAATAACGCACCCATTGCTCCGCTCCATACCACGGCAATAACACCCACACCTCAACAGCAATGATGAGGAAGGGGAACAGATGGAGTAAAGGGGTTTTGCAAGTTGCTTCCCATGCTCCCCATCCTAAATCAGAAGCCAGAGGGCAAACCAGCTGCCATCATGCTCTGGGGAGCGTTGGTTTGCGAGGTGACTGAGCTGGGATGGCACGTCTTCCCTTGCTCCGCTACACACTCAATAATTCATCAGGGCAAATGCATAGATAATTGATGGCAATGAGCGTGCAAGGCCGGGAGAGGAGGAGAAAATAAAATCACTAATTAGCCTCTGGAGAGGCTTGAACATATTACGCAGGATGTATGTGTGTGTGTGCAGTGCTGGGGTTCACCTTGCTGCTTCTTTGCTGAACGATGTATGTGGTTGGTATGGCAGAGAAAAGGCTTGGGATACATCCTGCCGTTTGCAGTTCTTACGCCAGATCTCCCAGTGCCCACCAATCCACTCTGACACCTCCCAGGGGGCAGCCAGCATGCAAGGAAGGATTAGCTATATAGGTTGAAGCTTGCCGAGTTGCGTTTTACTCATTAGTGTTTTGGTGTTACTTTTTGTTAAGGACCAAAAGCAGTAAAAAAGAGCCAGCTGAGTGCCAAAGACATTTTGGTGCCAAGACCTCATTAGTGGAGACCTCTGAGATCCTACTCCTCCACCTTGGCCTCTGAAGTGGTTTGTGTTGATGCCTTTCCCCACGATCCCAAACCCAGATATTTACTAAGTCATACAAAGCCTTGAGGGCAACTGTGCAGAACTCACGGTGCCCTGCGGCACAGGCAGTGGGCTGGGAAGGAAGGTCTGGACTCCTTGGGTGTGAGGGGCGCTCGGGGAGGGAGCAGACTAAGTGGCAGCTGGTGGCTCTTGAACCTGAAAACCCTTTCTCCTAAAAGCCTGGGAGGTGCTGTTACATTGAGGCTCCCACACTTGCAAATCTGGTTCTTGCTCCCCCATATAGAAAGCTCTGGAAGTGTTCTCCAGGCACTAGTGAGCTCTGTCACAGCAGCGAGCCTCCAATCAATGCCTCTTTGTTAAGAACCATGTGAACTCCACACTGCTTTGCACAACTTTGCCTCTGCTGAGCCTCTCACCAATTTCTCTCCCTCCTGTTCCCTGATACTCATCTCACCCCAAGGGCATTGAAACAGCCCTTGGCAGAAGTGTGGTGAGCCACCCTTTGGTGTGGCAATATCATGGCTGATGCAAATGTCAGAGGAATCAGTCCTAATAGTCTTTTCATCACTTAGAACTAAACTGAAGGGTCACAGTAACCAGACCTTACAAAAGGACAAAACAATGCATCATGCTTCAACCTACAAAAGACCCTAAAGCACCTGATTTTGAGACAGCCCCTTGCACTTGCACTTTGACTATGGGCAATAATGTCCTGTACATGGTCCTGTATGCCTCACAAACACTTCAAACTGATCTCTAAGAACTTTCCATGAGGGTAAAATGGGATGGAACAGGAGTTCAAAACTTTCCAGCTGGTGGCACTTATAAATTTTTCTCCTCGTATTTCTGAATTCATCTTTCAAGTCTTCCCTATTCTTAAGTGGAAATCACAGTCTGAAATGCAACCCTTGTGGGGCAGAACACAACCAGCCTCCAACAGCCCAAAGGAACGCCACAGGTGTGTTAGGCAGGGTGGGAAATGGGAAAGAAGATCCTAAATCCCAGCAGGGGAATTTCAGGTGGCAAGACGCAAAGGTTTGAGCTGGCGCTTGGCCAAGATGTTGGGGTTAATACCTTTCCTCTTGCCAGAGAGACTTTGTATTGATTGCCAGGCATTCAAATCAGTACTCTGCTGCTCTTCCAAAAGAGCACAGCGCCTGCCTCACCCCGCTTAGTCAATGGCTTGCAGCTGACTGCAATGAAGGAGTGGCCTCCAGTGCCTCGCCAACGTGCACTTCCTGCAGCAGCAGACTTTCACTGGAGGTCTCTCTGTCATGCACTGATTCAGTTCTGCCCCACTTAAGTGTGGAGCTTGAACACCAAAGGGATTAGAAGAGGAAAACTGAGCTTCCAACACAAGGCAGGGGGGACGTTAGAAAGATGACAGAGAAAGAGATGTGGCAAGATTATAGCTCCAGGTGACATGCCTGCACATGAAAGTGAAAGGCCTGAGATAACATTGTGATCGGGTGGGGGTACACCAAGAGAAACTGCAAGCCCAAGCATCCCTTCCCCCAGCTGAGAGCTGGAAGCTTTATGGGAGCTGACAAGAAAATGGCAGCGTGTACAATGGCCCATCTGGCTCTTATCCAAATCCCTCTCAAAAAAGAAAGAATGGGCTTGGCTTTGGCTTGCAAATGGGAAACACAGAGCCTTTTACTCTAGGTCACTGGTTCATATCCAGAACCAGCACATAGTAGCAACAGCAGAGATGTTATTATCTGAGGACCAGTCAATGGCTTGTATTGAGCGAGGTCTCTAGCCAGCCCTCCATTGGCTGTCTGCTGGGAGAGGACAGTGGAGATGCCTTTGGGATAAAGCAGGGTTGCCTTCTCCTGCCTATGCAGTATTTCCTCTCTGGATAAATAGAGCACAAAGCAGCCTCAAGATCCATTTGAATGAAAGATCTTTCCCAAAGGGCCTGATCCATTGATGCTCCGCTTGTTCTCTGTTAAGGTTTGGGAAGTCTGTTCATTGAGCCACCACTGGGATTCACACAAAGGCCCTAAACAAGACCAATGCCATGTTTGTTCTAGGTGTTCTTCATAGAAATAGATGAAAGAAAAGCAGACGCCAGGGTGAGACTGGCCACAGATCAAACAGACAGCGAAAAGCAGAGATGAACACCCGACTAGACCACTAGTTCTTGCTGTCTGCGCTTCAAC
This sequence comes from Pygoscelis adeliae, assembly GCF_000699105.1. Classification (NCBI taxonomy): domain Eukaryota; kingdom Metazoa; phylum Chordata; class Aves; order Sphenisciformes; family Spheniscidae; genus Pygoscelis; species Pygoscelis adeliae. Next base: position 842,810 of record NW_008825407.1, on the reverse strand, counting down.
CTTGCAAACAGCCTCAGTTGTGGCCAACCTTCTAGTTCTCTAGGAAAAGGGCTGCAAACCAGGAGTGGGAAGGGAACAACCATGCCTGCCTTCACTCCCGGCTTTCACTCTTTGCTGTACCTTTCCTGGCTTTCAGACAGCTGCTTTGCTTCACCCCCCAAGTCAAGAGAAGGGGAACACACCCCATGGCAAAAGCAGGAAGGCTGGCAGAGCAAGGCTCCTGCTGAGGCTGGCAGAGCAGGCCTCATGCTGAAAGAGCTGACACAGCACTGGGAAAGGCCTTCCCGCAATAAAGCTATGAAACCCCATGCTCAGCAACAAAGCACAAAGGCTCCTCAGTCACTGCGGAGGAGCCAGCTCCTGTTGCCCGCCCCGCCCCGCAAGCATCTCAGCTAATCCTTCGGCAAGGGCTGCCAGTTCCCACACACCTGAGCAGTGAACCAGACTGCCCCTTGCCTCTACCTGACGTGCACCAGTGCTCAGTACTTGGCCCACTTTCCCATCCATGCAGCCTGTCCCTCCAGGCCTTTTGGACTGGACTTTACTCCAGCTCCTTCCTCAGCTCTTTTCCCACTGTGCACTCTTACTCATAGCTGTCCAGTACCTGGGTTCAGAAGACTTCCATCTCCTTTCCCCTTGTGGCCTTGTGCAACTTATTACACAGCTAAGAGACATCTCCCTTCTGCCCCTACTACCTGTCTCCATAAGCCGGGAGAGCACTGCCTCTCAACCTAGTCTACAATGCTTGTTTCTTTGACTTGCCCTCCCTCCTAAATTTTAGCCTTACCAATTTTCCCACCCCTCTTGTGTCTCTCCAACATCACCACACCCCAGGCCACTCACTTGCCTCTTCTCATCCCTGACCACTAGTTCCTCTGGAGGGGCACCAGTGAACATGTCCAGGGTCATAATTCTGCACTAGGAAAAGCAGGCAGCTGGCCAGGCAAAGACAAGGGTGGACAAAGAACAAAAAATCAAAGACCCTTCTCTCAAGAGTCATCTCGTTGCCTGCCAGCAAGGAAAAAGCCAGGGTCTTCTTGCTTACCAAGACCTGTAAACAAGAAGGAAGACTGAGAAAGGGGACCACATTCAGAGCCAATGCTTATTTGGTGGTTGGGTGGGGAAGCGAGGACAGAAGAGAACAGTACAGCTGGAAAATCAAGTGTGGAGGAGGGGAAAGAAGCTGAAGCATTGAGCACCGGGAAGCTAATTAAGCTGAGACTGTCCTGAGACCTTATCTTGATGGGCTGAGTCCCCAGATGTACATGAGTATTTTCTCTGCCCTGCCTCTTTCTTGGACTTCCGCGCTGCCTTGGATGTTGTTCAAGGAGCCCTGGTCCAGGGCTAAATATTCTCACTATTAGAGCTCTCCAGGTGCTGAGGAGGAGGGATTTAATGAAGAGCTGTGAAGAGGGGATCAAGATAGTAACCCATAGAGAGTCTCATTTCCGAAATGAAGGAACTTGAGACTGAAGAGATTCAATAAAAACAAAAATAAACTTGATGGCACAGAAAGAGAGAACATCAGATCCTTCCTTCCCTCCCCGGGCTCACAGCTCAGAGCTGGAGCAGGAAACCGGGGAGCTCTCAGGGCTCGGCCCGTGATGACTCACTCACCTCCACAATGGGAACGCGACAAAGCCGAAACTCTGCTGACTCAGGCCTGACTTCAGCGCCAGGGTTAATAGCCGGCAGCCCTAATTTGGCTGCCCCCACCAGCCTCGCCACCCCCTGATTCTCTCTGTCCTCACTCAAATCAAGCCTCTTTTATCAGAGGGGTAGATGCCAGGTCATGGGAAATTACCAAAGGATACAAACTCTCTGGTCTTCTGTCCAAGACATGGTGAAAAATGCACCCCTGCCAAACCGTGCTGGTATTGGCCAGGCCTGCAATTTTTGTGAAGATCAAAACTCCTACTTTCTTATAGTTTAAGTGCATGCTAACCAGTCACAGCTTGTCTTGCCTCTTGTCCTTCCTCCCATTATCCTTCTAGTATATAACATATTGCTGATATTTCACTATCTCCTTAAGTTAAAGAGAAATGTTTTCTACTATTGCAAGTGGGAATGCCATGCTCTGTTCTACCATAATTTGTTCAATGATAGAAACAACAAATTTTTTCTGTGACCAGAAAAATGTGATATATGTTCTGGTGGCTCATGACCCATCAGAACTGACAACTAGGAAAAATCTTTGCAAAAAACATGAATGCAAACATGGCACCCAACAGATGCAACGGACAGACACCCTTTGCCGGCTGACTGCCTGTGATTTCTCTCGTAATGTGTTTTACCTTGCCCTAGAGATATTTCTGCAGGAAAGTGGAAGCAACTCAGACCTCCCAACTTCGTCTGGGTTGTTTAAGGATTCCTGCCCATGAACAACAGGCCGTAAAGAACAGCATGTACATATAAACCAAAACTCAGTGCCCCGCCTGATTTCAAGCCTGCTGCTGCTCAGCTTTCTTATCATCAAGTCCCTGTGCAGGGAACTAATTTTACAAATTTCACCTCTTCCCGGATTTATGATCTCCACAGTGCAGAGTGACAGACACCACGCTTCAGTCCTACCTGGGCCCCATCTGTAGGAATAAGTCTGCATATTTATGGAAAGCTTTGCATCTTCAAAAGGCTTTTCAAACAGTAACTAATTAATCCTCCAACACCCTGAGAGGCAGGAAAGTATTATTACCCCTGCTTTCAGGGATGGGGAAATCAGAGGTGTTGAATGACAAAGAGATGTGCCCAAGGCCACCCAGGCAATCATTGGCAATCTCACTTGAATGGCTTGGTTTAGATGTGGGTATCTGCATATTATGGTGACAATTCTCACCTAAGGAAGCAGGTATGGAGGCATCTGTGCTAAGGCCTCACAGCCCCACCCACCGCTCATGCAAATAGAAAAGGTCACCCTCATTTTTATGGCTGAGAAAACCGAGGCACAGGGTGATGATGTGGAAAACCTACTCTATTGACAGAGCCTGGAAGCAAACCTGAACATTATCCACGTCAACAGCTAGACTAAAGGTTCCCAAAATGTGGCTCGCATTTTTTCTCAACAACAAGCAAACTGGCTGCGACCAAACCTATGACATTTTGTGTTAAGAACATGCCAGAAATGATGAGAGACATTGAGGCTGATGGGGAGTGTCCCATTCAACCTCTGAGCAAAGACAGCTCCACAATTCCAGTCCCCACTGCCCCGAGGAGCTGACATGCACTCCAAGTTTGCCTCATCACTCTCACTTGCCAGAGCAGTGGCTGCTGTGATCCTTCTAGCCCGGGTTTAGAACT
>NW_008825407.1:831046-839463 GCF_000699105.1 Pygoscelis adeliae | reverse complement strand
TGAACAGGGCAGATTTGGGTGCATGGGAGTCCCTTTGACTCCAGACCCAGCAGCTGGTGGGGTTGAGCAGAGGGCGGCTGACAGAGAGATCGACTCCATGCTGGATGGAGATGCAGCTCTCATATCTATTAAGGTCACAGCCTCCACCCAGGCTGTCTCAGGAATGACTGCTGAGCTTCAAAACGGCTGCACAGGTGGGGGCTTAGAGAAGCCTGCTGAGCTTGTAAGACTCAGGACTGTAAACAAGTGACAAGACCACCCATTAAAGATAGCCTGTGCTGGCCCCAATCATGAGCATCTGAAGGGGGGGGAGGAAGGCAATGAGTGAGGGTCAGAGCCCAGCGGGGAGGCCTCCCACAGGGGGTCACGCTCCCTGCCTTGTCCTGCCTCGTACACAGCTCGGGGATGCATGGGGCAGTGGCTTTGCTCTTCTGGGGGTGGTAAGGGAGACCAACACGGTTATATCCACTCTTACCTGCCCAGAAAGGTGAGGGCAGTCAGCAAGGGCTCATTGCACTGTAAAGACAGATAGCATTTAGCCCAGAGCAGAGGGCAAGTCAGGAGGAGCAGGAGTTCAAAGGGACTTCTGCAGAAAGATGATTTGTCCTGCAGAGAGGACAAAATTACAAAATAGGGACCACATCGCATTTCCCTTTGGACACCTCTCAGTGGGAGCAAGGCTTGCTCTTTCTGGTGGGGCAAACAGGAGTAACTGGGGACTTAGACTTACGAGTTGTGTATACTTAGTGATTGTAGCGCAACGGGGGAGGCAAGCAAACTTCCAGGAAGAGAAACTAAGGGCTTCTCCATGCCTTATTATCCCCTCCTCAAACAAGGTGGCTTTGTGCTTCCAGGTAGCCCCAGGGAGGAGCTGGGTTGTGATATAACACTCAGGGGGATTCGATGACAAATGTCCCTCAGGAGGTGGAATGACATGCTGCGCTGAGTGACTCATAGGGCCTTGTATGCCCAGGTACAAAGACGTCCCTTCATACACATCCTGGGAGGCATTTCAGCTATGTATCACCCAGAGTCTGATGGATGCATCAGCAAGCATCTACACTGGGTTGCTGCTGTTTGGGCTGGTTTTGGGGGCCTCTCTCAGCATGTGTCACTTTCTTCCCCAATCTGGGGATGCCTGAGCAGGAAGGCTGGGATACCAACAACTGTGACAGGAGCTGCGGGTAGCTACAAGGCCTGAATCCCTATGGCAGGCTTGAACCACATATTTGTTCTAAACCTAACTGTTCCCGAAGTCTAGATTCATGACAGACAAGCCAGAATCAAAAAGCAATCAGTTGCCCATAAAGACCTATTAACAGTCAACAGGATGGAGCAAGCTGAGAGTCAACGTCCCATTTCCAGCCTCATGCTGGAGAAACTAGGCCCAGAGACTGAGGGTTAAATAGCTCGGTTGACCTTAATTGATATATTTCATTGACTTTCATAGTTATTTCATTGACTTTTGTTGAAACGGCATCAGCACTAGGCTCCATGTTTCCTTCTTAGGTAGCAATAAGCCGTGTTCAAAAGGCTGGCTATGTGGATGGGAACAGCAGGCTGCTCAGCGGGGCAGACATATTTTCCTCTGTGCCACTGGGGAGAGCTCCAGCAAGTCATCCTGGTCTTCAAAGACTAGGAGGTCAACTGCTCTCTCAAGACTTCTGTGTGCTTCATCCTAGCTGAAACCGGGGACTGATGAAGTTGCCACAAAAATGGAAAGCATGTGAAAAAAAAAAAAAAATAGAGCTCGTGGAAAAGTTTCCAACATGGCATGTTTTTCTGATGGAAAGTGCCATTTAGCCCAAGCCAAAACTATCCACTGGAACGTGCTGATTTTGACAAAATTCAATTAAAAAAATAAATAGCCCTTTGATAAGGTTGAAATGGTCTGTGCTAACCTTGGAACAGAATGTTTCCTTTTTTGTGGTTTTAGTTTTTCCCATTTTAAAAAAAGGGTTTTTTCATTTAAGACTTATTAAATTTACTGTAGTTAGTTCACTTCTCCTTTTGGACTCTCATTTCTTTTAAATGGTATGCGGTAAAACAATGACCAGAACTGCAACCAGAATGAAATGCTTTGGTTGTAATGCAACGGGACATTTTGGATTAAGCCAGACCAAAGTTTTCTTTTGAAATTTCATTTCTGTGGAAATTTTCAAATGCCAGTTTGTTTCAAAGCAGAAGGAAAACTCACTCTGAAACACCCAACATCCCCACTTGCAAGCCCATTCTGTGTTTTAGTCATCTCCACAGCTGACCTTTCCAACAGCTCTCACACCCAAAGAGAAAGCACCTCCCGCCTGCCTGTGAATCTCCCCACCTTCATTTTCCACAGCCCACTCTGAGCTCCAGTCCATCTGGATTCATTCTGTAAGAGTCTCATCCCACCCTGTCCCCGGGCTAGGGGTTCTCTGGGGCCTCAGGCCAACCTGCACAGCCGTGTGAGGTAGCCTGGGATGGGACCGCTCCAGTGCCCGTCCCTTTGGACTCTGTGTCTCTTCCTCCTTCCCGACAGACGGATTTGCTCCCACCCTCCACCTGCCTGGTGTGCCCACCTCCTCCTCCATCTGCTGTTTGTGTCTTCCCACTTGCTAACGACTACATGGGAGGCTATTTAAGAGAACTCATGTTCTTTTCAGATTGGGGGGAAAAAAAGAAGGAGAGATAACACAAACCAGACTATTACATTTTTTAGCAGACACGACAATATGGACACAGTTCTTGCAGAACGTTGTACATTTTTAAAGACAAACTTTACCCAAAAAATGTCAGCCAGCTCCCCTGGTGGGAGGAAAAATGAAGAAAGGGTCTTTCAGGTCTCCAGCAGAACTTTTATATTTTCCCCTTGGAAAGCTGAAAACAACTGGGCAAGATCTCTCAGCACCTGACTGCATAGTCAGGAGGCCGAGTGCTTGGCTACTGCACACAGCAGCTGCTCTTCGACATGCTGCAGAGGGCCTCTCGCTCGCCAAGCGTGAGCTCCCGCACAGTGGTGCCCCAATGTCAGCCAGCACCCCAGCTCCCCAACCTTCCTCACGACAGTGCCCCGCCGCTTCGCGCAGCAGCAGGCCTCGTCTGCCGTCTCCCCTGAGGGCTGGGGCGAGGACGAACGCTCCCCAATACCACAGCACCGCGCAGCCAGCACTCCCGCAGAAGCAGCCCCATCCCCCATCAGGGAAGCGCCCGAGGATGGGGGAAATGTCTCTGGAGCCAAAACACCGGAGGCAGAAGCAGGGAGATGTAGGGCAGATGTGACTTTCTTGACCTACCATGCCAGGTCCCACGACAGCTGAGGACCATCACACAAGTGAGGGAGCAAGGGAAGGAGGAGCTGTGCAGAATGAATCCCTAGGAGACAAGAACACCTCCCCTGGGGTCCCAGTGCTCCACAGAAGGACAGGACAAGCCTGGCCAGGGCTCCCTTTGGTGCTTCACCACCTCTGGGCATGGCAGCTGGGCTTGAATTGCTCACAAGCTGCCCAGCAGCTCGAGGGTCACTTGTTTGCCACCCCTGCTCTAGAGCAGCCATTGCTTGAGCTAACAGCTGTTAAGAAACATCTTTACTTGTTGCTTAGGTACCAAGGTGACAGATATAACACAGCTGGATGCTTGACTACCTAAGAAGATGGATGGAAGGATATAAATAGCTAACAGAAAGAGAAAAGAGGACAAGAAGTCCCATCTCCAATTTTGTAAAAATGACCAGAATAGTAGTGAAGAAAGACTTCCAGAAATAACCAGATGGTTATTGAATCAATGTAAATGAAGGCAATAAAAAAAGAATGAAAAAAGAAATCAGGGAAAAGAGATTAAAGGGAGCTTCTTAATTTGTCTGAACTGTAATTCTGCCATCATCGAAAAAGAGTTAATGTCATCTGGATGCCACAAACTGTTACTGTCAGTAAGGTACCCAGATAGTTCAGTGTGGGGAGTAAGGGGGTAAGCAGTGGAAAAGAAAGGTAAGTATATAGATAAATGTCATTAACTCCTATTAGTGTGGGGGTTAGAGAGTTCAAAGGGTCAATCTTCAGTTAAGGGTAGAGGTCTCAAGGGCTGTGTCTGGCAACAGAGGCTTGTCTGTCGAAACTCTGAGAGGAGGCAAAGGTGGGCAGAAAGAAACATCAGTTTTAAGGCAGGGTGTCGCCTTGTGTGAACACAGAGAAGGGCAGGACATGTCTTCCTGGCACAGCACAGTGTCATGCAGAAATAGATTAACTTGCTCAATAAAAGTAAGCCCGGGCACTGGAAAATGGTATAGCCACTCTGGTAAAGGACTCTACTTGCGCTAAGCAGCCTGGTTGATCTAGGCAAGGGGAATACTGCTGCAAGACACAGACTGGTGCCTTGCCAGTATACCCATAAGTTGGATGAAACGAAAGAATCATTCATTAAACCAAAAGCTAACTTTCTTCCTAGTTCTGGAAAGGCACCAGACTTGAGGATCTCCTGTTTCTGATGCTGCCACAGCACCAAATCTGTGACAGTCATAGGGAATAGGTCTTTGTACTTGAACCCCCAACAGATCAATAGTGTGGTGAGCAGATCAGTCCACACTGGAATCACCCATGCAAGAATGCAAAGGTGATAGATTCTGCATCTGAAGTCACCCTGTGCCCAGACCCAGTAAAACACACGGGCAGTGAGACAGAAGAAACAGAGCACAAAAGGATAAGAATGATGTGCCCCAAAGCGAAATGAAGAGACTTCATTTAGGGGAGAGACACGCCTTTCTCAGGAAAGATCCCATCAGAAAGAAATAACACCCCTGAAATGGAAAATAACTACCTCTCTGCAGGACTGAAGGCAACCTGAAAGGACAGCCCAATCTTATCCCCAAGGCTATTTTCAACCCTGTAGGCTATACAAGCTCAACAAGCGCTATGAAAAGGACTGGGATTTGTTGCTGCGGATTTCCTCAAGCGAAGGACTTGGACAGGGAAGCTACAGGAAGCCCAAGAGGAAGAGGAAGTTTACAGTTGTCCTCAGAAAAATGAATGTGGCCTTTTCTCTCAGAGCTCCCATATCCCTTAGGAAAGCGTAACAGCTTATATGCAAGTCTGCACAGGACCCTTTGGGAGTCTGAACCTCAGGCCTGACAACTCACTGGCATAGTGTGAATCTAAAGTAATTGCATTGTTTGCTCTGGGAATACTCCAGATACACTTGGCATAACTGAGAAATAGACTCCAAATTCTCCCATTGTAGGATCTACAAATCCGCTGCTCTTTTACATCCCTAGGATCTGTTTTTTCTCTTCTCTCATGCTCTCTTTCTTTCCGTTGCCTTGATCCCAGAAAAAGGTATTTGCGTTTCTGCCTTCACTCTCTCACTGTGTAATGAAATCCTTATATCCTCCAAACATGCCTTGCAGTTAAGGGGTTCTCTGGAGCAGACAATGAGGTAAGGGTCCCTTGGGCATAAAGACAAGTTATCTGCAGGCAGCTGTTTGGGCTGCAGGGTTAAGCCATTTTAATTACCTGGAAGCAGAGCACCAGCCAAAGAATGGTCAATGTGTAAAGCAAGCCCTGCTGTCCCAGTGGGGCTGGGATGTCTCAGGAAGGCTGCCTGCTGATCTTCTGCTAGATTAAATTCTTCTGTGAGAGCTGGCCTACAGTTTTATGGCAATGGGGTAACTACTTTCCTGCACCCTAGAGTCCGTTGTTTGCTTTGGGGCAATGCCTGTAATCCCAGAGCAGTGCAACTGCAAATCTCCCACCTGGATTACAACACCCCCTGCAAAATCCCAGAACGGTGACTTCAGCAGGGTTTGAAGTTGTTGCTTTTCCATTCCTATCATTGCAGAGAGGCAGATCCCCCTTTCTCAGAGCCCTACAGCTTCAGGAGATCGGTGTGTCTTCCAGGATGTGTCATCCCCAGAAACAGCCATTGCTGGTCCAGAGGCAATGGACTTAGGGTTTAGCACAGGAACCCCACAAAACTGACACACAGCTTGTTAAGAGAGTGGCATTTTTTCCTTTCCAAAGTAAGGACAAATTAATCAGAAAAAAGGAGAAAAAAGCCGCATCCTGAACTTCCCAGCCTGTTTTCTATTTGTTGTTTTCTTGAAGTTCAAAGGATTCTGTTCACCTTTATGCCTCCTGGCTGCCTCTGCAGTCTCAGTTCAGGTTGGCACCCACTGTGGAAGTTTTTTAACAGCTGTTCTCATACACACTGTGCTCAAGAAAACTGGTGCCAGGCCAAACACCCTCACCATGGCTCAGCCTAGGACTAAACGGGAACGTGGGACTGAGCTGTGCATGTGGACTCACTCTGTCATGATCCTGTCTCACCCACTCAGCAGGTTGCTTGCACCTCTGGGCTTCATCTGCCTATCTGAGTCCATCTGTCCCCAACCTACCTAGCCCTAGCCAACTCCCAATAGTTCCCCATGGTTTCTGGTCTCCTCATATCCCTGCCATCTTCCTCACATGCCCGCAGCATACCCATGTGAAAGAAAATGGTGTTTGGGTGTGTTTATATGTGGGCAGAGGGAAGGGAAGGAACAGATCTTTCCAAAGAGACTAAGCCAATGCTGAACAGGAGCTCTTCCCAATGCAGGGATGGCCATTTGCCTGCCAGCTGCATTGCCTGGCCCTGTGTGAAGTCACCTGAGGCTATGGCAGTCTTCCCCATCAGGAGCTCAAATAGCCTGTACGTGGCATCTTGCTTGGCAAGCTGTGCTGTGCCTCCATCGAAACTCCTGCAAATGCCTAACTCCCCTCTCTGCTTTTCCCGTGCCTCCTTCCCAAGCACTCTGCAAGGCAATTCAAGCCCTGCTGATCCAGGGAATCCAGTGATGTTCCCCAGGTTAAACCTATCCCCTCCCGGCTGGCAATGGCTCTGCTGAGAGGAGCATTCCTTCTTGGCTCCCTGCCTCCTTCCCTTCTCTCTCCATGTTTGCAGGTACCAGGAAAGTCACAGCTTGCTCCCATGGGACTCGGGGTCTCCAGCATGATCCTTCTTCCCTTGCCCTGCCATGTGGGAAGCCGCACCCTGACCCCTTCGAGCTCTGACTTGCTTTTCCAAATTCGACTGGTTATGGGTAGGACATGCTGGGGCCTGCCGCCACCTCCCCGTCCCTTTGAACACAGACACGTAGGCAGCGAAGCACGCTGAATGCAGCTGCACACCGCAGGATCCAGCCCTCAAGACTTTTGTGTGGAAAAACCACAAATCCGTGAGTCACCTGGATTCAGCAGAGACGCGACCTGCAAATGTTCCTATTCTCTTCCATTTCTCGGTGGGACAGACGTGCTCCCAAGACACCATGCCTCCCTCCTCCCTCCCCAACAACTGGCATAAGCTCCTGGGGGGGACAGACTTCTGCCTAGTAGGCTGTGCCGGGCTTTGGGAGCAGGACCTCGGACCCAGAGCTCAGGATGGGTGAAGGGGAGGCCTTCATGAAGCGTGGTGTCTCTGCTGTGAGAGAGGGGAAGGAGAGAAAGGACAGGGTGCCACAGCAGGTAACTAGGGCAGATGGCTCCCTGCAGAGCAACCCACAAGTCACGGAGGCCTGGTGTGCTTCAGCCTTGACTCCGCAGCAAAGGAGCCTGCCTCGGTTGAAGGATTCTCCATGCTCAGCACTGACCCCCTCCCTCTTCCCCTTTCTCAGAGACCCCCTCTCCTCATCACCTCCATTATCATCCCATTCAGGCGCTGTCCTCCTTCCACCAGCTCTACTGGTGCCACTCCAAGGGTAAGGGATGAGGGTGAATTGGGTGTGGGAAGGTTCCTGCCCAGCACTGGAGCTGCCATCTGACAGGCGGGGTACAGAGCAGGGTGCATGTGGAAAGGACATTTTGGGGAAGAGGAAATACATGCTGTATTACATGCACGCACGCCGCCTTTCAGGGCTTGACACAAACGCTTCTCAACTTCTGCAGCCCAGCTAGAAATCCCCCACAAAAGCCATTTTCTCAGCCAAAGAGACAATAGAGATGTAACATAAACAACCTAGTACAGTTAGCACACGGGCAACTAGCCTGTCCCCACTGCTGCCTCTCTTCCCCCTCAGTGGAGCTGAGGCTAGCGCGACACAATGTGTAATTAGGTTAATGAGCTAAGCACGGATTTTAATTGGGATTCCCTGATTTACTGGTCTATCTCCTCCTTTTGTTTTATTGTTGGTGAAGGTTCCTAAAAGCTGCCCTTGCCAAAGGCTCTGATATCAGAAAGGTCTTACGGATCTTTAATTGTATTTAATCATCAAGGTAATTAATGATCCTTGAGCAAAATGGAGACTGCATCTAGAGTAGTTCCAGTCTTGCCCTTCAGCATCTGTTGTGTCTGGGCAGAGGCATCCTGCAGACACATAGGAAGGGGGTTGAAACAGAGAAAGACAGAAGGATAGTAGAGAGGGATGCAAAGAGAAAGGATTGGGGAAAAAACTTCAAACATTTAAAATGGAGAAGCAG
>NW_008825407.1:824001-830987 GCF_000699105.1 Pygoscelis adeliae | reverse complement strand
CTGTGAGCACTGCCCTGTCTCATGGCTGATTCATATGATGGAGGGAAACCAGGTCCCTCAGCCACATGTTGAAGGTGACCCATGATGCTCCTCTGCCTTTCTTGCAAGCTATCCATCAAATGTCCAGCTATCTATGAAATAGCTTGAAGCTGCACAGAGCTCTCAGCGGGTACAGCAACAAGGCAAGGGGGAGGCTGGCTTCCACCACTGGAGCCTAGACCCCAAGGCGGAGATCCAGCTGTGTGTGGGCCCTGGGAGCTCAGAGGACCTTCCTGGATTCACATGTCCCTTCCTGAGCTACCAGAGTGGTATGCCACTGGGGCAGCATTCCCCAAGGGGACAGGAGACTACAAGCCATTTAATTCCAGAGCCTGGAGCATTAGCTCATGGGGGGTGGCTGGTCTTCCCTATGCCTCCAAACTGTACAGCCTCAACAGGCGCTCAGTGCTCAGACTCCAGCAAGTTTACTCCTGTAAGACAGAATCACCTGTTTCTGCTGTTTCCCTTTTTCCAGGACAGCTTCCCTCTGGCACCATTTCACACCCCTTTTTGCAGGAAGACATTTCCAAAGTTCAAAATCCTGAGAGGGAACCGGGGAGAGGGGGAGCAATGGGCAGCAAGTTGCAACACATCCCCTCTCCCAGGCCACAACCGTGCAACTCCCATCCCAGCTGAGGCCTGCGGCCAACCTCTCCATTTCTCCCAGAGCACAAAGCAAGCCTGTCCAACCAGAAACTGGGCTGCCTGCTCCGACTTGCCCCAGAATGCAGCTTTAGTTAGAAACGTCAGCGGGAAAGCAGAAGGGCCATGGAATCAGGCCCCGTCGCTTGGGACCTATCCGACGAGGACCGTCACAAAACACAGGGATGTGCAAAGCAGGGAGAGGCATGCATGTCGGGAGGAGGGGTCTGTGCTGGCTTGTTGAGGAATGTACTCTGGCTCCCAGCTCTAATGGCAAGGGATGGTTTAGTGCAGAAAAACCACTGCCCTCCCCTTCTCCAGCCTCAGCAAGGGTGGGCAGGCTCAATGCAGCTGCTCTGGTGCGAGAATCGAGGACAGATGCAAATATTGCATATGAACCAGGGGAAGGATCAGTGGAGCCTGGGCGTGGGGCGATATTCGGGACTGCGTGAGTCCTCTGTAGAGGAAAAATCCAGCTGTCACAGCAGGATCCACCAAAAAGGTTTCCTCTCTCATTCCTATTCTGGTGGGCTCTCCATGGTTGAACACAAGTGAAAGGTCCTGGCATGGTGCTAGAATGAGCTTGCTTTTATACTGTCATTGTAAATTAGCCCTAGCGTGGCTTCAGATGGGACCCAGATAAGCTCTGTGAGTTGTGACTTGCAGAGAGAAACAGTTGGGTTGGGCTTGCATTTCAAACTGGGCATAAACTGGGTTCACAGGCTTCCTCAAGCTTGGAGCAGCCTGAAGTCCAAGTTAAGGGTTGGGGGCAGAGTTCACCTCCAGATATTGAAAGCCCAGTTCTTCCTGGAAACCTTGGGCTCCATTACCATGAGAAAGGGACTGCGCAGATCCAGTCCTGACTGGGAATCAGCCCCTTCCCACTCTGGAACAAGCCTCCTCACCAGGCAGGTTTCAGCTTGCTTGGGCCGTCAGCGTGGCAGCTCTCATTTCCAGTTTTTTTCTCCTTTATTGCCTACCTGTCTGCCCCAGGACTTGAGAAAAGGCTGCCTCCTTCTTTATAGCATTAGCAAACATGCCGATTTTCCCCACTTGGAGTATTTCATACACAGGCCTTTTTCTCCCACACTCCCTCCCTACCCGCCTTCTCCGTCCCACGTTCGGCTATAGCTACCATGGCAGTTTGTCAGGCATGCACATTCAGGTGCTGGCAGGCACAGGTGGGCAGGTAGTGTGCTTGTTCCTTCTGCTTTACCCCTCCAACCATAACAAAACTGAGCAAATAGGAACACTAGATGTGAGATACAGGGAGAGGCAGAGCGCCAGGAGCTGCATAGGAAGCAGTGTCACCCAGAAACATGGGACAAGGAGCAAGCCAGCACAAACGCACAGAGAACAAGAGGGGAGGAGGTTACAGGCTGCCTCGTGTCCGTCCACAGCGATGGGCCTTGAAAAGCGTGGCACTGCAGTGGGGAGAAAGGAGAGGGCTGGAAAACTGGGAAAGCAATCTGGCTACAGCGGCAGCATGGGGTCGGCCTTGCTCACACAAAACCTCCCCTCCCTGCAGGCAGAGCAGGGTCTCAGTCTCCCTACCAAGGCTGATCTCTACAGACTCTGATCCTGGGAACGGCTAAGCTGATTGCAGCAGCACTGAAGATCTGGATCAATCCTCTCCTCCCTCCCAACACATAAGATCAGGCCGCCTGATTGTGTCATTTATTCCCCTGTAAACAAAGCAGCCAAAAGAGAAACCCAGCCCATAAATGAGAAACCTTCCTAGAGACACAGCTCAGCACAGAGCAGCTGGGCAGAGCAGGAGGTGCTTCCTGGCCTGACCTCATTTGTGCAGGAGCTGCCTTGGGCTGGAGCACAGAGGGAGGCACGGCCAGCTGCCTGGTGGCAAAGCCCCCGGGGTGCCTGGTGGGCCTGTCTTGCCCCACAGGACCCACACCCTGGTGCAGACCACATGCGGAGAGGACCCTCTACGCAGGAGGCACCCCTCAACTAAGCAAGGGGGTGATCTGGCAGGTGGGGGGGGGAGCTGGCCAACACTGTTATCATCACAGGCATGTTACAGTCACAGGTAGGCGTCCTCTTTTGCTCTGGGCACAATGCGTTGTCCCTGCTGGCCATGTCCAGCTTGTCCCCTGCACCCCCACAAACCAAGAGGTGCCCTCCCCAGGGGTTCCCCTCCGGCAGGTCCTAGGGTCCTGCCCTCCTGCAGGTCTCGCAACCTGCTCTGCCCTCCTGCTTCCCAGCCTGGTGAAGGAGGGAAGAGTGAGCCTGGAAGCGGCTTCTGCCCTAACAACTGTACCTCGGCCTCTTTCTAGCGTGCCCTCCCACGAGCACAGACAGGGTGGTGTTCCTCCTGTCCCTCAAGGCAGGCCACCCGCGGGGCCCTTAGCCACAGCTCAGGAGGAGAACACAGGCAGCATTTCAGCCCTTGTGCTTCAGGGCAGGAGCTGATCATGGCTTGCCACACCAGGGAGGAACTGCCCCTTCAAGGCATGTTACTTACTGTCCATTCTTTCCTACTGCTAATACCAACCACTTTCTCTTGGTTGACAGGCAGGACCTAGGTCCAAAGCCAATACCTGCAGAAGTGGAGCTCAAATCCTGCTGCTTGCTAGCAACTGGGTTCTTTTATATCCCATGAAGGGGAGACTTCAAAAAGCTCCTACAGCTCACACCATCCTGTTGGGATGCAGACTGCTGCACAGGGTGACTTGGTGAGCAACCCCCACTGACAACCATAGCTGTGATCACACACAGGCATTTAAAATTGTCCCATTGTCACCAGGCCACGGACTCCTGCAAAGACATGTAGGCAATGACGGAGATGCTGGGTAATGTCAGCATCTGCAGAGCCGCGAGGTCCTGACGCAAAAGGAGGAGGTGCTGGGCTCCTCTGTTTGCTAACTTCAACCTGTGTTGCAGCTCAGCTCTGATGTACCAAGAAGCAGAGCTCCAGCTCCGCTCCAGCTGTTTCTGGGAGCCAGGGCTGGCCTTCCAGAGGCAGGGTCCTGAGCTTCAGCGCACGCTCAGCCAGAGCTGTACTGCACCAAGGAAAGCCCGGGGCTCTCTTTGGAGCCGCTCAGCGTAGCTGTGGTGCCAGGGCCTGCTGGCAGCATTTGTGCCTTCTCCTGGGGGATGGCATGCGGGGGAGGCAAGCTGTGCTGGAACTGCTTGACTTGGGGTCCCTGCCAGCACGGTGATTTCCCTCTTGCGTGTCAAGGGCAGCCGGCAAAGAGCTGGCTGTGAAGCTCCCCCTCCGTCTCTCAGCTCTGCCTTCCCGGAAGGAAGGGGAAGCAGAGCGGCAGGCTCAGAAACATGCACAAATGCACCTGACTTCACTTTCTCTCTCTTTCTTTTCCTTTTCTCCCACCCTCCGCACTGACTTTTGCTCTGCCCTTCTGGCACCTCCTCACACAACAGCATTGTCCTTCGCCGCCGGAAAGAGCAACCTGACAAATTTAGAGCAGCAAACCTCAGCAACAGCATACAGGGAGCCGGGTGTGTGGGAAAGGGAGAGCTGAGGAGGCTCACTTGACCCAGTCTCACTGCAGAAACTTCTCCCTGCCGACCCCGCCTTGAAACATCTGCACTTAATAAACACGAATGCAAAGACATCCAGCAACTGGAAGCACCGCGACAGTAGTTTCTAGCCGCAACTCAGCAAAGAGCCCACACTGTCCTTGTTTGCTACTGCCTGCCGAGGAAGGATCAGGCCCAAGGGTCCTTGCAGTATGCAGAGAGCTTGTTTGAAAACTGATCTCGATCTGCTGCCTTTGTGTTTTACAAAGAGGTAGAAATAGAGCAAAAGATCTTGATGGATGCAGCGAAGTCACTGACTGAATACACAGCCTATGAAACCTCACCAAGACATTGTGAAACCTTTGAACCGTTGTTCAAATAGATTTTAAATAGAGTCCCAGGCCTTGATATGCTGAAGGTGATGAAGAATAAAATGAACCAAGAATTTTTCAATGCACACATTGAGGACAAATGACTTTTGCATTGATAATGCCAGGGACTGAAGCCAGGGGGTTCATCAGCATGTTTTGGCATCCCACAGGACTGCAGGATTCTGCCCATACTAGTGTTAAATAACACGTTAACAGGAGCAGAAGTGCAAGCAGGAGTGCAAGGCCTCCCAGCAGCTGAAAGTACCACGTAAGCTGTTGCCAGACAGAGTCTTCAGTTTTCAGTCAACCCCTCCTTTAGATGAATGGAGAGTAACTCCTGCAGTGTGGACACCAGTTTGCAGCCAGGTCACTTGGCTTGCATTGTCCTCTGCAACACTACTGCTTCTGTCCCAGAGGAAGCACTGTGCTGGGAATTACCCCCAGTGAGCACAAGCAGCTGAACGGGAGGCGATGGCTTAGCTTCTGTCCAGTCATCCCTGCTCTGTCTTATCCTCAGCTTTCAGCGCACACCCAGCCTGAGTGCTGGGATGCCACCATGCTGGGATGCCACCGCGCCCTGTCTGCCCAGGCTGTGTGTTTTGCTCTTTATTCCCCTCAGGAGGCTTTTCTCAGCCTCGCTGTGGCAGTAATGCAACTCTTGGGACCAAGTCACCGGCGTGTGGGAACCCAGGCAAGGAGATGAATCTTGGAGAGACAGTAATTAGTTCTGTCATATTAATGAATTAATAAATCTCTCATTTATTCTCCAGATTTAATTTCCCATCCCTGTGTTTTCTCTTCCTGTCACACAAACACACTACTAAAAAGTGTTGGAAGGCATAAGGAGTGACTGAGAGAAGCAGGGAAGGGAAGAAGGAGGCTCCAAGAAAGGGGCCATCTTCCACTCTGTAAAGCTGTTTAGCATCTCCAGCAAATGATGCCAAGCCACTGAAATGGCTCCTAAAGTTGCAGTGGCAGAAAGGTGAGAGGAGTAGAAACTCTGTCTGCTCAACAAGCAGCCCCCCTCATGGAAAAACACAGCTCACACCGCACAGTGCAGACATCTTCATCTCAGCTGGCTGTCTGCACTAACTGCGGAGTCAATGAAGAGAAATTTCTACCGTATAATTCACCCAGTGTGCATAAGAAATCTACCTCGGGCTGGATGAATGTTAGCCTGAAAGTGCCTATTTATTTCCTTGGACATGAAGGAGTATGGATGATTAGCTCCATATTCCCATTCAATGTCAAAGCAGGGTTTTGCAGGAAACTATCCCCAGTGAAATCAAGCCTTTCCCACTGACCTGGACTAGAGAGAGGGCTCTGCTCATTCAGTGACTTACCCAACAACTGCTCAAAACACTTGTTCAGGAGACCCTGGCCTACATTGTCTAAAGGGGCTGCCTAGCTGGAGACCCCATTTCATGAGAGCCTGTTCTTTTCAGAAATGACTTATGAAGTGCTGGCCTCCTTAACGGGTCTTAACCTGGACAACCCAAACCACAAGCCACCAGGGGAAGGAACATCAGCTGAACCTATCTCCTCCTCCAGAGCCTCCTTGGCAGTACTAGTGCTTGCCCAAATTTGTAAGCAAAGCACTTGTCTTTTTTCTTCTCCCTTTGCAAACTACCCCTCTGTGAAAACTGACACTGCCTGTGGATCAGATTTCTGACTCATCATTTAAAGATGATCCATTTTGGCCCAATGCTCAATCCAGCCTTTGTAAAACGATGCTTGGCCTCTTCTCTCTCCCACCCCCTCCTGCCCTCCTGAATGCCACTCTATGAGACAGAGGCAGGGGTAACCCAGATGTATTTGTTGCACGGGAGGAGGCACTGACAGTCTGATGCGGCAAGGACCTGTCGACGTTTCCCATCTCAGCAGAGAGAGGGGCTCAAGGGGAGCATCCATTTAGCAGCAATAGGAAGGGGAGGAAAGTTTAGATCCTACTGTGGGCCGTCAGGTCTTTTCCATCAGGAAGGTACGCACCACATCCTACGTCCCTTGAATGACCCTGTACTTCCCTACCTTTCTTGCAACTTCTTGCTGGCAAAAATACAGGCAGAAAGATGCGCTGTTTCTTGCCAAAAAATACATGGTCAGACCAGGAATAAGAGCAGGGACATTACAGGAGTCCTACCTATAACCAAACTCTCCTGCTCAAAGCGTTCCTCTCCCCTGTGCACCCCAGACAGCAGGATGTTCACCTGTGCCGAGCAGGGCTAAGCCAAAGTTCTCTCTCCTCACCGCTTCGGGGAAGCAGAGGGAAAAAAAACCCCAAGGACGGCCGCAACCGATGGCCGCGCGCCGGCCACACACGGTAAAAAAGCGACAACAGCAGCCAGCAGCCCGCCCGCGCCCCCCTCCCCGCTCCCCCCAGAGCTCTGCTCGCTAATCCGCCTGGGCAGCCGGGCACCACGGCCTCCCTCCCCGCCCCGG
>NW_008825407.1:807694-823807 GCF_000699105.1 Pygoscelis adeliae | reverse complement strand
CTCGCCGCTGCTCCCGCCGCGAGCAGGAACAAAGCGCCGGGGCCAGGAATTCAGCGCGACCGAGAGCATTTCTATGCTAATGAGAGCTCCGAGTCGGATCCCGCCGCCTGTGGCAAACTGGAGAGAAAATCCGGGCGTGAGAGGATGCAACTTTTATGTCCGATGAGCGTCGCTGGGCTCCAACGCCAATCCTTCTCCCTCGGTTTATTTTAATTGACTCCTACTAAGCCGGAGCGCACGTTCATCCGTTCCAAATGGAACAGCTGTTGAAACTGACAATCAGCATCGTAAAGTGCGGACGTATATATTTTGTGGTGTTCGCTTCTCAGCGCTCCGTTTCCAAACCTCAGCAGCCTGCCCAGAACAAAGGATGCTTTGGCAGAGCATTAACCCCATCCTGCAACCCTTGCATCTCCCTTGCGCTTGTGCAGAAGGGGCTGCGGGCTGGATCCCGCACTGAGCGTCACCCACAGTACACTGGCAGTGCAAGGTGACGGACTGGAAAAGATCTGTCCCACGTGACCTTCATAACCTGTATGGGATCTTACCAGCTCCTCCTTTTACATCTCTATAGAACCTGAGACTCAGGATACCTCCAACAGAAATATTAAAAGGAAAGACCATAAAATCTGTCCCAAACTGTGCAGAATTCCCATGCTTTGTCCAGTTAAGGGGACATGACACCAACTTGCTGGGTCTATAAAGGGTGCTAAGTCTTCTCTTGGCTTCAAAAGCATTTTCTATGGCCTGAATCAAGGAGATTATGGGCCAATTACAAGGCAGAGGGTGTCTGGCGTGGTCTGCCTGTCCCAGTCCGCTTCCTTCCCAAAGACAGTAGGAAGCAGGTACTCAACACCCTTTGCCAGTTGTGAAAACCCCAACCTTACACAGCTCCAAACAACGCCCCGTCCCTGGTAATTGCCCCGCTCCCCATCTTGCCAACCATTCCCCAGGCAGCTCACAAAGGTAGCTACACTTCAGTCAGCCCTGTGCTACAGCCCCAGCAGGGAGCGTTTTGATCCAACAGGGTCAGAACCAAGGTCTCTATCCTTTGCATAACTGTCCACCGATCCCCCAGCACACAAAACCCTGCACCCTCGGAAACAAGACTTGACAAGGCACTGGCCCCTGAAGGTGGACTGCTGGACTCCATGACCTAATACAGTTGCTGGTTTTTAGCAGGCATGATGTTCTTGATCATCAGGCAACAGAGCTGACATGCTGGTGCTTGGTCCTTCTCGCAAATAAACCATGCCCTCCCACACAACGAAAACACCAGCTGGCTAAGTCTCGGCCACCCCACTCCTTCGTCTCAAGGGATAATAATCCAGAGACCTGGCATTGCAAAATATACTGGAGAACCCCATGATTGCCAAATTCCTGCAGCAACCCGAAGTCAACATGGAAGTGTTGCAAATGGGAGCAATTGGGATCCAACCCAGGAGCTGTGCTCTGCAGAGCAATCCATGAAGCAGGGATTGAGCTCTCTGCCAACACAGTGCTGTGGGGTCTGGCTGGCTCTGAGTACAGGCAGGGTTCACTCTTTCTCCCTGGAAAGAGAGCATGTACTCTGAGGTGAAGAGGGGGAACAGCAAGTTTATAAGGCTGGTGCGCCAGTGTCTTTTGCAAATGAAAGGACAAAAGGGGCAATAAAAACTCCACAGGGATCAGGAGAGGCAGGATGCTGCAGACCAGCTGGTGAGTGGTATCCACCTTTTAGATTGGATAGTAGGAAAAATTTCTTCACTGAAAGGGTTGTCAAGCATTGGACCAGGCTGCCCAGGGAAGTGGTGGAGTCACCACCTCTGGAGGTATTCAAAAGACATGTAGACGTGGTGCTTAGGGACATGGTTTAGTGGTGGACTTAGCAGTGTTAGGCTAATGGTTGGACTTAAAGGTCTTTTCCAACCTAAACGATTCTATTCTATCCTGCCTCTGGTACTCCAGTAGGTTCAGGGCTTGGGACAAGGAGCATTCCTGGTTGCTTCTCACTAAATGTTACAGCTGCCACCTTCCAGTTTGGCAATCGCCCCCTCAAAAGCCTGTGCGCCTCTTCTCTGACCTTGCCCTGAAGGAGTCAGAAGGCGAAAAGTGGAGCAATGCTCCAGATAGCCTGGCCGTGGAGTCCAACTGTAGATACCTGCTGGAAATGTTTCTGTAGGTGGCAAGAATTGCTAATGGGGGAATCAAAGCTCAACCTTTCTCCCTTAGGAGTTCGCAGCAGGCTTTCTACACTAATAGTGGTAAAGGGCCTGGATCCCTAATACCAACAAAGCCAGAGGGAAGACCTCCTAAGAAAGCTAGATCCTTTGCAGGAAGGATATCCCTCTCGCCTCTTGCCTGTATCCTGGGGAGCAGAATCCAACCATGTGAACAGCCCTGGAGGAAAAACCCAAGAAGGAACAGGAGAAGGGAGAGTGGATGTAGATAACACTTTGCTAGCATGTGTCAGCAGGACTTCTTCTATATATAATATTTCACACCAGCGGCATGCTGGGTGCCAGTCATTTCAGATGCTTTGGCATTTATTAAGGTGGTTTGCTGGGAGCTGAGGTGTTTAGAAAACCTGTCACTGATCAGTGTGCTACAATCTTAAAATAATTGATAATTAAAAGCTGACCCTGAGCTTTTGGGAAAGTCTGGCCCTATCTGCCTAGCTCTAAAAACAGAAAAAGCAATTTTTATGTTTTGCCAACCAAACAAATCCAGCTTCAGACCTCTGATTAAATATTAACTACTTTGCACAGACCACAAGCAAGATCCACAGCTATTTATTGCTCCAAAGGCAGCTGCAGCAAGAAACAAAACAAAACAAACAAAGCCAGCCAGGAATGAACGGTGTCATCCACATCAACAAGTTTCCCATGTGTGCTTGAGTCAGCTTGAAGCCAGGAGGCATTTAAGAGCACGTTTCACTGGGCTCAGTGCTCAGGGACCCAACGCTGTCGGTGCATTTCTCTCCCAGGCCCAGATGCTTTCCAGTACCTACCACTCCTCCCTGCACCACATGAGTGAACCGACTACAGGCCCAATCCATAGGCTAATGACGTCAGTGATCTTCACTTTGGATCTCACTACAAAACCTCTGTGATGCCTGCAGAGCTAATATCACTTTGGGAGGGTAAACTGGTGACTGCGTGATTTATCCCCCTTTCATCCCCTTTTCAAAGCCCAGTTTGGGACCAGCAGAAGCCTGGCAATGACATTTAGAGACACAGAAGGAGGGGAGCGTGTGCAAGAGGCCCAGACCCCGCGGCAGGACTGCTGCTCTGAGCGGTGCTCGGCCAGCACCGTGAGCCTGCAGCCGCAGAGGTCGATGAGGCTGCCGTTGCTGCAATGTTTGTTTGGCCCTGTGCAGTGGCAGCTAGGGCACAAGTGTAGGACACCGGTGGGAACCAAGGTCAAAACAATGTCCCCATGCCAAAACCGCCCATTTCTTGCAGCCCTATTAAACACCTGATCACACCGTGATAGAGATTAGTCTGTTTTAAAAAAATGATCGCCCATTTCTCTGGACGGTACAGCCTTCGCCTTTCCTCCTCCTCCTCCTCCCAGGCGGAAGGGCTGTAGCATGGGCATGAGGGTTGTTTCCAAACTGTCCGGCATGCACCGACCAGCAGCGTGATCGTGGGCAGTGGATGTGCACGTCTGCTCACCGCTGTACCCCCACAACTGCCCGGCGCTGTCCCATGATGTACAGCGCTCGCACAGCTGCCTCTCCTACTGCTCCTCACGTTCTTGGAGTCTAGCAAGGGCTGAAGGGCTGCGGGGAGTGGAGCTGCCCTCTTTGCTGTGCATCTATCTGCTCCGGCAGGTATTTGCAGCCTTCGAGGACTCGGGGCCTCGCTAAAGCCAGGCTGAGGTGGGGCAGCCTGCAGCACCGGCTCGCCTTTGTCCCGTTAAGTGGCTAGGTAGCGTTAACACCCTTTGTATGCCCCATGCATATCTTTGAAGGCTTTTCCCCAGGCTTCCTAGTATCATTTGATGCCCTGGAGCAACAGGACAAAAGGTGATTGTTCCCCACCTTATTTCTAATTATTATTGGAAATATAAAAGCAGCTGTGCTCCTATTTGGGCCCTGAGCCAGCCCTGGTGTGTCCCCCCAGCCTGATTTCACAGACATATGCTCAGGTTTCTGATGCACAGAGATCAAATAACCCATCACTCAGGGTAAGATATTATCCGCTATTACCAATTCAATGCAAACAGCTCTCATCTTCCCCAGATTAAAAGCCAATTAAAGAACCTTGCTTTTCAAGGGGAGAGGAAACTGAGAGGAGTTTTTTGTGGGGTTTTTGTTGGACTCCGGCAAGGAGGCAATATCCATAAGTGTTATCGATGAGTTCTTTTCAAATCACATTGATTTTGCTCAGAACAGTTTGGGACTCATGTCTCCAGAGAAAAAAAAGAAATACAGAGAGGACAACAACCAGTGCCCTAAAAAGGAAAAAGAAAGAAATTTTACTTGCTGGAGGATCAATGGTATTTGCTTAAGTCAGCAATTGGTGTTTTGGGTTTCAAAGCTTTCTCAGGGCAAGGGAGCCTTATTCTCAAGGTGAAGAGCAAGCTCATAAATCTGGGAGAAGTTTCAAGACCAGAATATGCTGATTCCCCACTGCAGGGAGGGCAGAGCCAACAGGAAAAGGACATTTGCTCAGCAAACAAGAAGCAGGATGAGCGCTTGTAAATCGCTAGTCACAAGGGAACAGGTGACATTCAGTCCTGCTGCATTCAGATCTGGGATACAAGGGGAGAAAAAGGTGACTTGAAGCCAGCTCTGCACTCACAAGGGCCACGCGAACCCCCGGTTTCTCCTCTCAGCTCCCAGAACAGGTCAGTGAAGCCTCACGTCTGATACTCCGTTTCCCACAGCTCTCGCTGAGAAGCCCAAGACTTGTCTTCACGGCAGCAGACTCAGCCCTGGCCCCAAATGCCTTCTATTGACTTACTGCCCTGGGAGCAGACATGTCCAGAGACATGTCCGGTGCAGGGGTAAAGCCAGAGATCGGAAAATCTCCCGGCTGGGACTGCAGCCAGCACAGTGGGACTCCAGCACTAAGGTATACAGTGATAACTCACTCCATCGATCCCGTTTCCCTAGATTTAGTAGAAACAAACAAAAAGCCTCATCATCGAAAACCCCAGACTGCCTTTCCGGCAAGTATTGTACCCAAAAGGAGCTCTGTGTTTAGGCTTCCCCCAGCTTGCTACTGTTTTACTCCCTGCTTGTTGACCCCTCCCGGCCTCTCTCAGGGCCCACTGCTCATAGCCCCGTTACCATCAGTTTGCAATCAGCGTGCAGGAACCGCCCCGGGGCTCAGCCTCGCAGCTCCTGTCTGCCATGGCCCTGCAAAGCCCTGCCACCCAGAGCAACCTTCTAGTGTGTCTGCTGCAACATGAAGGGGTATTGACTGCTTGAAAGAGGGCGTTTAGCACACACATCTGCTTCAGTAGGTAGGTAGATGACCTCCTGAGGTCCTTCACAACCTGAATTATCTTCTGTTTCTATGAGGAACTAGCACAAAAATACGTCTTTCTGTCAATCTGTCACTTTGTGTTCATTTCATTTTCATCTATCACACATTAGCCCAGATCTTACTGTCTACAAGCAGATAGCTATTTATTGTTTCCTCTTTTGTTTTCTTTTTCAAAGCCATTTCCACTTGAAATATACCGAGACACACGCAGACACAGGCATACGTACACAAATAGCAGGGCACCATTTTCACCAGGCTTACTCTCTATTCCAGGCTTATTTAGTGAGAAAGACTGGGAGTAACCTGGTCTGACAAGTGACTCTGCATTAATACCAACAGCCAAACTGCCACAGCCTTGTCTTGGTTGCCTACGCGGGCAGGGCCAGGGGATCTGCCCAGCTCCCTTGCGCGGCCTGGGCTCAGCTGGTGCAGAGGCAGAGCAGGAGGCCAGGTCGCGTCTACACTGCCAGCAGCAGATCTCAGCCCGTTTGCCAGTCCACACTTGCCCACCAGCCAACATGTTCCCATGCAACCACAAGTTTTGCATCAGGAGAGGAGGGGCCTGACCACGGCCCAGCAAGCAGGAACCCAAAATCTTGCTCCCACTGTCTGGGCTGAGCGTGAGCACAAACCAAGCCACCCGCCAGCAGACTTCCTGAACGTCCTGCTCAGCACCACACAGGTGACTCCAGCCCGAGCTACCGCCAGACTGAGAACCACCAGCCCAGACAGAAAGTGGGGAAGTGGTGGGACATAGACACGGACACAGCTTGTGGGGGACTACAACAGCTTCTCCCCCGCGTCAGTAAGCGTGCTCCAGCAGCACGTGGGCTGGCAATGGGCGCTAGATGGGAATAGCACCAGGGCTGGGAGAGAGGCAGAGCCCAGCACGGCTGCTCGGGGAGGCACCGCGGCCCCTCCTTGCAGCACCCTGCGGGCTCACTGCCTGCCGCCATGCCGGGGGAGGCAGGACACCTCCCAGCACACACCTGCACAGCCGCAGCCCATCTCGCTGCTGCTGCATACATGCACGGGCGGCTCAAACTGGAGGGAAAGGGAGAGACGGGAAGGGAAAGGGGGGCGAGCAAGAGGAGTCTGGGGACAGGACAGCCATGCGGGGGCACGGGGAGGAAGGAAGGGACGCAGCCTCCGCCGGCAGGGTCCCTCCCTCTCCCCTTCATTTCCGCCCAGGAAAAAAAAGGAAGACTTTTCCCTGCCTGGATTTTTTTCCCAGCGTCCCCGGCCACTGGTGAAACCCCGTCTCAAGCCACCCCGTCGCCATGGCAACGGGCCGAAAGGAACAGATGGTCCTGGCGAGCCAAATCCCAATTCAAGGGGGAGCAGCGCAGGGTGCGGGGCGGGGCAGGAGCAGGCCCCGGCCACATGCCTGGGGGGACAGGGAGGTCGCCCCCCTCGCACTCCTCTCCCTCGTCCTCCAGCCATGGCGAGACATTTGTAGGCTTGGTGCTACCTCGGGGTGGCCTCGCAGGAGGGAGGGACGTGAATGCTCCCCTCCCAGGGGGCATGAACCCTCTGAGACCCACCATCCCATGACCCGGACTCCCCTGGCTACGGGAAGAGCCACGTTTTTCTCAGACATCTGGAGCATCTCCCTGCCCGCCTTTAGCAAATCTCAGCCCCTAAGACGGGGGATTGCACAGCAGGCAGGCGCGGGGACCAGAGCTTTTCATCTGTGAATTAAGTGGGCACAGGGCTCAGCTGGCACAGCCTTGCCACGTCTCCCAGACGGATTCATCTGAGCAGACCGGGGATGAGGACCGGGGTGGGTGAAGATAAAACTCAGCCACTAATCTCCCTGTGGATTAACTGACAAGCCTGTCCACGTGGGGCCGTGGTGTGGGGCTTTGGAGCAGACAAACAACATCTAAGCCCTCTTGGAGATACCCACGACTCCTCTGGAGTATTTGAGAGAAGCAGCCAGGCATGCTCCAGGCACCCGGAGAGAAGAGGGTGTTTCTCAGGGGCACAGACCTCTCCTCTCTTCATCGGATTTGCAGAGTGAGCTGCAAACCCAATACAGTTTGGTGTGGTCAGCCCCACAATTGGGTTGCATTTTGGGGGAAAGCAGCAAGTGTGAAACTACACTTCAAAGCCTACAAAGCTGTCTGGACCTGCAAAGGGGGAGGACTCTCTGTGGGGAAACATAGGCTAAAGACACCATTGTTGCAAGAAAGAAAAAGTAAAAGAAGTAGCTTTTCCTTTAGGAACCTTAGCTCCTAGCACAGGCTGTCTCAACTGCTCAGGCCCATTTTCTCCAAAGCAACATTAACTCTCCAGAGCCAGTTTTGGAGCTGTTACCACCATTATCACAAGTTCCTTAGCTCCAGACAAGTTCAGTCTCTGTGGATCATGGCTGAGTTTTGCAGCCCTGTACCCAGATCCACAGGGGCCAGACAGCTGCTTTTCTTGCCCACGGAGTCCTGGGGAAGCAGTGTTTTTCAGAGCTCAAGGGCCAGAAGAGGCTGGGGATGGAAAGGAAGCGGTCCCAGGGCGAGGGATGTGTTTTTTTTTAAGCGGTCCCAGGGCGAGAGCTGTGCATGTTGGGAGGCTGCACGGAGTGCTGCGGGGAGGGGGGAGCTGAACCCCCTCCTGCCTAATAGCAATCACTTCTCCCTGCGCCAACCGTTCTTGCGCCAAGCTGCTCCCTTTCCCGTGGCCCTGGCACGCTCACAGAGATACTGGCCTCGGGGGCCCAGCCCGGCCCAACCGGCTCCCAGCCCACACCCGTGAGAAGAGCGAGAGCCCGTCCTGCCTCTCAGGTGTGGCCCTTCGCCTCTGGGCAAGAGCACTGGTGCCAGCTTGGATGCAGCCACTTTTGCTGGTGAGAGAAGGGGAGCAGGGGCTGCCAGGCAGCAACACCCTGCCAGGGAGGTCTGTGCCAGGGCAGCAGCTCGTGGGAGGCTGCAAAGCCTCCCGGTGTGGACGGGGTTGTCCACAGCACCCCTTTTCTTGCTTCCTCTCCTTCAGAGGGAATTCCCAGATATTTTTTTCTGCTGGTGTCTGGGTTCAGCCCTTTCTTCCCCAGCCCGACAGGCCCTGGAAACCAACATCTTTTCTCTGCAGAACAGGTTGGGCGCAGGAGCACCCATGCCCACTTCCCACGCACCAGCACAGCCCAGCCTGGCCCACACCCTCCCCCTGCCCCAATAGCCCATATTTTTTTTCCCTCTGCTCTCTTTCCTGGATCAAAGCTGCCTCCCCTCCCTGTATTACAAACATTATTCAGCTGCTAGATAAGAAGCTCTCCAGCAGCTCTTTATTAATCCCACTGGAGGCAGAAAGAAGGCAGAGAGAAAGGACTCAGCGTGGCCAGGACAGAGACTGATGTTACACGAAACACCTTTGCAAAAGAGAGGCATGTCTTTTTCCCAGAAAGTCTCATGGGAAGCTTGGGTAATAATTAACAATTATCGAACTTTAAACCCTCCATTTCTCTCCCTGTCCTTACCAGGATTTTGTAATAACTCATCCAGTCTGAAACACTCCCAGCCTGGTTTGCTGGGACACTGGGGCAGGAGGGGTAAGGAGGGGGATGCAGAGAGACCCCGGGGGCAGGCAGGAGGCAGTTGCTGAGCCTGCTGCTTCCTTGCTTTCACACTGAGCTGCAGTGTCCCAGCTCCAGCCTCCAGGGAGCCTGGGTATGAACCTCCTTTCCCTCCTTCAACGCATCTTGCAGCTCTTTTGGCCACAAAAAGAAATGGCTTGTTGTGGTACACATCTTCCTAGGGAAGTTTCCCCCAGCCTTGGAATACCATAGACTCTTGCATATGGCTAAAATCGTAATCTACCCAGGAGATAGCCTAGAAAGCTTATAGCATGAAGACACTTGTTTAAATCCATCTGCTGTCTGAGGCAACTATAATCAGTACCATGTGATGGCTCACACGTGAAACAAGCTGGATGGCTCATAGGGCCTGGGTCTGCATTGCTACCTGCCCCCTCTTATGGAAGGACCACAGTTTTTGAAGTGCTTGTTCATGCAACAGGCAGGGTATTTATGTTATCTGCATCCTACAATGGGGCAACTCAGGTGTTATGAAACTTGCTTACAGCCACCTAGGAAATTAGTGGCAAAAGCAAGACACATTGCAGATATCTGAAGACTTACATTACTGTCCCCAGCGTGCAGCCATCCTTCCTGCCTCAGCATTCACAGCAAATCCACCAAGGACAGGGCACAACGTGAACCCCTGCCGCCTGTCCTGCCCACTTCCATGATTTCAACCCACACATCACACACTCAGAGCAGTAAGAAAGTGGGTCTGGTGTTGGCACTGACAGAATATTTGTACATCGATCTATGCAAAACAATTTCTTGTCTTCTAAAATCCCTGTGTGAGGAGCTGTTGGCTCCTGGCTGCTATGAAAAATGACAAAATAAAGGGGAGTCACCTTTCCCTGTGCTTTGCAAATGGTCCCCTGCTTGTGTAGAGTAATGTTGGCAAGATCAGTTGTGCAAGGTGCCCTGCAGACACAGGGCAATATGAGCAGAGAAGAGAGGGACTGCTACCGGTTAGCTTTTGACAAGGAAAGGCACACAGAGGTGAAGTAAGCTAGCCAAGGATATTTCAGGGAGCTTGTGGCAAAGCCAAGAAATTATGCCAGCCCTTCCGAGCTCAGCCTGCCTTTGCCATCACCTCCAGGCCATTCTTTCCCTTTAAGTAAAAGCTGATTCACGCCTGGTAGAAGTCAGTGTGAGGCAGCAGATATTCCCATTTCCAGTGAGGTACCGTAAGGTACTCTGCAGGCATGGCAGCAGTTGGGACGTCAAGAATACAAAAAAATATATATACCTAAAAAGAATTATTTTAGCCTTATATTTCCGAAGTGAATTTAGAGCCAGTGAAAGGTCTCAGATCAATACCAGCAAAACTGCAAATTGGAGTCCTCCCCTTAGCCACAGAAAGGGTACAGCTGAGACAGCATCTGCACAAACAGCCTGCCCACAGTCTCTGCCAGAGTGCCTCAGCTCTGACCTTGAGGAGTTGCCTTGAAGTGCAAGAGGGAAACTCCCCCTTCCTCCTTCCTCCCCCCTTCCCATGCAGCCCTGGGCTTTTGTTCCCCAGCAGGGAGATCACTGCTGGTTTATTTTACTTGGGTACATTCTGTCTAGAGAAGAAACTGAGTCTTGACAAACTCATTCCACATGCACACCAAGAAGACCCGCTTCATCATGCGGGTAGAAAGAAGTCCTAAGGGGTTCAAGGGGATTTTGCAGCACAGATTTTGAGGCAAATCCAGCCCTGGAGAGAGCTTAGCTACCAGGCTGGCTCTGGCATTTCAGATGGTGAGATGCAGTTGCCTGTTCATGTGCTCCATTACAAACAGGCCTTTCTTCTCCTCTCCTGCCCCACAGCTGTACATGTGCTCGGCCCCAGGGACCTTTGAAAACTGCATTATAGGTTCTCCCCATACAAAGTTTGGATCAATACAGCTGTCAGGCTTTGGCCACATTACCCCTGCTAATTGGAATTACAATAGGCAGACCGCAGCTTTCACTCCATCTCTCTGTTGCTTGTCATAACATAATCAAAATCTCTCTTGCTCTCTCTTTATCATGGAGCGTGACGGGAGCAGAGGCGCTGGCAACCACGCGGCCTCCAGAGACTATGGATTCCTGTGGATCAGACTGGGGCTGGGAAGCTTTGGCACAGGAGTGGGAAAAGAGCCCCTCACTGCCGAAACTCTCCAGCCTGCCTTTGGCCAGGCAAGTTAACAGGAGAGCCAGCCTCAGCCCGCCCCGCTGGGCAGGGACCTGGCCGGGCACAGCAGGGAGACAGAGGTGGGGAATGAGGGGTGCTGGCGGAGCAGGTGCTGCAGGAAGGAGGTGCAGAGTCAGGCTAAGACTAGAGGCAGCCACAGCTTGATTGTGGAGCTGGACACTGGCCGGCAGCAGAGCCCAAACCCTCACCTGGCCGTGCCGAGGAAGGAGCCTCCCTCCTCAGACAAGTGGTGCCTGCGCTGACCAAGCGCGGGGGCACAGGGAGGGTGTCTCCTCCTCACTGCCTCCTGACATCCCCGGCTTCTGCCTCCCCAGCAGTGCTCAGCCACCCCCAGGGCAGGGGGTTCCCACCAGCTGCCAGAGACAAAAGTGAGCGGGGGATCACGGGATAAGCAATGCGGCAGCTTGGCATGGGCATAGCATGGCGCACTGACCAGGACTCGGGTGGCTGGACAGGAATGAGCCAAAGCTTTGTGCTCGCATAGGAAGCCGCCTGCTTCTTGCTTAGCCCTAGTACAAGCAAAGCTGAGATAGCATCTAAAGGCTTCAGCTAGGTCAGGATCCCTGCCACACTAG
Source organism: Pygoscelis adeliae (assembly GCF_000699105.1). Lineage (NCBI taxonomy): Eukaryota > Metazoa > Chordata > Aves > Sphenisciformes > Spheniscidae > Pygoscelis > Pygoscelis adeliae. Next base: position 812,011 of record NW_008825407.1, on the reverse strand, counting down.
GTGCTGTGCAAAAGTCCCTGCCCCAGCAAGCTCCCCACTATGCTGACTCACAAACCCCTGCCCACATCTTGCTCACCGCTCCCCACCTATGTGCAGCAACCCTGCCAGCAAGAGGCCATGCACACCTTGCTCACACTGGCTCCGAAGGCTCGGCCAATTTACGGAGCCGGGGTGATACACAGCGGGCAACAGATACAGCATCTGTGATTTGTTGATCATTATCAAACAGCAGTAATGTAGGGCTGAATTACCCAGAGGAGAGAAGGATCGGTAGCCCGGACCTACTCAGCTCCCCAGAGACTGGCCATAAACAAAACTTAAATAATTAGAGTGCTTGGGCGGAGATGCAGCCTCTAAGTATTCTTAGGCTCAAGCAAATAAAGGAAATAAATTCTTGGAAGGTGCCAGGCTGGATGGGGCAGAGGGAGGCTCATTTTACACATCACTTGAGAGCAGCCGTTATAAATCTCACTGAAAGATGCACCTCCCCAGGCTAGCGATATTTTTAAACTCCGGGAGAGAGGGGAGAGAAAAACCACATTTTAGTATTTACACCACAGGCGAAAAGGGTATTTAAAAATCAGGGTACATTTTTGAAAGTCTGTTCCTGCTACGCCAAGAAAGAAAGAATTTTCTTTCTATAGTGTGATAGCTGGAAATACTAGCCCCAGAGAATTCATTCCTACCACCATCCTTCTGTTGTAAGCTGAGAAATCAAACTCCCAGAAGGACTGGGGGCTGGGGGGGGAGTCAGGGGATAAAGGTTCTTTCACTGGCAAATCGCTCGTTCAGTTCCCAACTGAATCAGTAGCAAATGCAAATCAGCTCCTCTGAATCCTGAGGGGTGACTTCTGCACTGTCCCTGCTTACTTGGTGTCTGGGATAATGTCCCGTAGGAGACGAGACAACATGGCTTTACGCAGTGGCACCCTCACAGTTACAGCAGTCTGGTTTGCTGGGCCAGGAGCCCGAACATGTAACCAGACACAGTGGGGATGGGACACCGGGGCACAGGGACCTGCTCGTGGATGTCAACTGAAGGACGTGGCCCTGGAGTTAGAGCCAGGGCAGAGCCCCACGTGGTGCTTTGCCTGCTGGAGCAGTGTGTCCCAGCCGTTCTGCATGGCAAGGCCACCTGAGCTTTGGGGCAGGGAAATCCATGCATCGGCTTGTGCAGGATCGCCAGGCCAGTTTTCCTTTCTGATGCTTTATTGTTCCTCCAGTTGGTTAGTGTTTCCTACCCTGCACAGGGTAGGGAGTGGGGTGGGCTCCTGTTTTGGCAGTCATCTAGGAAATCTTGTCAACAGCTGACGGATCACAGGTCGACTGATCACAGGTTGAATGACGCTGCATGGCAACAGTCTGCCACAGGAAGTGTAACAATGTGAGAGTTCTCAGCCTTACTCTCAGGGGAGTCCTAGAGGACCCAAAGATAAACTGCCAGAGCACTGCCTTCCTCTGCAACCACTGCAGCTTTCCTCCTGCCAAACTCAGTCCTGCTCCTAATTCCCTCTTGGGTCCTCAGGCACTGACAACATTCCCCCTTTTACAAGCTGTGTTCTGTGCAAGCCTCTCTCCCTCCCATCGCTCCCACCCCTTACCAGGACTGCTGTCATCCTCCCAGAAGGATCCTATTCAGCTTGTATCAAAGGGATACATGAGCACACCCATTAGGCATCAGAGCATCAAGCAAATCCCCAAGCAAGCCGCCTCTAAAGATCAGAGCACACTATAATCACTCCTTCTGCAAGGAGATCCCAATAAGCCCTCCCCCACTTTCTCTGGGTTCTTGCTGAACCCAAGCACGAGATACGTTTGTCAAGTTCAGCCCCATCACTAGTAAAAGTTTCTTCATAAAACTTGCACACACAGAGCTCCTGGCCTCTCTCTGTTCCCCCACAAGCCCTCTCCCCCATTTCAGAGCACAGCAGATGTTCAGTGGCTGCCCCAACCCTTGTGCCCTGCAGTAAGGAGGGCATTGCTGCTGCCCTGAAGGTCTGGGTCTCACATCCCCGCCTGCAGCTGGAGCGCACCCCGTGGGCTGGGCAGCAAGGGGGGCTGCCGCAGATGTCACAAGCAATAGCAGCAGGTCCTCTCCCCTCGCCACCCTCCTCTCCCTCCTTCCCCCCAAGAGACAGCAGAAAACCAATGCAAGCCTGGGGAGAGGGGAGCGCTGGCAGGAGGTGGACATGCCTGCAACAGGGGCAAACACCAGGACAGAAGTGGCACTCCAGTACATGCATGTTGATTCACGTGTTGGTGCACATGAGTGTCTTTCATAACCATGGCCTCGAAGAGAAAAGCAAGAAGCCTTTTCTAAAGCCTTTCGTAAGACACCATGTGCTTTACCAATATGACACAACAAGCACAGCACTTGGCTTTGAAGTCGTGACGATAGGTGTCCTGTAGACTTGGATCCCGGGCTAGTCTGAGACTGCCCTTTCTTCAGCACCTACCACCTAGGTGGAAGCCCCTTGGTACACAAAAATGAACTCATCCTTCCCGAGTAAAATATACAGAGCTCCAGCATGTCAGCTGTGGGGTGCAATGCACAGACTAACAGCACCCAGCAGCACTGCCTACAGAGCCAAGAGGGGTCCTGTATCCAATGGAAACTGGCAGCTGATATAAATTACAGCATGGCAAGGATGCTGCTATGCAACACATCCCTGATCCTTAATGACCATAAATGGGCACAGCCTTGGTTCTCCCCTGCACCCAGAAGATACCCCTTCCTGCAGCTCGGTCCCTAGCCACTGTGCCGGTGCAGCTGACAAGGGGAAGAGCATGAACAGTAACGAGCAGCTTGTGCAGTTGTCTCTGCTGTACACCACCAAATCACTAGCTGCTGCCTTCTGTTCCAGCCCTTAGAACAACATTGTTTCTCAAATGACACAGGCCTTGGCTAAGTGAATAAGGTGACATAGGCAAGAGCAGCAAGGAAATACCGTGTGCTGCAACCTCTTTGGAACAGGGGTGATCTTTTTCTTGTGTGTACTTACAGCCCTAAACCGACTTTGATTATCCACCCTTAACACTTCCTCTGGTTTTGGCACCCCCGGGCTAGGAAGGCCATCAGCACAACTACTCTGGTGGGAATGTGACTCTGGGCTTCCCTACAAGGGGTCTCAGTGCTGATTATCTAGCCCAGGAAAAGTCAAAGAGTAAAGCACATTAGATGCCTCTCCCTAAGAAAAAAGCAGCCCTAGCTTGCTGCAGCTTAATTCTCCAGTGAAACCAGTGTACTCCTGACTGCAGGCTTTGTATGGATGTTTAATGTGCTGGCAGCAATGCGTACTCTTCTCCTGCTCACCCCAGCATTCACTTTGCTGGGCATATGGCACTCATCAGTCTCTGGCACAGCGGCTGTAGCTCCGGCAGTTCGTAAGGAAAGCTGGGGCTGTAGCACACCAAGACACCGGGACAGTCTTTTTATTTCCAGTCCCAGCCTAGTGGGAGGGCGAGGAGATGTTTCAAGGCATGGGGAACCTCCGTCACGGCCATGGGTTTGGGTAAGGGGTGAGTTATGACTCCACAGTGTGCTGATAACTCACCCGGCCCCGGACCCTGAGCTCAGCTAGCTCATTAGTTTGCGTGTTCAAGGATGGGGCAGAGTTCATTCCTCCTTTGCTGCTCTCCCCTGCCCTGAGTGCCACAGTGCCTCGCACAGGCCAGCATAACCATCATGTATCAAGCTGCTCTACACAGAAACCTGGAGAAAACAGTGGCGGAAACCCTGACCCTTCTCCTGAACTATCCAGCTCTCTGTATGTGCCTTAGAGTAAATCCTGTTCATCACATTAGACTCTCCCCTAGGTCTATGACTTCTGCCTGTCATGGACCATTTGTAACCCCTGGCTTTGCTAGGACACTCAGCACAACAGCCTCTAATTATAGGCCTCTGCTTGAGCTCTTGAGTCCCACCAGCCTCTTCTACCCATTAGCATTAGACCCTGAGTCCATAGCCAGAACTCTGCCCCCAGACCGCCCCCTTGGGCTGTCTTCCCTAGGGACAGTGAAAACGGTCCGTGAAAAGCTCCTCAAGCAGTATCCCCCTCGGTCCAGAGAGTATCTTGCCAGGGGATAAGAAATGAAACCTGATTTTGCCAAGTGTGGGATCCTCAGTGCAAAAGGTAGATACTTTAAGGCCAGCAGAAATCCAGTGTCCCTCCTGGACCCGCACGATGTGCCTACAGACCCTCCCCTGCAGCGGCCTGTTCTGATACCGTGTCTCTAGCCTCACACAGAGAACAAGGCTGGTTTTGCTCTCAGGTGGCCACACGGCGCTCTGCTCCAGCCCCCTCGTCTCCTGCACAG
>NW_008825407.1:801555-807660 GCF_000699105.1 Pygoscelis adeliae | reverse complement strand
TGTCACCAGAGCAGAAACGCTGGATGTTAGCCACCAGCTGCGAGCTGCATGGACCCTCTGTCACTCCTGGCCATGCCTCCGGATGCCTTGCTCTAACATCGGGCGAGGAATGGATCTTCCATGAGAAAGAAAAAATAGACTCAAAATCGGTCTGATTATGGGGTTTTTCCAGGTAGAGAGAGAACTGCCGAGAAGAGAGATGGAGGCAGTCCTCTTGACTAACCAGGCCTGGGAGCACCTGCTGCCTCATAGCCAGGCGGTCCATCTGGTACCTGCCGCTGCTTCAAGGCAGTGATGTGATTTGCAGGTCCTTCGTAGCATCCCTGCACGGTCGGGAGCACATGGAGGCACTTTGCTATTTCCTGCAGTTAGAAAGGCAAATAGGCTGGGATGGGGAACAGAAAACCCCATCCCTGCGTTTTCTCTTTCAGAGAGAAGAATCACAGGCATCCTGCCTCTCCTTAAGCTGTTCCCCCCTGCCCACCTGTAGGTCGAATGAAGATGGAAAGCAGTGCTGTACACCAATCTCCAACTGGACTGGCTCAGAGCCAGGGAGGGCAGGCCTGGAGCAGTGTGAGGGTGTTGGGTGGATAGTGCTTAGAAAGGCTTTCCTCCTGCATCACACCAAATAATATCAAAGGAGGATTATAAACCTCCTGCAGGGACAGCTTTATCGTGGGGGAATGGAGAAGAGATGGTTCATCACGTTGGGTCAGTTCCTCCTATCCATCCCCAGCACCCCACAGAGATGCTGAAGGGACAAGAGACCGCTGGCCAGATTGCCCCGGCCCCGGCCGCTGCAGACCTGTGCCATGCAGGGCACAGGCAGCCTCGCTAGCCTGGGACCCGCTGTCCTCCTGGGCTGGGCAAACAGCAAGGAACCGAAGCACTCTCTCCCCCTCTCGTGCCCAGTAGCTGCTGTTCATCTGCCTTGGGATTGCGGCAGAGCTGAAAGCTGCCGCAGCTTTTATGATGCCGGCCTGCGTGAACAGCTGCATCAGCCCCAGAGACAGGGAGAAACAGCGAATGGACAGCAAGGCGTTAAACTCCCCATGCTTCCTTGGGTGCCCATGGAGGCAGGGACACACAGAAATGACAGCATGGGGCATATAAAATAACACAGTGCTGGGAAGGGTAGCCCTTGCATCTGCAAATTTTGCTTCCCATTTCTGTGCGTGACAGAGACAAGGCTGTAGACACAGGACTTTAAACCTAGCATGGTGGCACAGGGGAAGGACAGGGAGGTGCCTGTCTGGCTGCCATGGGCTCTCACCCGCAGACTGAGGGAAAACTGTCCTTCCTCCCATGGGTGATACTTCTGCATTTGAGGAGCTTGGGCAGGAGTTTCTGTTCTGTTATGGAGCCAAGGGGTTCCCCTTGAAAACCAAGCTGGGAGAGTACGTGCGTGTGTGCTGGGAGGGTACATGCATCAATCTAGCCTGGACTAAACCTTCACTGGGAGAAGCGAAGAAAACTGTAAGGCCAGGAGAGTATCCAGCTCAATAGCAGCCAGGAGGAAAGCAAGGGCATGTATCATGGGAGGTTTCATTCCTTAGTTAAACAAATTTTCACCTGAAACAATAATCTGGGTTAGGGAGCCCTCACTGCAGAGCTCTGAATTCTCTGTGCTGGGATGGCTCTGGTCTGGTAATTAACACAATAGGTATCTCAAATGCAAACTGGGTCCCAGCTCCAGTGGCTGGCAGCACCAACCCACCCTGCATCAGAGCTGCCCTGATTTAATCTGACGTATTTGAAAAAGCAAGAAGATCTCTAGGGGTTGCTCAGATTGGAGTACCTTTGTCCCTCTCTCATTTGTTTCTGCTTTTTGCACCGATATGCCTTGCTGGCCTGTGAAAAGGACTGAGCAAGAGCCATCATGACCTTGAGCAACGATGTTGCGAGACGCAAAGCTTTCCTCAGAGGCCCTGAGGATTGTGGCTAGCGGTGGCCACTCGCTGCTCTCCACCTGCCTTAGCATGGGCTGTCCCCGCTGTCCCCAGCCTTAGCGGCGCTAGCAGAGGGCAAGGGGTGCCAGTGGAAACGCAGGCCTGGGAAGCAGGTCACGACAACCGGCTCTTCTGGTTCCCTTCGTGATTCAGCTGAGGTGTGAGCGGTGCCCAAAGGATCCTTCTGGTCCCTCCCTGTAAACTTGGCTTTGTGGCTGGTACAGTTGCAGCCCAGAGGTGGGGCGATGCGAGGAGAGATGTGCCAGGCTCCGCCAGCATCGGCATCTTGTCAGCCACCAGTTAATTGCAAGCGTTTGCCTCGTGCTAGATGTGCTGCTGGATGCGGTAATGCCCCTGCTTCTGTACATCTCTTTGCAAATGGATCCATGTGCACTGGGCTGAGAGCTCTCGCTTGATTAACGCTGCCGGTTCAGAAAGCAAATAGCATTAACCACGGTCGTCCCCTGGCTCTGGCCATGGGGCAGACACTCTCCTGCTTGTGGGCTGAGGTGGCTCTCAGTACAGCCTGTCGCCTCACCCACACTGACACATACATGAGCTCATAAATTCACGCCAGGTTAAAACTCGATGGGTCGGTTTTAAACCTCACCACAACAAGCGAGCTTTAATGAGAAAATATCAGCAAAAGACACACTTTTGCTTCCTGAAATAGCCTGATGTTGTTGTTTCTGAGTTTTGGGAGGAGATAGGTGGGGGAAAGAAAAAATTACAACTAAGAACTCAAACCAAAGGCTGAACAAAACTCTGGCAACTTTTTGCCTTTTGGAAGCTGCTTTGGGTTATTAAAGTAGCTCTATAGGACCAGATCCTGCAGTGACACACTTTGACTATTACCAGCGCTCCAGAGAGCTTTCGTACCTCCCCAAAAAGGAACCCTCCCTCCAGCTGCAGCCAAGTTTGACCTAAGGCCTCCAGGTCACTACAGCTCAGTCAATGCTGCTTTCAAGCGCCGTGATGGAAAAACCTTGCGTCAAAGCTTCAAACACCCCTCCAGCTCTCCCCTGCTGAGGATCTCAAAGCACTTTGCAAAGAAAGACTCACAAGCCCCTCTCAGAGCCCAAGAGGTAGCCCAGTGATAGCAGACAGGAATTTGTCCCCAGACAGAGGAGAGCGTTTGGAAATAGAGGCCCAGATCTGCAGATGCAGGACCAAGCACAAGATGAATGCCTCTGCTCTGCGTGGTTGCATCTCAAGCTGTACTGAGTTTGGATGGCGGGGACAAACAGACGGATTGTTAAGACTTGTAAAGCATAAATTTACGCACAAGTGTTCCTAACCTCTGAAGATCAGCCGCCTAGGATCTCTCCTCCCCAGTACCCCATGGCTTTTCAGTAAGCCCTATTCATATTAACATCTTGAAGCCCTAATGCCGTAGCCTGAGTTGATACCTGGTTAATGGTTCCAAATGAACAGGCAGGCAGATTTGCATGGAAGGCTGCAGGAACCCTGAACTGAATCCGTTCTGGACGATTGAGCCGATAACATTAAAGACAATTTGTAAAGCAGATTTTTATAAGGGACTCCTTACAGCTTTTATAGCAGGGAACTTTTATTTCCTTATCAGAAAAAAAGCTAACATTGTCAGAAGGGGGAGGTAGTATACGTGGATGGGAACAAAATGAAATAGCATTGATCAGATGAGCCTGAAATGTTTTCCAGGAAGCAGGTAGTGTCTCCTGCCTTCCTCCCATCCTTCTTGGGTGCTAGGTACCAAACCACATATTCCAACAAAGTCCACAGCTACTAATTCACTTATAATAGAGGATCCTAAGTTCCCCTCTCCCCGTCTGCTTGATAAGCAAGCCTGTCTGCATTCAAAGCTTACATATGGCTTGTTATACATATACCCTCAGCTGATTTTGGCACAATGCATTGTGAACTTGAGGAACTACTACTATGGCATTCAGACCTGTGGTTTAGTAAGGACTGTCAGTCTGCTGTGGCTTTGTGCGGCACCTGGCACAGTATTGTGCTGGTCCTTCCCTGCAGCTCTGGATGCGTCCACAGTACAAATAAACACACAAATGAATGAAACGAATTAATGAATAAATACGTAATACAGGATCAGTCACTCCTGCAAATGTGGTGCATCCACCACTGAACTGGTCCAGCCGAGAGTCTCACCCACACAGGCTTCAGGGTTCTCGGTGATCATGGGCAGGGGTCGGGAAGGATTATCTTCCTGGAGCATTGCAGAGCTGGCCATACCCTTTCCCTGGCAAGGCACCACTAGATGCACCACTGGCTTATCCTGGCAGAGATGTCAGCGGGACAGTGCAAGACAAACTACCGGACTACTGCAGAGTGGCAGGAGACAAGATTGCCTGACTGCTGGCAGCAAAGCCTTGAGAACAGCCAAAAATAGAGTAAGCGGGGGAAAAAAGTCTCTCTTAGCAGGACAAGGTGAGATGCCAAGCTGCCCCAGCGTCACTGTCTGTGTGTCTCCTTGGTGAAAGCAATTCTTAGAGGGACTGGGGGAGCATAAACCCCTTTTGGTTTACCCAGCACAGTCACCACAGCATTACTCCACCTCCAGTGCCTTTCCCAGGGGTTGTGGGGAGGGTTTCCTGCATGGGGCTGCCCAGTGGAGAGGTGAGAAGGAAGGAAGACCAGGCGAAGAATGGCATGGAAAGTTCTGAGACTCCTTGTGAGGAGCCAGAGCTCAGCCAGGCACCTGCCTGGAAGCACACAGGAGTGCAGGGAGCCCGAGGCTGTCCCTTCCATCACCTCTCTTTGCAATGCACAGCAGATCCCTTTGTCCTGGGAATACAGAGGTATACCCAGACCTGGTTTCTCATCACTCTGTTAACCTTTTCCCTCTCACAGTCTCCTTGGTTTCTTGACCACCCTCTCCTCCCATTTCACCTCTGCCCTCACCCATTTTAGCTGGACCATCCAGTCACTGTGCTCTGTTGATCTCCCATGCCCTGAATGTTATCATCTCTGTCTTTGCTAGCACTGGGGAACCCTGGGCCCTGGCATTTGCTCGGATGGCCGGTCTTTTGGCCCAGACCTTGCTAAGCATGGCCACATCTCAGAGACACAGCCCAGCCAGCCTGGCTGCTCTTCTAGGATGCTGCCCCAGCCCAATGAGAGGAGGAGCAGAGGCAATTCCACCCTGCTTTCACCGCAACTTCTCCCCTCCAGCTGCAGACCCCTCTCCTTCTGCAGGCACAGGGTGCCTCTTACCCCTGCAGAAGGCTGGACACCGGCCTGAGGGTGGCACATGCGCCCACTGCCAGGCACTCCAGACCCAGCCACCGGGAGCCTAGCCTCAAAAAGGCAAAAAGCGGCTCTGTTTGCATTTCCCAGTTCATTCTCAAGCGCTGTAAACCCAGACTGCTGGTGCCCCTTCCATGTCTCCAGCAGCCAAAGCCCTCCAGGATGGCATTAACCCATTCTGCACTGGAGCAGAATAAAAGAGTCTCCCCCAGGGCACTTCACAAAGTGGGTCACTCTCCCGCTTCTAAGAGCTGGGCTAGAGCCCAGGGCAAGACCAAGCCCTGGGCTGGGGACACACGGGCTGTTCTGCAACTGCCAGGGTAGGTCAAATGAGCTGGGGAGAAGTCGATGCAAATCTTTGCCCATCTCCTCCTTTCCAGGGATGGATCAGAACCAAAGGGATGGATCTGATGCCATCAGGCATCCAAGTGCAACAGCAGTGAAAGGAAGGTCTGAAACCTGGGAGCAGTCCAGCCCCGCCGCAGAAGAGCCCGTGGGAAGTGTGTGTGTTGAGGGGAGCGGGGATTTCGGGGATGCTGGACGGCTGAAACCTTCCATCTCTCCTTCTGAAACATCTGTGCTCATTACCCAGCCTTGTGGCTCCCTTTCCCGGGAAGCCTGGCTGCTATGCCTCGCTAGACGTTGCTCGATCCAAAAAGCAAACAAACCGCCTCAGCTCCCAGGACTCCGGAGCCCACTGCCTGCAGCTGCTTCCAAAACAAACGATCGTGTTGTTCCTCTCCAAGCCAGAAATGAAATCGGCCCCGAATCTCTCTCCCACCCTCACGCAGATGCTTCCACACCTGCTCCAGACCCGGGCGCGCACCCCAAAAAGCCGATCCCATCCTCCCCCGCCGCTCCGCAGCACTTCCCGCACCCCTTCCCCCCATCGGCACCCCGCAGCCCTCCTCCG
>NW_008825407.1:797214-800339 GCF_000699105.1 Pygoscelis adeliae | reverse complement strand
TTTGCGGACTTGAGGCTTGTCTTCCGAATTCCCTTACGGATGGTGGAACGCCTGGGCCGCGGCTTCTGGCAGGGACGGCAGCCGACCTATCTGGCCATCGGTGCGACATATAAAAATACCTGACATAAACCGCGTGTGAAATAGACATAGCTATCGTATGGAATCTAGATTTACACTCTTAAATGCTTTGGATGTAGATCCTGAGTAATACACAGCGTTTCCATGGGGCCTACTGAAAGAAGGAGCTTGTTCTGGACACGTTCTGCGTGCGCTGATAAGCGAGGGGATTCAGAATCGGCACAAGGGCATTGGAGGAGGGAGGCACCGTTTCGCTGTGCTTTCTAACAGCCCTTCTTATGTGGACACAGACACAGCCTTTGCGGATCTTTTGCTAAGGAGGTGTTTAGCCTGCTAATGCCAGCTCCTGAGCTGCCCTGGCCTCAACAAGGATGCTGAACCCCAAACAAAGATGTGAACAACAATGACAACAACCAACAACAAAGTCATGTTGATTTCAAGCTCCATTAGAACAACACAGGAACAAATCAATGCCTGGCAAGCAGAAACGTACAGAATCAGTGGGGAAGGATACCACACATAGTGGAGAAAGGAAGGGGGGGGCAGCCAGCAGCTATAAAAAGATACCTCTAAGGACCCCTTCAGCAGTCTCCTCCTCCTTTTAATTCCTTTAGAAGTTAATTCCTATTCGAGGGAAGGATGGGCAGCTCTGTAACAAAGCGGATTAGCCAGATACAACGTTTGTTCCAAAATAACAAAAGTTATTACGTAGTAATGAGGTTTAGTTAATAGATTCACAGACTTCAAGACCACTGGGATTCCTCTGGACGTCCTGCTTGTGGAGCAGAGGCTGCTGAACTTGCCACGATGATTTCTGCCTCCTGCCTCTTCTGTAAAGCTGCAGGCCAGAGCTTAGGAGCACATCCCCCTGCCCTTGTGGAGAGGCAAGCTATGGAGCGCTCCCGGCATCCTTGCAACACTGGTTTCAGTGGTTGGTTTTCCTGTCCTTGGAGTGTTTATCTGGCTAGTTTCACCTTTAATCCATAAAATCTCATTATTTCTTTTCCCATCTCCATTAAAGAGATACCTCCGATGAGCCATTACTCCCCTGGGCAGGTCGCTCTAAGTTGCGATCGAGTCCCCCACGTTACACAGTGTTCCAAATTACATTCTTCCCAGTGTGATACTCTCCCGTCTCCCTTTTAACGTATTGCCGCCGGCACCTGAGCTAGCCTCTGCTGAGATGCATGGGGCAGGCCAGATCTCAGCACTATCGTTTTAAGCTTTCTGCAAATCCAGGCAAAGACACCTTGGGAGGGTTACCCTCGCTTCACACGTTCAGGGTTTCCTTCACAGGCCCAGCAGGCAGAGGTTTTCCTCTGTGAAAGGAAGGAGAATAGCCAAAGCTGTGATTATGCAGTACACCGGGCAGGTCTGTTCTCACCCTCGGCAACCCTTTGGTGCAGTGCTTGGCCACGGGGAGCAGCGATGGTTTGGCAAACACTGAAATCCCCCGCTAGGAAGGGGAACCACTTGCAGGTGGCACAGAACAGTCATGGCAAACACACGAAATTTCCCCCGGTTTGTTGCAAACTCGAATCTGAAATCGGTCGCAGAAAGAAAAACTTGGGATTGATCATAGCTTGATCTAAGCAAGGTGACATTTCAGTGCTACGTCTGGGGTATGATTAAGATTTCCCTTCAAGAATATGGGGAGATTTGATAGAGCCTTGGGCCTTGGCCTCCCAAATCACAGACCTCAAACATTTGAGAGAGAAATGTAAATCCATTAGCAGCAGCAGCAGTAGACCATTAGCCCTGGTGCATCAGGCCTAATTTATTGAGCCAGAATGTATTATTTTCATGATCCTGCGCAAAGCAAACCCCATCACATTCGGCACAGTTCTGGCTGTTAACTTCTAAGATTTATTACACAGTGCCATGGGGCCCCTGTTCTGCAGCTTTTTGTGAGTCCAAAATTTCCGTGAAGCCCAAGGGGACTTCTGCATGAGCAGGAAAGGCAGGAGTAGAATACTTTGGTTTGGCAGTTTTTGTTATTTCTAGGGGAGGGAGATTGTAATATGTAACATATTTAATTGCATCATACTTATTTTTTTTATTTGGGGAGGTCTCTGTGTGCATGTCCTCTGAGGGGCTGATGGGGCTGCCTTCTGCTTTGCTGTATCAGCTGGTTTAGCCAATTGTTTCTTTCCTTGTTTCTAACCCTCGTAAGAGTAGGTCTCTAAAGCGCATCCCAGCCAGAGACGTGGAGGAGGAGCCCTAACTACTTTATATACCATGGTGCCTGCAATAATAGGGCAGGGGTTTCAAAGGTTGCCCATCCTTTCCACTCCTAGTACAGGAACACACGAACCACTCTGAGGCTTAGAAATCCCTTTGGTAAATCTATAAACATATTCCACTAGAAACAAAGAGAGAAAAAACCAACCCACCTGGTGCTTCAGATAGTCCGAAGGACTGGGCTGTGAGGAATCCCCCCTTCCCCAAGGAAAATCATTCCTAATACTGTACAGAAGTGATATTTCCCCCCTCTTGGCTTTTAGGGATGGTAGAAGTCTCATTTTAGATGGCAACTAGCCATCAGAACAGAGATCCAAAAGTTATACAAGCCCCTTCCTCTACACTCCTGTGAAATCTGTTTTAGGCACAGATACTAGAAATGGTGTAGTAACTTGGCCGACACTTACATAAGTTGTCATGCTAATATAGTTCTTGAAAATTGCAATTAAAGCATGAAACAACATTTGGCAGAAAAAAAAAAAGGCTTGCTTGTAGTCGAGCACTGTTTTGTCCGCCCAGCATTTTGGCTGTTCAGCCAGCACAAGAGTTTTCTGCTGATGCTGCCATGTGAGGTAACGTCTCTGCAGCAACCTGCTGTAATAGGACGTTTCACACGCACCTCCCAAAATCCTTCCCACTGGCTAGCATGGTTGAGCATGGTCTTTTGGCAATGTGCAGGACGACACGGGATGGGTTTGGTAACGGTTCTGCAATGACACAACTCCTTTGGATGGGGTCTTCCTTGGCAAGCTGATACACATCCTTCCCCGGGGCTGAGCAGCTGCTGGGCTGGAGTCAGGGCAAAA
>NW_008825407.1:796872-797130 GCF_000699105.1 Pygoscelis adeliae | reverse complement strand
AGCCCTCCCGGGCCGCCTGCGTTACCACCCTCGGGGCGCCTGCCTGTCACGGAAGAGGAAATGTCACCCAGGAACTCCCCCACAGTGGTGAATTCCAGTTCCTCCACTGATGTCTGGGGCTGTGCCTCTGCTCCCCTTCCCGAGCAGGCGCTTTCCAGTGGCTCCCTGCACACACATGGTCTGGCAATGCCCTGCGACTTGAAAGGCTCTGCAGTGGGAATGGACATCTTATATTATTTTTTACAATTATGACTACCA
>NW_008825407.1:795415-796839 GCF_000699105.1 Pygoscelis adeliae | reverse complement strand
AATATGATTGCTTTTTAAAACATTCCTCAGTGGGTTTTTTCAGCTGCTTTTGTTTGATGAAGAGCCCACAGCGGAGGCCTGTCATTCTGAGCTGGGAGCACATTTGACACTCCTGTCTCCACCATGTACCTGGTGTGTATTTGCTGCAGTGCTGATTACATTAACTTCTGTGTTTATAAACATTTTGAATCAGTGCAGAAGGCTGTGCTGAACAGAATTTTAAAGCCAGCATCGGTTTTATTTTTGCTTTTTCATCTGTAAACACACATAATGTGTCTGCAGCGCAGTCAACAATGAGGGATCAGAGGTGCAAAGGGCTTCCTGAGCTGATTCTCTGCTTGGCTTCACTTCTGAGCTCTCCTGATGCAGCCTCCTACATGCCTACATGAACACACATACATACACACACATATACACTGTACAGACAGCAGACACTCCTTCAGATCTGAAAGCACCATCCTTTTAAAAGGCAATTCAGTGCTGATAGTCACTCCTGTCCTGCTGTTCTCTGGATAGGGCTAGCAGTCGGAGAAGAAATTAAATCTGAACTGGTAAGAAAATTGCCTCCCAGTTAATGGAAGCTGATGCAAGTTGTAAGCAGTCTGCAAACAGCAGTGGGGTTTTTCTGTCCCCCTCTGCTGAAGGGTTTGTAATAGCCTTGCTGCAATGCTATCTGAGTGCCTTAACCCTCTCAATCCCCACAGCACCCCCTTGTGAGGCAGGAATTAAACCATAATCCTCATTATACATGGAAAAAAGAAGCCCAGGGAGATTAGGAATCCCAGCCTTGCAGAAAGCAGTATGAATTCTGCTACGGGCTTTCAGTGGAAAGTGTCTGGAAGTGCAAGGCTGGCAGGCTTGGGAGGACCCACGTTTTGGAAATGCCCAACAACGGCTGATCTGAGTGCCTTTCAATCCAACCAGCCACAAACTGGGGGTGAATTTGGGCTGGAGTGCTCTTGCAAGGGTAAGACTGCTGCAAGCAGCATCCATGTCTAGCTCAAACCACTGCACCATGCAGCTCTTTGGGCCACTCTCTTCTTCTTGGCTTTCTGTGCCAACACACACCTTCTGCTCCAGCCATCAACAGTAAAGTTACTGCTGGGAGATGTTTTTAATTTTGGGCCCTCTCTGAGCTAGGCAGAGGAAGGGATGGAGGCTCCATCTGTGGATAGGTTAGGAAAAGGGCGCCAAACTTTGTGAGTGCTCTTGACGTGTCTCCTGGCTTACAGCTGCAGGAACAGGGGTCACATCTCCCCGTGCAGGCAGTGCAGGAGTAGAACGAGGGGGCGCGGCTGATCCCACCGTTCCCGGGACAGGGACCATTGGGGCAGATGCACGCCCGTTGCACGGCAGGAGAGCATTTCTGATGGAGCAGACGGGCCGAAGGGCTCGCAGGGAAAAAGGCAGGCGCAACCGGCTGG
>NW_008825407.1:791353-794983 GCF_000699105.1 Pygoscelis adeliae | reverse complement strand
GAGGGGTTCCCCGGCCCAGGCAGGCTGGGGGAGCGCCGCGGAGCGCTGGCTTCGGGACGTGGGGTGTCTGCTTCGTGGAGGGGTCTAGCTGCGTGTGAGCGTGCTCCACGTCAGCAGAGAACAACTGCTTCGGCAAAGCTGCTTAAATGCGTGAGAGAAGGAGCTATCGTCTTTCTTGACGGAGCTGACATCTAAGAAGGAATTAAAAGGTCTGTCTTACTCACATGCACGCAAACATGCGGGCTTGCACTTGGGATTGTGTGTGTGCGTATGCATGCATAGAGGGCCAGTGCTAGGCAGAAGACTGGGCACAGCATTCACAGAGACACGATGCCATAGAGAAAGAAAATATAGAGGAGAAATATAACATGAAATCAACAGAAATCTTTCAAAGGGCATGTGTTCCCGGCATTGCTAATGAGGTCTGGCAAGGGGAATTCTCTCTCTTCTCTTCAAGACTTGTCTCCCAGCTCCAAGGTCTGAACCGATACGCTCTCCAGCGCTGGCGCAGCTCATTCAGAGCGCGCACAAGCCTCAGCGGTTATTGTATTAGAAAATAGCATGCATTATTGAACAGCACTGTAGCCCTGCCTTCCAGAGTGCCTTGGCAGTGCCCATGCATGGCAGGGAAGGCAGGACACGGAGTACCGAACCAATACCCAGAATAGCCTTCTGACTGAGGGTTTTAGAAGCTGCTTTGCAGTCATCCATGAGGGAAAAGCCACAGAGAGGATTTCTTCTGAACTGGAAATTCACTGACACGCTCTGCTTCGGATTTGAATCAGGATCAGAACTTGCTGTAAATTTACAAGTGGAAATAAGCCCTTTGCTTTTAGTAGTTGGACAAATAGGCTTCTTTTCTTGCATAAGCTCTTCTGGGACCTGATCTCTGGATCACAGGGCGAGAAGTCAAGAGGTTTGCAGGCCTGTCTCATTTGCAGGCTGCAAGTCAATAGCACAACACTGTAAATTTGATGCTATGGCAGTAGAGCTGCTGCTGTGAATGGGGAGCAATGCCCCTGCAGCCACCACAATGATTCTGGAGGGGCACATTGCCATCAGCAGGGTAACTCCACTGTCACCCTGTTGGAATCCCTGGAGTTGGACTGGATGAGCTCCCCTCTGTCAAGGTGTACCTCTGGAGCAACTCCAATGTATTAGCTTTAGCAAATCTGCAGCAAATCCAGCCCAGACATGGCAATTTGTGGTGCAAATCTGGAAGGAGTTGAGCAAAATTGCTGCTGTGAACATGGAGCAGCCCCACGTGCGGGACTGCGGGGCAGCCCCTTCCCTGTCTGTGCTGGAGTGGCTGGGCACAGAAGGCAGCCCAAGACCCGTTCCCGGCTGGTGCAGCTATGCAGGTGCGAGCTTTGTTAAAATCCACATCCAGGTGGGGAAACATTTCTGCTGCACAAGCAGCTTCCCCCATTCGAATCCTTGCCATTTGCTTCTGAGGCACATCCAGCAAAGACTGTCCTCTCGCTCTCCCCCTCTTCCAGCCAGGCCGTTAATTTCCGGCTGTCACAAACGAGCTGTTGCTCTGCGAGCAGGGCCCTCTGCCCCCCTCCGCCAGGCGAGGCAGGCATCAGCCTTGTCAGCGTCAGAATCGGCCACAGGAATCAACACATCCCGGTGATGCTGATTTATCGCCCTCTAGGTTGTCAGCATAAATACTTGATAAATACAGATATGAATAATACAGCCTGAGTTTACCTTGTCGGCATTAATGAATCTCCCGTTGGTGAGCAGGGGGAGACTACTGCCAGGCTGTGCATGCAGTGGAGGTCTCCTGTGCATGCTCCTCCACCATCCCAGGGAAGGCAAGGGGTTTTACTCCAAACAGTGCTTTTGTGAACCTAGAGTAATCCCCCTTGCAGACTGTTTTGTAAATGCCAACTGGGCCTGGCTGATGTCTATTCAGAGGAATTTTGCTGCAGTCTGAGCAGTTAGCGATGTGAATTTGGAGGGACTCCAAGGGAAATGTTTCTGTCAGCCTGGAGTAACTGCAGAGGGGCCAGTGAAATGACGTTACTCTTCTGTCTCAGAGGACAAACCTCTCCTCATGGGCCAGTTTCCTCCTCCTGTCTAATTGTGGGAGCAATCTATCTCCTCCATCCATGAGCTTCTGCTTTCTTCTGCAGATGCTGGAGGGAGGAGGTCACCTTCCTTATGCTGAGCTCCTAGGAGATCATGAGACCTTTCCAATGACACTGCATAGGGAGGCTTTGCCCATCTCCCTGGGAGAGCTGCTGGCCTGGCACTGAGGACAAGCGTTTGTCCCCATGGCAAGTTTCCCCAAACTTTCACTCAACCAGCCAAAGAGCCAGGCTCTGCCTGCTAATTCCTACTAGCTGTTTGGCTGGGGTTTTTTGTGATGGAAGAAGATATTAGGAAAGTTTTGGTTGATTATGGTACCTTACAGCCTTCCCACGAGGAGAAAGGATTCACGCAGGCCTGGGACTTTGGGGAGCCAGGTTTATTTGCCCTTCCTCCTAGTGTTTGGGGATAATGTGACTATACTTCAAAGTGCTGTGAGACCCTGCCATCCTGGGCACCCAATAAGAGTTGTAGACTGACTTAATGAGTCATCTCTTTCTAAGTGGGGAGCAAAATGTCACATTAAATTTTTGTTTGCAAATTTTTTGAATGTGTAGCTTGAGTTCTTGACATAAATGAGCTTACAATGGAAACTGTCTGCAGGGCTGAATTTTCCATGGCTGTGTTTTTGGTGGAGATTTGGTGGTGGCTCTGGGTTCCAAACCCCCTCTCATGGAGCGATAGCTAAGCCAGCATCTACGTGGAGTTTCATGGTAGTAAAATTCAGCGTGTCTTCTAGAGATCTGTGGCAAAAAGACAGAAATCTTTTAGCAGCAGAAATAGACTCCTGAGTTCAGCCTGTATTTCTGACACATGTTTTCCCATGTAATCTTCTGTGTGGTGTTCAAGGCCAGATAGGGCTCAGTTATGGGGGTTTTTGCCCTGATATAAACAATTTGACTGAGAATTCACTTTGTAGCAGAGCTACCAATGCCTGTCTGATATGTATTTTGCTAGTGTATCTCAGCATCCAGATCTGGGTCTGGGCATTCATCATTTCATGCCTCAGTTTACCACCAGACAATGTGTCACAGCTAACAGGAAAGTTTGGAGGCCAAAAGCCCTTGTGGCTGGAAAAAGCTCAGCCAGAGCTTGGATAAATGAATAGATGATTTCCATCTGGAGCATTATGGGAAATTGGACCTCTTTAGAGGGGATGTGTTATGAGATGGATAATAGCAGGGACAAGCTGTTAAGGGCTTTCTGTCCTTCTGCAGGCAGCAAAGGTTTCTTTTATCTTTTAAGAAAACCTGAGAGGAGTAGGACTATGGGCTTACTCCATTTGTCAAGTGATTTTTTTTTAATGTATTTAAATACTTTTACAGTGTCTGTTAATGAAACTTCGGTGACCCTGGGGCTCCTGAGGGAATCCATCAGCATCTAAGTGATGGAAAATGAACTCGTTAATGGCTAGGGCCTGCTCAGTCAATATAGGAAATCGATCCCTAGTGATGAAGGGCTGTATGGGAAGGGGCTTGGCTAAGAGGGTTTTATCCTCAGGATGAGTAGGGATGTGTGGGGGGGGGGGCGGTG
>NW_008825407.1:772516-791325 GCF_000699105.1 Pygoscelis adeliae | reverse complement strand
GAGGATCAGATGGTGGCTGTGAAAATAACTCATTTTTACTGCTAACTGCAGAGATGTAGAAGGACTTGCCAAACTGAGGTCCTTGTGCCTGAAGGACACATGGAAAGCCTGTGTAAGATCTGATTGCAATCTCTCTACTTCTCTCTCCCGTGCTTGTACACCACCTAGCACCATAGGGGGGGTCTTCTTTCCTTTCCTTCCCAGTTTTCCTCTGGGAAGGAGAGATGCATCTCCAAAACCACCCATCCTTGCTCCCATCAAACCTAATTTCCTCCTGTCACAAATGATTCAGTATAGGGAGGGAGACTAGAGCTCCTGGAAACGCTCACACTATGGATAATAACAGAGGATAAAGGCTGGCACTAACAGAAAGCCCTGGGAAGCCATGCACCAGCTGCCTGGGTGCTCTGGGAAGTGCTCTGGAGCAGTCTGGAACATGTCCTGCATCTAACAGGAGTTATTTTGGGGAACGGCTTGTCCTGATCTTGCCTTCACTTGAGCTAGCAAACTCCCATGACCTCCATTTCCAGTGACTTTGGGACACTTGCCTCTCTGCCCTTCTCCCTTTGCTAAACCTCTTCGCCTCCCGCTCACTCCTTTCCTCTATGGCCTTTCTGCACTGCAACAGGGACCCAGGTTCCCCCACCTCATGCTGAACTTGTATATGAGCAGGGACTCGCAACTCCAAGGGTACCTGGAGTAGCAGAGTTACATTATTGAGGGAAAGATGTAAAGGGCAGAAGGTCATACCTGGCTATTTGGCAATCTGCTGCAGGAAATGGGAATTATCTCTGTGGCTGTGGAGACCCATTGCTCCTGCGTGAGGGGAAAGGTATGAAGGTGGGGAGGAGGATGACAAATTAGGAGAGGGAAGAAGGGAACAGGAAGCACATTTTTCTGCATTTGGGGATGCTGTATGTATAATCCTCCTGTACACACCATCTGTGCACCGGTAAAACCGTGTTGGGTCTTTTAAGAGCACTGATCCGCCCTTTCATCTCTCACGCAGGGCAAAACATGTACCATAGAGCTGGGAACAGAGCCTCAGACAGCGTAAATTGGTTATGTTCTGCTGGTATCCACAGGGTGATGCTGATTTTCATTACAGAGGCGGATGGCCCAGCGAGATCAGAACAGCAGGGCTGACTATGCTTTTAGTCAGGGTCCCTTTACACCCTCCTCCTCTGCTTCGGGGGCATTGCCCTGATTTAGAGCAGCTGAACCTTCAGGGAGCATATGAAAAAGGCAAGTTTGGAAATGCGAGCAAAACCTTTATGGCTCTGAAGCAGCTTTGGATGTCTGCAAAATGCTTTGAGATCTGCAGCAGCCAGTTGCCAAAGATGAGCAGTTTTATTATGACGTGATTGGTGCTATGCCCTTCAATGATTCGCACATCCCGTGGGTTAGATCCTCAGCTGATAAAAGCTGGGAGAAATGAACTGATTTATGTCCACCGAAAATCGGCTGCAGCAAGCCCACATTATACCATTTGATGAAGAGTCTGCACTCTCTTTTCTCTCTCCACTTGCCTTTAGTCACTAAAATCTGCTTCATTAACAAACTCTCCCTAATCACCGCTCCTGAGCAGTGGAGCACTTTGCCCAGTGGGGCTCTGCATGAAGCTTCTGCCCAAGGATTGTTCCAGCGAGTATTATGTGCACTTTAATGACTTTGCTTCTCCTTAGCCAGTTGTTGGAGGATATGGAGGAGTGATTCTGCAAACCTCGCTGTGCCGGGAGTCTCTCATGGGTGGCTGGATGTTAGCTGTGAATCTGCTCACGTCCTGAACAATGAAACATTTTCCTTCTCTAAACAGGGGACACTCTTTTAGCTGAAGGCATTTTTGCAGAGTCAGAAAGCGAAGGCTAGGGGGATGGTGGAGGTGATACTTCAGGTTTTAGGCATGTCACGGAAAGAGTTTAGGGGTCTTTAAGGATTTCATTTTTGTGCCAGGATTTGGCTGGAGATTTTTGCAAAAAAAAAAAAAAAGCTTCCAGGAAATATAGTTTCATGATCTGGAAGCAATTAGATTTTGGCTACACCATGAGGGAGGGAAGGATAGATATTGAAAAGAGCAGGTTCAGACCTGGAAGCATGATCAGGATATGTGCTCAGCAGTGGCTGTCGATGCTCTCCGCCCCATTGGCTGTTCTTGCAGCCCCGCTCTGTCGGCATGGCTGATGGAGACCCGCGCCCAGCCCCGCAATGCGATGTGAAGAGTATAATTTAAGCTGCTCTATTCCTATCCTGGCATGGAGCCATTTGTTTGAGATGTAAGAGTCTCCCCCACACAACCCCTTGCAGCAGCGTTTTTGCTGTGGGGAGCCAGGAGCTCTGCTGAGGTGCTGGGGGAGCAGCAAAGCTGTGAGGAGCAGCCCAGCCATCATTATCCTGTGGGCAGCTTGTTTTTCATCCTTCCCACCCTCTCAGTGATGATGAGGCCTATTTTTCTCCCCTTCCATGTGCAGAAATAGCTTGCGTTTCTCGTAAATCGCCTCGGCTGCAGATGGTGAGTCACTGGTTGATCAAAGGCAAGACCCTTTTGTAGGTCTGAGGGGAAGACTAGATGCTTCAATAAATCATTAGGAATCGGCAGTAAAGAGAGTTTCCTTTGGGTTTAATGAGAAAACCTCACCACCCCCCTCCTTTGTCCCCCATGCTCCCTGGCTTGTGTAGTGTAAATTGCAAATTTTAGTGACATGAATGGGGATAACCTGATTTAGGATCCCTGTTACAGCTATTCCTGGGCATTGGGCAGTAGTTTTCTGCCCTAACCAACAAGTCTGGACAGTAGCAAGGGAAAAAGTGCTATAGCTGAGGGGAACAGATGTGAGTGAGTGCATGTGCTAGGAGCAGGGAATGAGAAAGGACGCAAAGCGTCATCATGTGCCATTCACCAGCAGGCAACAAGATAAGAAATGCAGAGTCCAACGGGGTCAGCATCAGCTGGGCATGAGCTTGACATGAGCTAGCGTAGTGGTGACAGGAGCTGGGATGCAGGGTGGGATAAACCACAGGCCCATGACATAACTGCATCAGGATCCAAGATACACACTGTGTACCTAGTGCAAGGTGGGATGAGGTGGCACGGAACAGGACTGCTCGCTCAGACAAGACAAGGAGCAGTAATATGGCAGTGGGGAGAGGAGGAGAGACTGAACCCAAGCATGCATCTGCCAGTGTCGTGACGGCAGTGTCCTGCCCAGGAGAGAGTTCTGGGTTACATGGGAGCCGAGGATGCTGTGAGAGCTGTCAAGGGAAAAGGGAAAGACCTGGAATTGTTCCTGTACACTACACACTCCTTTCCTCTCTGCAACCCTTGCATGTCTCAAGCCAGCCTCTCTGGGAAGGAAGGGATCAATGGCTCTTGAGTCAGAGGCTCTGCTAAAAGCTGAGCAGATGAAGGGTTTGCCATCTGTGAACAAGTTGTTCTGATTGAATTAGGGAACATTTAACATTTACAGATAATTAGAAACAGCCACCCATTACAAAGGGAGCGAGCGGCAGCAGAGGGAAGGGAAGCTTTTGAAAGGGGATTGGAAGCTTCTTGACACATCAGCCAGGGGAGCTTTTCAGACACAACTTCTGAGCATTTCCAAATGCTTTGTGCTCATTACATCCCCAGATCCTGGGAGCCAAGTACCTATCTCTGTTTCTCTCTTCTGTCCTCTCCATTATTTTTTAACTGCCTTTTGCCTTTTTCTCCCAGCCAGCGCACAGCCAGCTGCCTTTCTGGGAGATTTTAACAGGGTGTCCCCTTTGGTCCCATACTGGGCTGTCAGCTGTGAAGCAAAAGGGAAGGAAATTTGCTTTTTTTCCCCATGACTGTCACAATCTCCTTGGTCTGGAGCTGGGTGTGCAGCCATGGGGAGGGACAGCTCTGAATGCAGAGGCTCCTATGCTATCCTGACCTCTACAGGATAGACCTGGACCTAAACCTGGTTGGTATTTTTTTCAAACTAACTTTATTACATAGAAAGATGAATACACTTGGAATAGAAAAATAAAAATTTTTGGTTACAGATTTCAAAAAAGAAAGTAAAATATGTAAAATGCTCTCTTTTCCACTCAAAAATAGCTTCCCTCTTACAAATGTCTCTTTTTTTTTCTTGTGTTTCCTTAATATGTTTTTACATCAACAGTATTAAGAAAAGCACGTTTCTCATACTTTTCTTTTGAGAGAAAAAGAAGCTAGTGGAAATTTAAAATTCCTCAAAACACAAAAAGAGATTATTTCCTTCCCAAATTTCCTCTGAAAAATAACTGGCATTTCTCAAGCACCTCGAGCAGTAATTGCGCTTACATCAGTGACGGTAATTGCATGGCATCTGCTGCAGAGAGCTACCCAAGAGGTGAAGTCATAAAGCTGCAGCTGCCCTTTCGCTGGAAGAAGCCTCAGCGATGGCTCTCGGGCAGCGGCTCCACCACTGGACCTCTGCTCCCAGCACCACGGGCGACCCCACGAGCAGAGGCAGCTGCAGTCACTGCCCCTTCCCGGCCAGGACTGCTGCACCTTCCAGCTCCAGCTCTCCCAGGCTGACACAGCCTCGGCGGTCCCCCTCCTCCCTGCCACGCGCGGAGGGTCTGCTCGCCCGCTGCTGGGCTCCCACTCTCCCGCAGGCAGAAAAAAGAACCTGACTAGGGATTAAATAGGTGCGTGTGTTTGTGTGAAGGTGGCTGTCCCCTCCTTCCAGAAAGGCTGCTACCTTCCTGAGCCTGCCATCCCTCCCAGGGGTGTCCAGGCCTCAGAGCAACAGGGTTTATGGTAAATGGCAAAGGAACCACTGAGGGCTCCTGTGGTTCATGTTCTAAAGCAGCATTAACAGAGTGAGGCCAGATTCATCTCTCCTGTTGATATGGAGGGACGCGGCTGCCAGCGGGACCAGAACAGGCCCCCCAGACCTGGGCAGGGCAGGGCAAGAGGAAGGCAAGAAGTGCAGAGTTAAAAGGAGACTGGAGGGGTGAGAGAGGGATGAGGTCGGGGATGTCTTCAGGAGGTCAACTCAGGCCTGGTGAGTTCAGGACAGGACACATTCATTTGAGAGCGGGATGACAAAAAAGCAATGTAGCCTTTGCAAGGCATCCTCAGCTCTTCAAAGAACTTGAGCTGCATAAATGTTTTGTCCTTGTAGGATCAATTTTGGGTGACCAGTCCTGCTACAAGGAAGGGCTTATTCAATGGTTGCACAGCTGATTTTGCTCTTGGCTGGTATGGGAACAGCATCTTTTTCTTGTCCATGTCCCCATGGTAGAGTACAGGTGAAGACCTTTCTAAGCAGCCCTAATGGGGGTTCCTACCTAGAGGTCATGTCCTGAGGGGAAACTTTTCAAAACTTGTCTAAAAACAGCTGCAATGAAACCGGAGAAAAGCTTATGGTACACAGAGATAATATTCAGCTTTCCTACATTTCTTAGAAGGAAATAAATGTTAAATCGAGATTTTTCCACAGGTCCAAAAATACCAGAAATCCTGACTGGGATAATGAAGTGAGAAACAGACACAGCTTTCTGCACAACTCGCACCCCAGCCTTGTCTCCCTTGTTTACCAGGGCTATCCCTAGCAGGCAATGTGTAGGACCCTGACAGACATCTAGTGGCATTTTACTATAACTACAAGCACATATGGCTAAGAAGGGGATGCCCAGGGAAGTGGTGGGACATGGTGGTAAGGAGATGGTTCTGCTCTCCAAATAAATAACAGGCTTCGGTCACGGGGAAATATAAGGCCCTGTCCCTTGCACTGGCATCCATCTTATGGAAGAAGAAAGGGAGAGATCTGTGATCTAGCACCATTATTTCTTGAAGAGTCAGACTGAACGCAAAGGAATCTCTGCAGGCGGCTCACCCTACACAACCCCGTCCCACTGCCGTTAATCTCTCTGCTGCTGTTGTTGGGGAAGGAAAGGGTGTGAAGGGCAGCCCCCTGCCATCAGAGACAGTGCATGCTGGGGGCATCTGCACGTGCCCACATCTTGGCTGGGAGCATGAGAAAATGCCTCCAAGGGGGTGTCAGACACAGTTACAGTGAAACATGGTATTTATAACAAAGTGTGGGGGAAGGTGTCACATCACATTATGCTGATGCTCCGGCACCAGAGACACAGGGACAATGCTGCAGAGTGGGATGTGGTGAGGGCCAGCAGGCAATAAGATGAGTTTGCTCTGCAAATATTGATTCTTCTCTGGAGTCCTAGCAGCATGGCACACCGAAGCAGGGTTTTCCTGGAGGCAGGGGGGGAGGGCAAGCCTTTCATGGGTGCTGGCATCAGCTGGTGGTGTCACCGGGCTCTTGCATTCCTGTGCCTGGCCCTGCTCTGCTTTCCAAGGGACAGTAGAGCTAGGGTGTATGATGTTAAAATGTGGGACATAAAATCCAGATATCTCCAACGTCCTTAAACACTGGTCTATTTTTTCTTTTCTGGATGGACATATCCCACTTGCTTTTGCATCAGTGCAAGGACGTTGGCCTAGGAACTTAACCTTAACTGATAGACCTTCCCTTACCAAGCTAACATTAAATGCTGTAATCTTTTGAATAATCAGTTCTTTAGAGAAAGCTAGGCTGTGTCACTGCAAGCATCTGGGATTGTATAACTCCTTCCCTAAGGAGTGAGTCTCTGAAAGTACCAAGCTCTTTCTAGTTGCTGCAATGAGTGGGCCAGGACGTAGAAAGCTGAAGCCAAGGGCCAGGTCCCAGAGCTGCAGTTTCCCTGTGCAGCAGGAGGAGGCCTGGATCCGCATGCAGAAATACCCTCATGTGTTGTAACGAGAGCAGTAGGAGCTCCTACACATACACAAGCATATTTCTGTGCATTCAGCTCCTGCTCCTTCCCCGTGCCCTGGCAATGGTACAGTAAAACATGGATGCAATGTAGCACAGCAATTGTAGCCTTCACTGGCCTCTCGGGGCTAATTGCCTGGGAATAACTTTTGTCAGCTGCCGTTTCTCCTTCACTGCAAACACGCGAGCATCTCTTGGGAGAGCAGCCAGCACATGGGCAGACAGAACTGGAGCCTGCTGCTTCTTCCCCTCTCTCCGGTGAAGGTATTTGGTGCAGTTCTGGTGGCAGGTAAACCCTCTTCTCCCCATGGTGGTGAATGGAGCCTGGTCCCCACATGTCCAGGCTCAGGGGAGCATGCAGGTGGGCTTTGAACACCCTGCAGTGGGCTGGGAGCCCTTTCTTCCCTCTCTGCTCTGCCCTGTAGTCCTCCGCGACTCGCTCACCAGACGAGTCAGCCACACTGTCCTGCAGTCCTTTGTGGGCCGGTTCAGCCCCTGCCCACCCCACGCTAGCCCTGCTTTTCTCCCCGCTTCTCCCCCATGCAGACAGCCCTGCCATTTTCTTTTTGGGGATTCAGCTGCTCAGTGCCTGCAGGGATTGATGTTCTTTCCCAGGGTGGTTTGAGGCCAGTTTGAGCATCACAGCTGCATCCAGAAGCGGAGACCTCATCACTACTGGCACGTCGGTGCCAGCTTTTATTCTTGTGGGAGCGCCGTGCTGACTGCTCTCACTTGAGTGCAAGCATGGGTACGGGTGACCTTGGCCCCTTTGCTTGCCCTTATGAGGCTGCTTCCAAGTGCCTGCAGCGCTGAAGCCGCAGTCTCTGAGTGGAAATGGCAGCAGCGGCTGCAGACAGGGAGGCAGGCTCTCCCACAGCTGCCTGTGGGGGAGCGTTCCCTGGGAAAGGCACCGGCTCCTGCCCCCTTTGCAAAGTGGGTTTGCACGTGTCTGCTATGGGAGAAAGCAACTATTTAATTTTCCTCAGGAAACGCACGCTCTTGACCTCAGCCCCAGACCAAGCCAAGCCTGAACTCGGTGGGCTCTGCTCGCCAGCCACTGTGTGTGGCGATAATCAGCAGGTGGATACGAGATGCCCTTGTTAGGCTAGCGCTCAGGCCTGGGCTTGTTCACTTGAGGCATGAAAATCTCCACACGAGAGAAGAGCCAGGAGAAAGGAGGGGCGAGAGCACAGGCTGGCATGCAACCCCAGCAGGGCAAAGGGCTGGAGCACCTTAACAGGTACGGTCCTTCGTGAGCACTACCGTCAGGGCTGCTGGTAGATTGCGGCTGCTTTTGGGAGGAAAAGGGCTAGCGGAGGTGCTGGAAGCATGCAGGTTGCTATATGGTCTGTATAACGCCCATCTGTGATTTTCTTTCATGCAGCTGTATTGCATACCTACTGTGACACAGGCTAGCACATGTACTGTGACTGATGCTTGAGGGTGACTATATGGGGAGATACATTTGCACAGAGTATACCATTGCTGTTCTATGTTTGCAGTGGGATCAGAGAGGGACACAATGGCCATACGAGTACAGAAAACGGCTGGGTCCCTGCACACCACCTCCAGGCGTGGGTGATACATGTAAGCATTCTGCCTTGGACACATTTATGCCGATGTCTGAATCAGACGTCACGTCCACATGGTGTGATGGGCTGAGGAGGGATGGCATGTGCGTGGCTGTAAGGCATTACGTCTCACTGCATCCTGGTCGGCAGACGTGTTTGTCTGCAGATCTCTAATATGTCACGTGTGAGTCAGCGTTCGCACGAAAACTAAGCATTTGGTTAGGATGTCCCTGAGTATGCGTGTGGGTTACCCTGCTGTATGTGCCTAACACGTGTTTGTTTTGTAAGGCACGTTCTGCAGGGTGCATGTTCCCGTGTGTCTGTTCGCTGTCGGCCCAGCCCTGCCTGAGGTCCCGCCGGCTGTATGCCCACAGCGATGGCACAATGCCACAACACAGCCAGCCCTCTAATGGGGCTAATGTTCCTCTCACTACACTGGCAGTTTAAAGGAGGTTGTCCTTGTCCCGCTAGAGACGGTGACTAAGGCAGCCCGGCATTTACCCAGGATTTATTTGGACACTCTAGAGCCAGCTGCACACATTTTTTTTTTTTGTTTGCTTTTTTGTCTGACTTCATGCCCTTTTGGTGATTGCTTATAACCCCAGTGCAGAGAAGGAACCAATCCTCTCTGCTTTCAGGGGAAGGAGAATCGTGCAGCATCCACGAGATGCAGACAGACCAAAAGGGAAGCAAGCAAAAAAAAAAAAGCCTCATGCGTTATGTGTCCTGGAAATGGCATGTTCTTTGTACAGTTCCCTTTGACTTTTTAGGGGGAGATTTATTCTCTCCTTCCTCATGACAGCCGAGTTTTCAGTGTTCCTGTAAGTTTGGACCAGCTCAAATTAACTGTGCATCCTCAGTGTTTGATTAGCTCTATTTGCTGTGTTTTTATTGACCTATGCAAGAGAAAAACTAGGTCAAGCCAGGCTGATGAGGCTCGATCTGGCTCTGTAATATAAATCAGTACAAACGAGGCCATCCATTGGCTGAGCCATCAAATCACGCTGTGGGGTGGGTTGCCTCCAAAGTGTCCAGGGGACATAATTAGGAACTTTCTCAAGCTGTCACTCAGAAGTGAAGCGTGGTTTGGAGGTAGAGGGCGGGTAGATTTTTTTAGAAGCTGCTCTTTGTTTCTGTGGTGAGGGGCATTTTATCAGCAAGTGGATGAAGCACAGGCACTGGGATGGCTGCAAATAGAAATGCCCCCTGCCTGTCTGTGACTCCTGCGCAGTCTCTCCACAGATAAGGGGTGGAGGCAGCTAAAAGAAGCCTGCAGGGCTGAGATGAGTTTTTTCCACAGAAGCAGGAGGGGAGGACAGAAACTTTTACCCAGCTTCCTTGCTAGCAGACCTTATTGATGGCTTTTGCCATGCACAGCCAAGGGCGATACAGCCAGCCTCTAGTATGGAGAAGCCGTTGAGACTGTCTGCTCCTACTCTGTCTGCAGGACTGGCGGTCCTGAATCTCCCCTAACGTTGCCTCTCCTGCTTTGGTTGGATCAGAGTAGGAATCAGCCTGTGACCCAATCTGCTGCTGCTGAGTTAGTCACCCTGCTCTGGGGAGAAAGGAGGCGGCAGGCTGATTTCAGATGCATTAAAAAACCCCTCCATCACCCTGGAAAAGCTCTTTGCAGGGAGACTTAGGTGTCTGGTGCTGGAAGTTTCCAGGACAGGAAGCAGGGAGCAGCCTCAGCTGGTCTCGCCTTCGGTGTGTGATGTGCTGGGAGTGAGATGTCACACAGCATTAGCTTCATTTTCGGTGGGGCGGAGGCGGCTGGCAGTCGCGCTGTGACAGCTCAGGGGGTTACAAAGCCACCCTGCAAGGCGGGGGGCAAGGGAGCAACACAGCAAAGCAGAGGGGGCCAAATCCCAAATAGGTTGTGCTGGTGTAGCAGGGGACTTAAAAAGGGGGTACTGGGAAGGGGGTGGAGGAGGCTGGAGTGCTGTACGCACAGAGGGCATGGTAGGCTCTCCCTGCTCATCATGATTACCCATGGGGCTGTCAGCAAGCCACTGTTGGATTGGCCTCCGCTTTGCGGAGCAGCAGCCTGTGCAGGAGGGAAGCTCAGGTCAGTGTCACGTTGGGCTGCAAAGTGCCACACATGTGATGGCCAGGCAGCGGGGTGGCGAGGGGGAAGCGTCCCTGAAGAAGGTCACCTGGATGTGAAAGCTGGTTGGGATCTGCTTTTGAAGAAGCAAGTGGTTTGGGCAGAGCCATGCAGGGTGAATTCAGCCGTAACAGATCAGGATGTTTTCAGTGCACAGGGGAACATGCACAGGGGGAGGCAGAGGTCTCAGCGTCTTCCAAAGTCTTTGGGGATCTTGCATAGGTGTCAGGCCACAAATGCCTCATTCTTCACTGCCGAGAATATCTGCAGTCCCTTCCTGTTTAGTGGGATCTGAAGGGATTTTGTGTGTTGCAATATACGGGGCAGAAACACCTTCAGTGGGAGTGTCAGGATGCTGCTGGAGGCAGAAACTCACCTGTTATGAACAGGAATAATCCACCATCTTTTGTACAGCCATGCACCCAGCTCTGTACAGCAAGTGTCAAATGTGCAGTAAATGCTGTTCCTCTGGGGAAAATTTGGTCAGTAAAACAAGAGGAATATCAGCTTTTATGGAGAGAGACAGAGCTGATGAGACCTGGCTGTTAAAAGCCCGCTGGAGATGCAAGCTATCCTCCGCTGAACCCAAATGTCCATTCAGCTGAGTCAGCTTCCAAGGAGACGCTTCCCATCTTCTACAAGATGCTGCCTTTGCTGGGTGAAGCCAGTGGCTGATGGGAATGCAGGGTGCTGCCACTCTCGCAGGGTAGGAGCTGGCACGGGCATCTCCGCCTGTGCAGCTTCCAGCCCTGCCTCTCCTGGCTGAGCTCAGCAGCAACCCGGTGTGAGTGATGGTCCCGGCTTCCCGGATGCATTTACATTCCCTTTGCGTGCTGCTGTTGCCTCCCCTTCTTTATGGCTGTGATTTACTGATGTCACAGACACAGCATCATGGAATTGAATTTACAGGAGGCTGAATTTATGATTAGAGAAATGAACCCTTCACGACTTCATGCTGCTCCCCCCCCCTTCTGTACACACATGCATGCACGTGCATGTACCTTGCTTGCTCCGCAGCCCCACAGTACAGTGACAGAGGGGGAAGACTGGCCATGGAAGACTCCAGTTCATGGAGGATATATGCTCCCCTGGCTGCAGACAGAAATGAAGGCATCAGGGAGAGGGTTCGACAAGGTCCTGCACATCCAAAGCTCCTGGACTCTGCCCACAGATCTGCAAGCTGGCACTACAGCCACTCTTGTAGGCTGGACTCCTGGGTTTTGCGTGCATGTCTGAGAGGAGGAGTGGGTTGCAGCCCATGAGACAGGGCTCTTGACTACTTTCCTTCGTATTAACAGTCCTCTTAACAATGATGTGTTCCTACTTTTGGGTGATTTCCAGGCACTTCTCAGCCTCGCCATCTCCTATCCCTCCCCTTCAAATTTTGCCCTCTCTCCAGCTGAACTTCTGGATAAACTGCAAGATCAGTAAGCCAAACAAAGAAAGAAGGGGATCAGAAATGAGAGAGAGTTTACAGGTCGTAAACCAAACTCATAATAGGACGCAGCTCCATGCAGCTTGAAGCATGGCTTAGTTAGTGCCTGGGTGTGTTGGAATAACTCCATCCTCAGGAACTAATTTAGGGCGTCCTCTGCTGCTCTCTGCCTGGGGAGGAAATGGCTTCTGTACAGAAGGCACTTGTCTGCAACAGATCTCTTGTAAACAGCATGATAGCTTAATGTCAGACACGCTGAAGACATCTTTATCAGGTACTTTGCCAAAGCCCCCAGGGGGAAGCTGTAGGACAGACCTTGGTCAGCAGAGATTTTTCAGGCCCAGACTGGCTGAGATTCAGAGTCAGGCTGCATGGAGCCCTTGCTAACCCAAAGGCTTGGGTAGACCGCTAGCTATTAATAAAAAAGGAGGTCTGTGTTATAGCACGCTGCATCACAGACCCAGCTGTCTCTCAGCAGAGGAGCTTTGCTGAGATATTCTAGGCAGAGGCACTAAAGAAAAGATTATATCAAAAATGGAGCAGGTTACAAGAGCAGGAGGGATAGAGGATTTCCTGCTCTGGGGGAAGGTCAAATCCTTTTTTTCCCAAAATGAAAATCCTGGTGGTTTTCATCAATCATTGAAACCCATTTTTGTCTGGGCTTAATCACAATGATTCAGGTTCATGTAGGCCTTTTTATATTTTTTCCCTGCTACTTCTGTACGTGTATTAACTTCCTTTCCAATGACATGTCCCTTCATACCAACAGTCCCCAAAATCTTGGTTTAAAAACTGGATGAAAAAAATTGCTATGTTTCTTTTTCTCTGGGATTGTTATTAAGTGAGGAGAATCAGTCTTGCTTTTTCATGAACAATTTTGGGTTTTGTTGTTTGTAGGAAGCTGAAAGCAGAACAATTTTAGTGGACATCAGTGTTTCTCTGGTGATGTGCTTGTTTCTTTCCAGCCTCTGAAAACAGCCACCCCTGTGCCTGCTACCAGTCCACCCATTCATTCATCCATCTATCCATTCCCATCTCTCCCCGCATACCAGAGTACCCTCTGGCTAAGCTAAAACATACCGAGCTGCAGAAATCGTGCATGAGGTGGAGAAATTGCAGAAGCAGAAGGAGCCTTTACAGCAAACAGTCTATTTATTGATATTTTATTATGCTGTTTAGCAGGACCCTGGTGCCTGTAATAAAGCATTAAGGAAGTGTAGCAGCACATTCTCATTGATCCCATTCAGTACTGTGACATTAGTGTGAGGGCCAGTGACAAAGAAAAGAAATAATTTTGTTCCCCTCCCCTGTGCTGAATTGCTGATGGCAAAATGCCCCGTAAGCCTGAAGATTAGTTAGTTGTACTGTGACCCCCAACTGAATGATCACAAACCACATGCCAAAAGGGAAAGGCAAGCTTTTTTTTTGATCTATAGAACTACACAGTGAGGGATCTGGAGAAATCCGTGGTAACTCAGGAGAGCTCAGATCTATCAAGCCTAGTATTTTGTGACTGAAGATGGAAATGGTCTGGGCTGGTCCTGAAGAGCAGCCAGGAAGGAGATGAGCTGAAAGTTTCTCTGTGCAACAGAAGCATTTGCAGTTTTTTCTGCACTGGGTTCTCTAGTTGCAGGACACTGCAGCTAGCCTGGATCGCAGCACTGGGAACAAACCACTTCAGCTCTCAGGTCTGTAATCTCCTGTCTGCTGCGTTTCCCTCTGCCCCTGACGGTGACTCCACAGCCACAGACGGTATTAGCAGAGAGAGAGAGATGCGAACCCGTCAGTAACAGACCACAGTGAAGGTGCTACACATAGCTCTAACAGGAGACATCCCCTACTTTCAAGAGTTTATACCATAAATACAAAAAAGGAGCGAACAGTAGCAAAACGGTGAAACAGTCCCCCAGCGTGCCGGTGGCAGAACGGATGTAAACCCTGCCTGGTCACTAAACGACAAGCCAGAGATGCCAAACGCTGCCCACCGAGCTAGTGAAGACCCCTTGCTTCTTCCTCCCTGGTCCTTCCCAGGTGTTTAGTGGTGAGGCCATGGCCAGGCTGGGGCAGTCTCCTGCCCCTCGCCCCACAGAGAGCCCCGTGCCCCAGAGCCTGCCCTGCGCCTGGGCAGGGTGCATGCCTTTGAGCCCCGCAAGGAGAGCAGCTGTACCGTCAGTGCCAGGAGCTGGGAGCCTCTTCTCTGGGGTCTTTGCCGCTCCCCGTGCTGCCAGTCCCCAGGGATGGGGGGTTGTGCTACTGCTTTCTCCTTTATTCCTCCAGACAGGCCTTGGCAGGGCCCACAAGCGCTGTTCCTGGGTGAATCGCAGCTCCTGCGCCCCGTTCTCCATCTGTGCAGCCCTTGCCTCGGAGGGGGTGGCTCTGCGTCAACCTCCTCCAGATTAACATGTGCAAACATTGCATTAGCCAAATGGCCTTTCCAGAGGGAGGAGGTGCCTGGATGTTTGAGGAGGGATTTAGCTCTATTATCACCTGGACAGCTGATGTTCCAGACCCAGCATGGCTAAATATTTACATTCAAGCAGAGTGGATGGGGAATACGGCACACAGAGTCCCCGCTCCCCAGCCAGACCTCAGTGCGCAATTTCGGCTGCACTCACACCACTGTCTCTCCTGCTCAGTGGAGCCGTGCTGCTGCTCGCCAGCAGAGGAATGACCCCCGAGGTCTGCTTTCTAACCTGCTCCTCTACCAAATTCCTATATGGGCTCTTCATCTTCTGATGCTCCTTTCTCTCCTCCCTGTGAAAATTAGGGTAATAATAATAGCAGCCCTTAGGATCACTGGAAAGGGATGAATCATTAGCTCCAATAATGTTCTCAAGGGCCTAAACCTCTCATTTTGTGCGTCGTGGGGTTCACAACAGCATGAATGTGCTTCCTCCTATCTTAGCAATCTCCACACTCCCCCACTATGATTGTGGGGACAATTAGTGGCTGTAATCTTCTGAGCGTTGTGTAAGGAGGGCAAGAATCCAGTAATACCTGGCTGGGATTTTGTGTGGATTAATTAGCTACCATTTGCACAGCTCTTTGAAGCTTCAAACCTGTTCAAGTGCTAAGCATTATTATTAAATAGTGATCCATTAGTTCTGATCATTGGCTACAGCCTCTCCATAGCCTCTCCAGTGTTCTTTTCTACAGCATCATATATTTGTCTAGAAAATACATTTATTAAGGAGATGGAGATGTGGCAGTAAAACAGTCCATCTGCAGTTTTGGTTTAAAAGTGGTTTTGGTGATCATAGTCATGATGGCTGGATTATAACCACGCTTAGGAGTAACAAGTGCATTAAAACCTGTAATTTCCTGGTTCTGGGTCACCTGCTCCTGGGCAGCTGCATACCGGGTGAGCTGAACGCAAAACTTTCATCAGTGGGCTGTCCCCTTCACGGTGGCAACACAACGCCTTAAACCCCCTTTCTAGTTTGGCAACTGGAATTTTATCTGGCACCACACTTGGGAAGGAAATGTGTTAGCTCAGAGCTCGATGAAAGCTCTCATGCATCCAGCCTCACATTTGAGACGTGTCCAGCTGGTTGCCATGTTTCGGCTGGGCTGTGGTACCTCAGGAAGCCATGGGGATTTGAGTCCTGCTCTGAATCCCTTTTCTGTGCCTGCAGAGCTACGGCCGTTGTTGGTGCAGGGCACCAGAGCACATCTATGGAATCAGGACCTACTCGTGCTGCAAGAACATTGCCACTGTGCTGTCCTACCCCTCCTGGGTCATGTTGTAAGAGATACCCCACTCCCAGCTGAGCTCCAAGGGGCAGGTTTAGTGCTAGCGGTCACCTTCCAGCTTGCATCCCTCCCAGGGCTGTTGGCTTGCCTGTTTCCAGCACCATCGCCTTCACGTGGGCTGGGCTGGCCTGGGCTGCCCTGTCACCTTGCTGACCAGCTACGCCGGGTGCCAGGGCCACAGACCAGGGGACAGGCAGCTGCGCGACGCTGCCGCTAGCCCGAGTGTCACCTCATAGGACCTCTCTTTCAAGGAGCGCTGTGACGAGTGGTACACGCCAGCTGTTGGCCTCCCAGGCGTGTGACCCCTGTGTGCAGTGCCCATAACTTGACAGAACCCTCGGGAAAGCAGGAGCCTCCCTCCTTCTTACACAGGTCTTGCACAATACTACTCTGCTGGGGTGAGCCGTACCAGGGACAGGTCTGTGAAGCTCCCTGCAAGCCAAGACCAGCTGTTTAAACCAGCTGAGAATTGTGTGCATCTGTGAGTTTACTCCTGGTACTTACCAACGGGAAGAGATCGGAGCCTCTGGCACTGACATATATATGTGGGTGCATATTTCTATCTGAAACTGAGGTTTTGTTCTTGTAAACATTGTATATATTATTTTAAAAAACCATACAGGCTACCGAATTCATATTGCACAAAAAAGCCATAAACCTCCCACTAAAAAGCCAGAAAAATGCTATGAGGCAGGCATATATCACCGTATTTGGCCAATCTTAAAGCAGTCATGGCATTGCAAATAAAATACACATTGCTCCTTTCACCAGAAATGTATTCTCAATCAGGAAAAAAATATATATAATTTGAGATCTGATACACTCTAAATCAAGATGAGACATGTTCAGGAATCAAAAAGATAAAAAATCTGGGCAATTTCTAAATCATTCAGGTCTCCAAATGCTAGTTCTTCAACTGATGTTTAAGGGAGAAGCTTTGGGAGCAAGCAAAGATTGTTAAGTGGGATAAGTAATTCAGAATGCCTCAAATTCTGAGACTGAACCCCAACTTTCTTAAATTCCAGTATCACACCAGTGAAGGTAGTCAATATTGCGCATCGCTTTTGAACAGTTTTAAGCTGCTCCTCACACATAAAATTTTATCTTTATGGGATAATTTAACTCTTGCTCTGCCTGATGCAGGTTGAAAATTTCAAGGATGGGTGTAAGCCAAGAATTTCATGCCTGAGGTCCTGACTTCTGGGATATCGGTCCTTTTACCCCTTATTGTTCCAGATTAGTATATGGATTGGGCTGCAGTTTCCAACGTGGAGCAGAGAAGAGGTTTCCTGGCAAAATGACCATTTCCCAACAAAAAGAAGGTTTATCCTAAACATCAAAACTTAATCTAGCGTTGATACCTCCTTTCTTATATATGCAATCCACCTCATTTTTTTAATCTGCTGGTTTAAAACTGTGTTCTGCAAGTCTAGGCGGTACTTAGGCTACTTTTAAAGGATCTACCAAAATGATTAGGGAAAGCATGGCCCACTATTACCAGGCTTAAATTTGCTATGCTGGGTCCACACTTCTACTGGTAAGTTTGTCGGGGTCTGCAAATGGAAGGTGACAGCTACGTAGACACTAAAGTCACTATGGCAGCGACTGCTTCTCAGTAGAGGTCTGGACAGCATGTAGAGTAAGAGAGACCTGTCTGGCCTGGGGAATTTAAGCCCCATCTTAATATATAGACAAGCATCATGACAGAACCTGGACCTCTTTGCCAGAACACCCAAATGGTGCCGCAGTGCAGAACTATTTTGTGCTTGAATGTATCTGATACAGTTTCAGAGCTATTTAAGCCTAGCTTAACTTGATCTTGATCCCTTAATTATATAATCTGGATCATTTCCAAACCAGTTCTCTAAAATATCTGACTCCTGAGTCTGAAGAGAGCCGTTATCCAAGTTTTGATCAATTTTCCTGATAAGGCTTATGAGATGGGTTTTAGTGTGATACTACTTTCTCTTGATGCTGAAGAGGCCAGATTTACAAGCAAGGGAGTCTGTGCATTTGGGTGATGACCACTTCAAATTGCATTCGTGTGTTGGTCCATGGTGAGAATTGTGAACGCTATACTGATGTTTTGATGGCTCTACCAGTGTGGTGGATCTCACTCAGAATGTGGCTGCTTTGTATAACAGTGGGGCTTTTTGCCTAAATCGCAACCCGGGCTTCATTGTGCGGGGTGCTGTACAGGCACCCAGAGGTGCCTTGGGGAACCTCAGAGAAGGAGGGAGGCAAAAGATGTGCAGAAAGGAGTGTTATTCCCCCTGTTGTACAGCTGGGGGCTCTGAGGCACAGCAGGATTAAGTGCTCTGCCCACAGTCCTGCTGTCCAGCGCTTTACTCCTTTTCCAGGCTGGGAGTCCTACAGGGCCCTGTGGGTTTTCCTTGTCCCAGTCAGATAAGGGATTAGGTCTTCAGCAGGCGTAAATCTGCACAGCACCAATGGGCAATGCTTGCTCGCACCCACTGTCTCTGTGGTCCTTTGGTCTTTGTTTCTTAGCATGGCTTAGTGTTCTTTTGTTAACACATACGGGAACTTTTCCTTCACAGGTTCATCTATGCTTCTGGTTGCAGGGTCGTTTATTAAACACACAGTTGGAAGTGAGGCTGCATCTTCTCTCCTTAGTCTTGGAGACCCTGCCTGCACGCATGTGGTTTCAATACAAACACAGAGTGCCGAGAAACTCTTCTTATTTGAGGAGAACATGTAAACCTTTGCACGATAAACATACCTCCATCAGTAAGGGAGAATGGCTTCACTTCTGGCTCGCAATCATTGCTTATGTGAGCTTTAATCATTCTGCTCTTTGTACTAAGCAAAGCCCTTATGATCAATCAGAACTTTGAAGTTTTGTTATGAAAATTCAAATGAAATGCATTTCTAAATGAAGCTTTTCTTCTGCCTTGCGCGCCTCTCCATTCTTCTACATGCACTCACAGAAAGCACAACGGCACTGATAACAGCACTATCGCTTCGCTGGGCCATTCAGCGACTGAGGTGCACGTTTGCCTCCTTCCTCCCACTCTCTTCACCGCTTCCAGTCTTCCACTTATAAGAAAAGAGGAGCAGAGCTGCACCCTGTACATTTCCAGACATTCTCATCCAATTGGGAGACAAAATGTTCTTCTGTTTACAACTCTAAAAATAAAGAT
>NW_008825407.1:754980-772495 GCF_000699105.1 Pygoscelis adeliae | reverse complement strand
GGAAAATATTGTGCTGCTGGTTTCTTCTTTTTTAAAAGTTAAGCCTGAGTCCCGAGGGAAGCAAGGTGTATGCAACCTGCTGTCTGTCTGCGTGCATGTCTGGTACACGCTGCTAATAACTTCTGCTGTCATTG
This sequence comes from Pygoscelis adeliae, assembly GCF_000699105.1. NCBI lineage: Eukaryota > Metazoa > Chordata > Aves > Sphenisciformes > Spheniscidae > Pygoscelis > Pygoscelis adeliae. The sequence goes on along the minus strand of NW_008825407.1, from coordinate 772,361 downwards.
GCCTCTTTCCTCTGACTCTCACAGAAGGAGAGATGTCTCTGAGGTATGAAGTTCCCGCAAGTTTCAGAAAATCCCGTCTGTCCAAGCACACTGGTTTTGTTCCAGTACCTGAGACGTAGCAAAATAAATCAGCATCTCAAACTAGTTCTTCATAAGCCTGGCCCTGGTGATGTGCAGCTATCAACCATCTGGCCACAGTCTTCAGAGAAGCACTTCTGAAGGGTTTTGGCCAGGATCTGATCATAGAAAGGAACAGTGCTGGTGGATCTGTGATAGCTAGGTGGAAGGTGGAGGAGAAAAGCCTAGTGCTTAATTTCAAGCTGTTTCATCAAATTCCACTTTCACTGCCACTCTTAGCAACTTCCTGGGAAGCAGAGCCAGCCAAGTCTGGCAGACGTCTGGGAAAAAAACAGCTCTATCATGCCCTAAACACTTGTTCTGGGCATGTGGGTGAATTTTTTGTTTCCAGTATTTTTCTGCACACAGAGTTTTGCTGGTGATTTGGTGAAACCTCTCAGTGTCCACAAGCCCCTGCTTCTCTAGAGATCGCTGCAAACCCTCACTCAGGGCATCAGTGCGCTGCCATTCAGCTCTGCAGAGCAAGGGAAAGCTCGCTGGGACACCTGCAAGGCTGCAGAAAGGTCAGTCCTGGGAGCAAGCATCACACATCTGGGGTGTGCCCAGCTGGCATTGGATCCGAGCCTCCTATCGTTTCCCAAAGGCTTGGGAGAAGCACGGGGAAAGAAACATCATTCTAGCAGCAGGTGGATAAAGATGTCCTTCCTCTCTGCACTCACTGGATTTTTCTTTTTGTTCTTTTTTTTTTTTTTAGCATCCGGCTGAGGGCTTTGCTCATATGAACCATGGACTCCCTATGCCATAGACACGCTGCGCTCAACTGGCAAACTGAGCTGAGGAAGGACACAGCCCTGTGGGAGGCTGAGGATCAGAGCTACTGGCCTGGAGGACATGAGCATCTGGAAGAGCTGCAGCCAGCACCCCCAGCACACAGGCCCCTGCTCACCACTTCAAGACCTGCATGGAGAGGAGACCTGCAGTCCCTTGGGGACAGATGGAAAGAAATGCTACTCAACAGTTGGAGGAATCCCTCCTGATAACTGCTGTCGTGAAGCGACATGAGCACACTCATGCACAAGCCTGAAGAGCTGACTCCATCTATTTTCACCTGCAAGCCAGCCCAGCGCACAAGTGCTCACCTGCTCACAGTGGCGATGCGAGGCGGTCTGTTCCTTTTTGTGATTCCCTTTCCCGTGGCCCTCTCTCAAGCCAAGCCAGAGTGCCTTCAAAGAGCCAAGAGTGATTGCAGTCGTTGCAGGAACCCAGAGGCGAGGGGACGCGCAATGCCAATTTCTTTCCTCCAGTTTTCCCTTGCTATAGCACTTTTCCAAGGCGCTAATGTGATTCTGAGCAGCCACTTGGCTCTGTGAGTGGCTGGAGCCCAGAGCAAGGTCCAGCCTTTTCGTAATGCACATGGTGTCCCTCTCCTGTCGCCAAGAGTGGCAGGCTGCCTCACCTGCCCACAAGACAGTTAGGGAGACTAATTGCACATGTAAAAGTGCTGACGGGGCAAACTTCTGTCCCTTCATTTGTAATTGGTATTGATGTGGTACTCCCCAGCCCTGGGGTGCTCCAGAGCCAAACGTAGGTTACAGGGTTTCAATCTGGGAAGGTTGCTTAGTAAAGACTTCCTTGAATATAAGGGGGGATAACACATTTTATAGACATGCATATGGATATTTGTTAAGTGTTCTTTACTACAGTCAAAGTCGGCAGCATTTTTTAGCCCAAGTCCCTCTACATGTCTCTCTCTCTGTCTATCTGCCAGTCCTGTTCTTAATCAGTTTGAACTATCAGCTGATTTCAGCTGATCCCTGGTGAAGTCCTGATGGGTTTTGCTAGCTGGGAGAATGAGACTGAAACTACTTCCCCAGCTAAAGGAAGAGCTGCAATATGAGCACAGCAGCAGTACTAGGCAGCAGAGAATCCACACAGGCCAGGGACATGCTGATTGCTGAGCTCTGAGAAAACCTTCAGTCAGAACTTGTGACTCATTTGTTACAGGAAACCTGTGTGGCACTGAGCCTCAGAAAACAACCAAAGCTTTGTTAGCTGCACAACTATAAGAGTACTTCTTTTTTGCCAGCTGGATATCTTAAATCTGTGGTCATGGTTTTAAACCTTTAGAGGTCCCAGCACCATTTTGAAAACGGTATTTAGACAGACTCCCAAGTCACTGGCCACTTCGAAAAAATTCTGTTTTGATCCTGTATTCCAAATCCAGCAGTGCCTTTTATTCCTGAGCAAGGAGCTTTGCTATCTTCTGAGCATTTCCACAGGACTGGCAGGTCAGCAGATACGCCAGGAGATGTTTTGCCGCATCAGTTTAGATCTGTGCTGACTTTCAAGCTGCAGTCCATGGCAACCCACTGACTATTTCTGATTGTTTGGTGAAAACAAATTCATCGGCAGTAGACTTAAATTTGCTATACAAGGATTTGCATTTCCAAGAGAAAATTCTAAGGATTCAGCAAATGGGGAAAAAAAAAGGAAAAGTGCTCTTCCAGGCTGATCCATTTTGTTATCTAGGTCAGATATTAAGTTTTAGAGTGGGTTGTGATTTTGGTTTGGATCCAGTGTAGATCTGTTGATTCTAATGTCCACAGATACTAAACTCCAGGCTGGAGAGAGAATCTCTAGATGCTAGTTGGTAGACTGTACAAATGGATAGCACAGCATCCTTTGTCTGAAAGAGTATTTTACTGAGTATTAGATTTATGCCATTTACTGCTTTACAGATAAAACGGTCACCATGTTCTAAACCGGTGGTGTACTTAGAATGGGGAATGGACTGATTTAGTGGTTTCTGAATTTGATTGCTTAGAGAGCAGTTTACTTCTAGATTGGAGAGACTGTGTTCGAAATTATAGAGCTACTGCTTTTATGAATTGAGCAGGGTATGGATTAAGCAGGTGAGGGGACTGTCTGTGTTGACTAGTGGCTTCACAACTTTCAGGATGAGTGGCTGAGGTCAGTTCAAGTTCATTACACTGCAAGGAGTTTATGATTTCTTTGTTATGGAGGTTCAATACGAATTGATTTTAAAATAAACTTTTTTTGACCAATTTAATAAATTCACTTTATTGTTCAGGCTTTGATGTTATTTTCCATGTGATCTGCATAAATCATTTCCCTTGCTACCCCTATCACTCTGAATGTTATTTAGACCTTGCGGCTCTTCTTTCCTTCTCTCCAAAGCTTGATCAAAAGATGGGCATGAACTGAAGCTCATTTGAGGCTTGGGTCTAGATGCCAGTTTTGCAGCTGTAGCTTAGGAATTCAGCCAGTACAACACAGTGTGGGAGAGACACTTTTTTGCTCAAGTCAATATTTTCCCAGGTATTTTTGTTGGAATTAAGGAATTTCAAGTCTTTTCAATGTGTATTAACAGATGGAAAATTTCGAACGCACAATCATCATTTGCATCATGGTGCAATTTTAATAATAATTGCAGCTATTCCCTAGGGACGTCTGAGAATCAGCTTGGCATAAGGGGGATCTTTTCCACTCATCCAAGCAAGGAACAAGAGCAAGGAAACCTTAACCACTTTGCAAACCTAAATGCATTATTAAATAGGTCCTTGCACCGGGGAACCTACGGACTCATAGTTCCAAAGGATGAGCATTTGCATAGCTTCTTCAGCGTCTAATGGACTCATGCTGCAGCTTTGCCTTGAGTACAGTGCTAGGAACAGTTTCTCCCCCCAGCCCTAAGGTGCAGAAATCTGTCAGAACTTCACTCTCGCACACTGCCCTGTCTCCTGTAAATGGAGTGAAACTGGACAGGGATTTCAGGACTCCTGTAGGATAAACAGCAAACCAGCAGAAACACAGTCAGCATGATTGTTTCATGGAGAATCAGGTGAAAGTCATAAGAGCAGTCCTAAGCCTGACCTGGGCATGCAGCTGATGCAGTTAATTGGGACAATAAAGTTTTCTCCTCAGAATTCTCCTTGGGAAAATATTTTCTCCCATATTCATGTATCAGTTTCTTCAGTCTGTTAAAAATTACCTAAAGATGCTACCTTCCGTCTGAGACCTATGCATGGGCTTGGAGTGAGCTGTTATGATTGTAAACAAACCATGTTCAGGCATTCTTTACCCAGCTGTTTCTGTTAAGGTCATGATGCCTCAACCAGCACCTGGGGCACCGCCTGTGCAGGAAAGGTATTTATTGAGCAGCACAACCCCCTTCTAGGCTTTTGTATTGCAAATGCGGTGCTGCTTCTTGTCGGGTGTCCCGCTTGAGCTAGAGCTTTTAGCTGCTTTTTTTGTTTTGTAGTTACGCCTTGCTGTAGGTGTAAGGTGATTTTCCAGTCTGCCTCCCTGTACCTCGGAGCTGCGTTGATAAGGTAGGAAAACTTTGTTACTTCTGTTTTTCGGTCTCGTGTACCTCCCTCCAGCCTGGAGTGCTAGGGGAGGTAGTGGAAAAATGCAGCAGATCTGTTAGTGAGATAAGTGCGTTTTAAAGACCAGTGATATCTGTCAATGAGGCAGCAGCTGCACAGTAATTCGTTTCCATCTCTGCCTCCTCATCTGCCCCAGAAATGTCGACACAGCACTTTTCTCTCTCGGGTTGTTTCTTGAGGGTTTTTTTTACTGCTCTTATTCTATCTAGGGGCTATATCGAGGAAAGGGCAAAAAAGACTAGAGAAAGCTCTGCTGTCTGTGTAGCCCGGCCCCAAACCCCCCCGCGGAGTTTTCTCCTCAGTGTGCAGTGGTGGATGAGTGGAAGTTTACCGAGGCTGTGCCTCAGGGGGTCTTGCCGTGCTATAAAGAGTATCAAGGGGAACAGCTAAAAATTAATCCAGAAATGCCTATCTGCTGGAATTGCATTTGCAGCCTGTCCTGCTGTTCCTCCCTCTCTGCCCCTCAGTAAGGTCAGCCAGGCTGCAGGGTGCTCAGTGTGCCCCGCAGCATGTCCCGGGATCCCTTGGGGATGGAGGGGTGCTGCGAGCTGCAAGCAGCAGCCAGGCTGTTCACAGGGAATGGCTGCATGATGTGGGGAATAAGTCAGCCACTTTTCTTGGATGTAAAATGTGGAAGGGGAGTTCTGGTGCTTGCTGAGACCACCAAACATCTCTGAGCCACCCTTCTTAACCCTGTAGCATTCATAATGCTTTTCCCCAATCCCAGGTCTCTTTGCACCTGCTGGCCTCTAAGCTTGCCTGTGCCTGAGATCTCCATGAGCACCTCATGCCCTCTGAGCTCCCTGGCTCCCATCACGTTTGTGTGGGGCAGCAGCAGAGGAACCTAGGCAGTGGCCCTAGTCCCTTACGAAAACCCACATCCCACTCTGAAATCGGGATGGTTTTACTAAAACCAGGAACTTTGTCCTCATGTGAGGCCACTTGCAATCACCTTCTGCAAAGATTAGTAAAGGGGCCCTGGCTTTGGTAGGCAAATGCCTGTTGGCAAGTAGCCCTTTGCACCTCCAGATACCCGCATTTGTCCGAGTGGATACAGATGCTCTGCTTTCTCTCTGTAAGGCTTGGTGTTTCTGTCTGCTTGCTCTATGCTTGCCACAGCCTCCTCCACACATCTGCTACCCTGGGCTGTGGAGAAAGTCTGTGGTGTTTCATAGTTCTGCATGCCCTGGGTTAGGCTGACTGAAGAGAGATTGGTAAAAGTTATTTACAAACTGTCTTTACAAAGAAAGGGGGAGAAACTGCAGCACACATAACTAATGCAGGCAACAGCGATGAAAGTAGCGGGCTGAAAACCTACCTCGAAGCAGCACGCTTTCCCGAGTTACCTACCCTTTTCTGCTGGTGCTTGTTGCCACGATCGAAGGTTCATTGTTTCACATCTTTGCTAAAGAAGATTTTAAAGTATTTTTTGCTGGCCCTGGTGGGGCGTGTGGGGAAATATCTTCTGAATATATCTGTGTATTGGAAATTCACTTGGTGTTTCTGCTCTCATTTGAAAGTCTTTTCTTTAAGCACCTGTCCCTTAGTGTGTGCTGCTGTACACAGTCAATCATCGTGGTGTTGCTCTCTGCAATGCAAACAATATCTATCATGTGACAGAGGAAGTTATGGGAACACTTTGTTACCTGTTCCTAATAATTTGCCATACACAGGAATAGCTGTGATGCTGATGAATATTCTTAAGGGTTTAAGTGTAAGCAGTGGAGGCTTACCCAGGTGTTCTGCTGGGATGATTAAAAATGTTTGTTGCTTTAAGTTAGGAATGTGTCACTTGTAATGGCTTCTATTGTTTCTGTGTGGGGAGGGATATTAGAGGGCCAAATGACTAGCTGGTGTAAGTCGGAATAGCTTCCCTGGAGTTGCATTACACACATTTGGGCTTCAAAGTCTGTTTCAGTGGAACTAGGCTGATTTATGCCAGCTGAAGATCTGTTTCTAAAACTGTTTAAAGCTTAGCATTCCTCTCAGTGTCCCTGTGAGATAAGGATTTACTGCAGCTGTTTGAAAAATGCAAATTTTTTCAGGAAATATGTTTTTTCATAAAAATGCTTCTTCAGTGAGTGAAAATATTTCATGAGCATCTTTAAGGTTTTGATGGGAGATAGAATCCCAGAAAGCAAAACATTTTAAGCTTTCTTTTTTGGAACACTGGGTTTGCTCATGGTCTCAATTATTTACATTTTCTTTATGATAAAAACTGTGATAAATGAAAACAGGCAAGTTTCTCATGCATGCAGAAAGTGGTATTTTGGGGGAGCCTCTTTTCCGTGAAAGAATTGCATTGTATTATAGTGTTCCAGCCAGCCCTGTAAGTGACAAGCTTAAGCTTAAAATAAGAAAATCCTGGGTTCAATTTTTATTTGGCAGGTTTCTTTTTTCTTTTACCAGCTTCTGCAAAGCCATCCATGCTTCCCCTCCTAGTTAAAAAGCAGAATCAATACCCAAGAAGGGTCAACCAGCTTACAATTCATTACATGTATGCATTTCTAACTGACAATGCAATTCTTGTTTCTCATTTTTCATGTCAACTGTTTCTTGGAAAAACAATAAAAGAAAGAAAGAAAAGCAGGAAAAGACAAAGAGACATGGAGATTTACCCAAGTCATCAAGTGAAATGAGAGCTGACAGGTTCTCTAATGTTACATGCCCAGAACAAAAAGGATTCCTCACTCTGCTCCTCTGTAAATAAACGTCTGAGAATCCTTTGTGTTTAACTCTGCTGTTCACTGGGAACCTCAGCTCCAGGATTCCCCTGTAATTCCTTTAGAAATGTGCCCAAGATGCTTCTTGGCCTTGCAAGAATTATTCAGCAGATCAAAGGCAAGCAGCAATGAATTGTTTGGGTCTTTTCCCATCTTTGTCACTGCATATGCCCATGTTCCCTCAGGCCCGTCAATTCTTTTTTTGCCTCAGTTTCTTTCCTTGTTGCATGGCAAGAATGGAGGCAACTTTGGGAATAGTCAAGATTCAAAACTTAAGGAAAAATCCCTGTTGGGGAGAAACTCCTCTGCTGATTAAAGTAGGCTAAGCATCTACCACTGTAGTGAAGTTTTAATCTAATTCAAAACTTTCCCAAGTTCAGATGTGCTTGCAAGTGCATTTGAAGGTGACAACCATCTCCACTCAGGCATGTATAGTTAGGAGCTGTAAATCCAGGAGCAAAAAATCTTGGTTTGTGCTTCACACTTCAGCAGATGGAGGCAGTTTTCCTGGTGATGAGACTGCAGAGACTGTCAGAGGCTGGTGGGGATGTCACTTCAGCCCTGGGGCAACATGTTTAAGGGGAAATTGCAAAGCAAGGCCAAAATATAACAGGAGAGCCATGGAGGTCCTGGGTTGTCGCCTTGCTGTAGTGCCAGCTCTGCTTTAATTGACAAAGCTTCCACAGATATGTAGGCTGAAATCTCCCAATGAAAAGCTCATTGAATAGCAATAGCGGTTGGGTCTGGGTCTGTTCCAGAAATGGTTTTGGAACTGCTTGATCAGAGCAAGTGTCTGGAAGGGCTTGATCACAAAAGCTTCAACCCTTGTCAAGGGCAGAGAGACATTTTTTGCACAATATTGTCCTGAAGGTTGTTTTGAGCCAAACCTAACTTATCTGCAGAGGTCAGAGGAAAAAACTTGACAAAGTTCCAGTTTGGGCTGATTTTTGTAATGGTTTGATGTAGTAGTGTGGTAGGTCCCTCTGCATTTCTTTCTGCCTCATCTACACCAGTTGACTTCCACCTGGGAGCTCAAGCAGCCAGGGGTTGAGAGGGGTACAATGACTGACAAAGCCTCCTTAGTCTTTTCTACCTAGACACAGCATACACTGCCAGCCCAGATAAACTCCAGCACTTTTCCTGTTGCCATGAGATAAATCCATTGCTCCCAGAACGGACTTGGCTTTTTGCTCAAAAGCAAGCTGAAACCTCTTTTCTTCCCTGTCTTTCCATTAGTTCCCCTCGATCTCCTGGGTGACAATATTCCCTCCAGTCCTTACATGGTGCAATGCATCTGGAGAAATCATACTGCAAGTCAGCACTGTCTAGGGGCTCAGCCTGCCTGTCATGAGGGAAAGGAGGCAACAAATGAATTCTAGTCCCCAGCGATGGCTTGTTGGGGGAGTGGGGGTTAGAGGGAAACATTGCTCCTGAGAGCTGATTACTTTTCATTTCTACCCTGAAAGTAAGAGCGCATTCAAAGAAAATCCTTCTTAAGTCTCGTAACCTAAATGCAAAGTAGAATTGCTGGGCTGAGCAGGTTTTAAAGCAATGCTGAAGTGGGGTATTGTCAGCTGCTTTGGAGAGGAATGGAGAATGGGGAGATGTTTTGCAGTGCCAATTGATGGAGGGGGCTTTGCATCTTCTAGGTGGGGAGGGAAGACCAAAAGTGAATTTGGCTGCTTCTTGCACTGTACTAAATGAAGCCCCTCTTCAGGGCTTCTGGTGCTGGTCTGCAGGGGGCAGGAAGAATCTGCACCATCAGTCTTTCTACTTTTCTCCCATCTTTAACTTCTGGATTGCTGCTTTTGCCTTTCTTGGATTCTCAGAGATTGGTCCCAGCTAGAGACAGGACACCAGGTGGGATGTACAGGTTTTCCCAGGGACACTGAGAAACTCCTCTGGAGTCTGGTGACTCTTGCTCACATGCTTGAGGACTGATTGACCACTAGCAATGAGATCAGGAAGGAATATGCCCCACCCTGAACAGGAGCTACTGGAGGTTTTTCCTCTGTAACACAAGACACAGCCTAGGATCATATGCTGTATTTCATGTAATGTGTTCCTTAGGATGTGGGTAAAACCCTCAATTTCTTGATCTTGGTTCATTCTTTGCAACACATCCAACTCTTAGCACTTCTGCGTATGCAAAAGAGATGTATAGTCATAGAAATATGGGGCTGGTGGGACCTGGAGGTCACCTAATCCATCCCCTAATCCTCTATACATCTGACTATATCATACCAACCCTGACAGATGTCCTTAAAAATCCTCCTCTGACAAGGATTCAATGCAGTAAGTAGTCTGTTCCAGTGCTTATTTATCCTCAGCATTGAAGAGTTTGTCCTAACAAGAAACCTAAATCTACCTTTTTCTATTTCCTCCCCTGCAGATTCACCCTATTTTCCCCTGTCCTGCCTCTAGTGGCCTGAAGGATAATTGCTCATTCCCTTTTCAGAACCACCTTTTACATGTCAGAAGTCTGTTATATCCCCAGTTCAGAAAACTCTTATCTGGGCTGAGCAAGCCTATTTCATTTGACCTTTCTGAGGCTTGTATTTTCTAAGCCTCCTATCAGTCTCCTGGGTGAGCTCGATGTGTGAGTTGTTGATATGGAGCCTGATGTGAGCTTTTGCCCACCAGAATTTGACTAAGCAATTTACTCCTGCCAGGGCAGGATGGTAGAAATCGCAACTATTCACAACCCTGCACTAAAAGTCATGATAGCCCATTCCTATGTCACTGAGCCACAAACCCAACTGTGTTTCACTGCACTGCAGCTTGCTTTGGCAGGGGAATGGACCAGCCAGTGTAGGCAGCCTTTTCCCCATCTGGCTTTTGACACAAAACATGTTTCCCAGTTTGACTCAAGCTGGGAGGGTGGTATCTGCTCACACAGCCTGGCCAGCTCGTGGCCCTGTGTGTTGAAGCTGGCACCTGCAGGACCAATGCAATTTAGTCTCCTTGCCAGTCAAAGCTTGACTGAAGGCCATGGAAACCCGTAGTATCCCTTGTCTCAAGAAGCTCTGGGTCAGGTCCTCTGCCTTAATCTTTCCCCAAGTCTTTCTCCAGTTAGATACAACCCTATCACTGCTGACAGCTACATCTTTCCATATTAGCTGAAAAAACTATGCAGAAATAAACTACTCCTGCATCTCCTTCTCCTAGACTAGTATGACTTTCCTGTCATGTTTTCCATGTTTTCTGCTAGTATTCAATGTTTGCAAGTCTCTTTGCTTTAAGCCATGTCAGCTACAGGCCCAGAACATGCAAGAGCTACAATTTTCTTTCACTCTCCTCAGCTTGAGTGTTTAATTTGCTCCAGACTCTGCTTGAGCAATTTTTGGAGAGTACAGTTTATATTTGTGTATGCAAATAAGCTGAGCAAATATGCTAAGGAACTCCAAAGATAGATCGGTACACACAAAGTACATGCCAGCCCACAGTGAAATCATCGCAGGCCATTCTGGTCTCAATTAACCCTTCTGCCTTCTTCAGTTTATAGTCTGTTTGGCAAGTAGACAGTACTGGGAGATACTCTCCCACCTCCTGTATCGCTGTAAACAGCTGAACGTTGCTGGCGTCAGCAGTACTGTTCGGCACCGTGAGCCAGGCGACAGGGCACAGCGCTTTGCCTGTGGTTACATGTAGTTGTGTATTCAAATATTAGTTGTCTTTCATGTCCTTTTTATTGTTGAACAAGCAGTCCCAGGAGCTGCAAAAGTAACGCAGCCAGCTTTCCTTCAGACTTGTGATTTATGCTGGAGTCTCTGGTGTCTAATAAAACATGTGCTTCTGAAGCTTTGTGCATGGTTGGAGAGTTCATAAAAGCACTCTTCCCTGTGGATGCTCTGATAGCTAATAACATAGTTGAGCATAGTTGTTGCCTTTTCTTTAGGGGCAGGGAAAGAATTTGACCTTTCTCCTCTAATTATCTGCCAGCGGTTATAAAACTTGCAAAAAATTAATTTCTCTCAAACTGGTGGATCTGTCAAATTGGTTGAAATGGTTCAAACATCTCCTGAAGAACACTAGTTTTCCTCCTATAGGAGTGGAAATGAGAGATCATTGTCATTCTCTGGGCTTGCTTACACTGAGGCATTGGCTGGAATAGCTATTGCAGAATAAACTGTTCAGCCGGAAGCCTTCCAGAATAGTTGCCTGCATGGACACACTCTTCTGAAACATAAGTGACTTTACTGTAGCATAATTACTTCACTTTGGAAGGATGCTAATTATTTTGGAGTGTGTTTTATTCCGGAATAAAAACCTGCTGTCACCATGTCCTTTGGGAGGCATGATGGAATAGTTTCTCCGGAGTCACTACTCTAGACATTTTCCTCTTGTAGATGAGGGAAATAGTCTGAAAAGACAGCTGACTATTCTGGTGCTGAACATGCACAAGATTTGAGGAAAAAGGATCTAAGCAGATTTCTGTGATGCTTTTAATGCAGGGCTTAACCTTAGAATATGTGGAAGATGATACAGCTTTTCATTACCACTTTTTAGCTTAGTTTCTTAAAGAAATGAGGCTTACATAATCAGTGTCTGTATACATGCTTCCCATAACTTCTGCGCCATTAGCTCATTTCAGTCACATCTACCAGAGGACAGGAGGTTTCAAGTGTTAGATTCCTGCAAGTTTTGGGGCTTAGCAAGTGAGATCCTGTGGCATCTGCACTGAGGGAGAGGCTGCAGTATATGACTGTCCTGATAAAACATCAAAGCACCTGCATACCAGAATGGCCAAACCTTTTCCCCATCAGAAGGAAAGCTCTCCACTGGAGGCTAACACCTTCCCAGATGGCGAAGCCCATCAACACCAGATCTATAGGACTGATTTCTTGTGTTCAAAAAGACTTTTATTTGTGGTGTTAGGTGCTGCTCCCTAAGCTTCACAAACTGTTCTCTGTAATACTGAGATGTAGCTAGCTCTGGGGAGGAAGAGGTGTTGCCCACCTTCTATTCTCTGTTCTTTCTATTCTGCTGTCCCAGCCTGACTCAACCCAGGCTCACTTGTGAGAGCCAGAACATTTCCCTTGCAGTCCTACCACTTTGGATTGTTGTCTTGTAGATCTGCAAAAGGGGAACTCTGCAGCAAACCTCCCTAAATGGAGTCAGATGGCATCTCGGGATGGTGTAGTGGTTTTGCAAATGTATTGCTGTTCTTGCAGCCAAAAGCAATCTCATTAGAAGGCCTTGCTAGACAGTGTAATTGAAATCCTTCCCCTCAGGTCTGCACAGCTGCAGTGTAGAATGAAAGGCGGGGGAAGTCCTTGTTTGCAGGGCCCTGCTTCCCATTGCCAAAACAAACATTTTGGTTGAGATTAATTTTGCTTACACTGCACTGAGAAAGGCAAGGCAGTACCTATGACTACATCTGATCTGTTCATCTGTATTATCTTAGTCAATGAGAGAAAGATGAACAGATGAGGTAGGTTCTCCTGCCTGATATGAGTCCGCTTTGGGACATGGGTGGGATGCATTGCTCCTTAGAAGCACCTACTCTTGGTTAACTGTCTGAGGAGTCAGTCTGGATAATGTGCTCAAATGCAGACCTCCTCCTGGGCAGTGTCTACATTCAGACAAAAAGATCCCTCTTTCTCTCTGCAGCCTGTTCAACCACACTAGGTTGCAGAGTGAGGTGATTTCAACAATGAGTAACAACTATCAAAATGCTACTTAGCTGGGGTAGATGGAGCTGTTAATCAACTGAAAAAGGTGAAATGCTCCAGGGAAACCCAGGGCTGGGAAGAGTAGTTTTAGAACATTAAAAAAAATAAATTGAGAAAGGCAGCTGAAATTACCCCTCTAGGTAGGTGCCTGTATCTGCTGAGGGGGACTATGGTCTCCACATGGAGCCCTCCAGTGGGACAGGCTGGAGGCAGATACATTCCTGGATTTTGAACACTCCGGGGCTTCCTAGTGAGTTATCTCTAAGCAGAATATGGGTCCTTATGCAGTGACTCTGCAGAATAACATAATGGGGTGAGGGAGCACTTGATTACCTGGGACATGGGAAAACAGACCATGCCAGGAGGGTGCCACAGCTGTCTGCTAAGTGATAGAGCAGGCAGGATACAACCTGGAAAGTTGCTAGGGCATGGGGGTCAGTTCTCTGCATCGTGTGGGTGCAGAGTGGAGTGGTTTTGGGAAAAGGACCTGCTTTTGGATCAGCTGAGCAGTGATGAGGAAATCACCATAGCTCAGGCAGTGCTGGGAGAGGTTGCGGATGGGAGGGAGCAGGGAAGGCAGGCAAGAGGCTTGCTTTTGTTGTCAGGTGCCTGTCCTCCTGGTGAGCGGGAGAGCAACTCCTCTGCTCTTGAGTTGTGCTACAGCAGTGTCAAACTTGGTGTAGAGGACCTGATTTTCCCAAGGTCCCAGCTAGGTAGCCCAGACTCCAGCAAGAGCAGGGCAGGTGACCTTGGCCCATGCCAGCCCCTGGCTGCCAGGCGGGCTGTGGGAAGGGGCCGTTTCAGGTGCTTACAGTGAGGCTGCACGTGACTGCAGAGCCTGCTGCCTTGTCCCTGCTGCGTGCCCTGGTTTCTGCTGCTGAATGGTGACAGGCAAGTGCCTGCTGGAAGGGCTGGCACCTTCCATGGGCTCTGGGATGTGTTCCCAGATCTCGGCATAGCGGGGATTTTTTTGCATGTGTCAACATTAGAAAGCAAAAGCCAGACACAGGGAAATATTGAAGAATCTCTTGCCCAGCCTTTGTGTTTTTATTTGTCAACACTTATTTTTGTTTCCTGACACAAAGTGGAAACATTTGGTCAGTGTTTTGGCTAGTGTTCTTACTCAGACCACAGTGTCACTTGCAATGATGCTCCTGGCTTTTCTAGTCACTTGTGCCTGCAGGCACTGACACCTAATGAAGTTGTAAAATGTTTGTTGCAGCCCCTACTCTGGGGGGGGTAACAGCATTCTACTTACAGGAGCTGTTTTGCTAGCTCAAGCAGCAAAGGGTTGCCCTTTGGTAGAGGGAATGTTATAAAAACCTTCTGCGAGAGTTGCTAAACTTCTGATCGTTAGGTTAGTAAATGACATGATAGTGCACTGAGTTGAACAGAAGTAAAAATAGTTTGGCTAAGCTTATGCTCAGTGGTATGAGTCTTAGTTTGAATCTTAATAATTTTAATTATTTTTAATTATATTTAATTACCCTCAGTATTATGGTCTGGTAAATCAATGCTCAAAGCAGAGATCGGGGAATACTTGGATATGTCTGCTCTGTTCTTTTTTCCTGTCTCTGCATCTGGCCACTGTATAAAACAGAATAGTGGATTAGAGGGAACGTGTGTCTGACCCAGCACAGCCTGTTAAGCCTGCAGTTAAGACATTGAATTCACCCTTGCTATTGCTTATTGGATTGATAAACAGAAATGCCTTGTTTTTCCTTAATAGAGTAATCAAGCCTAGTTTTCTGTGAATTTCTGCTGTTGCTACTATGCTTATTTCAACTGCTTTATTCTCAGTAATGTAAGAGGTCAGAGTGGCTTCCTTGCTGTATTAAGCAGTACCTCTCAGTAACCAAAAGCCAGTTGGTGTTTGAACTTCATTGCCCAGGTGCTTTGCTAGCTTTATTTTGTGTCAAATGTTCTGCTGCTGTCATGTCATTTTTTGCACCTTTGTGGTATGCCAGTAACAAGACAAAAAGGCTGGTTTGTAAAGATGAAAGGCTAATCCTGTGAGTGAAATAAAGTGCCTACTGCCTTTGCTCTACAGACATGCAGAGACTTGTTCCAGTTTATAGCACCAAAGACTTGTCCCATATATTGAGTTATGCCATCTCTCCTATTTCTGCTTTTAATACATCTTTTGACCTTGAGCAAACACCTACCTCCCTGATGAGCTTCAGTTTCTCTGTCCCTGAAAGGGATGTCTGGATCCCTCTACACCTGTCCGAGCATAGGGTTCAGCCTAATTCATTAAAGTTAATAGCATGCTTTGAGAGCCTGGATAGCAGTTGAAGCAAATAAACACAAGCTGTATAACATACTGCTCTGAGAGAAGAACATTGAGGCAACAAGCCAGACCTCCAAGAGGCTGGGAACATCAGAACAGAGGTTGTTTTAAATAAGCAGGAAGAACTCGTTATGCCTGTATCTTATATCTTTAAGCACCTACAATTTGCTCTGCAAGACCTGTGCCTCTCTCCATGTGCAAGAACTGATGGTGGTTACAGCGTGGCTATTCTTAAGCACTTTTTTGCTTTCATCACAAACTGCCTGCCTGTATGCATTATTTATGATGCAGTCTCTAACGCCTGCACTGACTACACCACCATACTGAATTTCCACAAGAGCTTTGCCGTGACAGTTGTCAAAATATGAGTGGTCTGGAAACTTTAATGAATTTATATTTGCGGAACCCTATATCTAGTCTTTAATTATTTTTCTTTAACGAGTTCCAATTTTCTGAGTCCCTTTGTAGCAGTATGGAGGCCACTACAAAAATTCAGCCAAAATACTGTTTATTTCTTACTATAGGTAAGATATGTGGTTTTTTCCTCTAAAATAGCCTACCTTTCTTCTCAGAAGCAGGAAACTTACCCAAAAGAAACTCCCCCTGTCAGATTTTGTCTAGCAGACAGACCCTTGGCATGGAGACTCTTAGCTGAACTGATTAGCATGTGACAAAGGCATAAACTGAAGACAGGGTCATAAAACAAAGTGCTGGGTAATCCACCTGCATGTCTCACCTGTGTTGCCTATAGTAAATCTCTCAGTGGAAGGCTGGAACCAGATCTGTTGTGAAATCAAAATGAGAAATGAAGATTGCAGGAGAAGCTTCTCTCGGGTCCATGGTCAATGTCTAGAACATGCCGAAGCAACGGAGTATGTGTTTATACATCAACATGTGTTTAAAGAATTGATTCCTTCTGGCAGACTCTTGTAAAAAGGCAGGCAGCACATGTGAGCTGATGCTGTCAAGAGAAATTGGAAGCTCACTGTTGTTTGACAGGTATATTATTCCAGCTGCCCTTGACTTATTTACAAAACAAGGAGCTAAGATCTGATGTGATGCAAGTTGGTGCTCTGGAGCTGCAAGAGGCCTAGTTTTTTAGCTCTTAAGAGCTGGCCTCAATTTGCTTGACATTTGAAATGGATGAAGGAGGAGGAAGGAAAAAACTTTGCTTCACAGCCTGTTCTCTCAAGGAGACAGACTTAAATTTAAAATGCTAGGAGTGAAAGAATTGAGGTTTATTTTTCCCGGCTGTGCCAGCAGGGATGGGACTGTGACAATCTCTCTTGCATCTTCCACACCTCCATGTTCCCCATCCAACTCTGTTGTGGCACTGACGCACTAGTATGAGCGCTCTGGCCAGAACGGGTATGGAGGCATATGGCAGGGAAAGACTTGCTTTCTGCCTTGGGCTCACTGGTGCCAGCTGGGAGAGGTGGGACAGGAGGACCTGCATGGCCTTGGCTCCTTGGGAGGGCCAAGCAGGGCTGGGAGTGACTCTGACAAGGGCAGCACAGCCACAGTCACTGCCCTGCACAGCTGGCAAGTCCTTTGGTGGGAGCCTGGATTTATGGATTTAGCCTCATCCTTGCCAGGCTCAAGGGCCTTAATTTCCCTTTTCAAGCTCTCCAATTTCAGTTCCCAATCTCCCTTATTTGCTTTATCTCTTATTTCTGGTCCTCCTTCATCCATCTGACAGGTTTTGTAAATTACTCTTGGAAAGAGTTTATCTTCCCTGACCACCAATGGGGGAGGCTAGAACCATTAGTCTACAGTGTCTCTGATTAGGTGATGTGAATACCTATATTTGTTCCTGCTTCGTAGCTGTTCTTCTGTGCTTGTTTTCAGACAGTTGAAGCTTAAGGAATTGGTTTTGAACAGTGGCTTGGAGCCTGCCTGCTTGAGGGAACTTCACTGTACCCTTGTGTGCTGGTTTTGGCTGGGGTAGAGTTAATTTTCTTCCCAGTAGCTAGTATGGGGCTGTGTTTTGGATTTGTGCTGGAAACAGTTGATAACACAGGGATGTTTTACTGCTGAGCAGTGCTGATGCTGAGTCAAGGCCTTTTCTGCTCCTCACCCCACCAGCGAGCAGGCTGGGGGGGCACAAGAAGCTGGGAGGGGACACAGCCGGGACAGCTGACCCCAACTGACCCAAGGGATACCCCACACCATGTGATGTCATGCTCAGCATATAAAGCTGGGGGAA
>NW_008825407.1:747174-754690 GCF_000699105.1 Pygoscelis adeliae | reverse complement strand
GGGAGTGAGTGGCTGGGTGGGGCTTCATTGCTGGCTGGGGTTAAACCATTACACCTTGAAGAATTACCAAATGTAGTGAGATACAGTTGTCTGGTTATCTGTTTGTTGTGTTTCCAGAGAGGAACTGCTGACTTCTATCAATGTTTGACATGAAAACCTCTTTCCTAAAAGCTATGTCTCCACCCTGTTTTTGCAAAGGTCAGAACTCCACTAGAGCAGAGGAGGGTATAAAGTCCCTCTGTTAATGCTTTCAGCTACCTTGAGATGATAATCCCATCCCTGCCACGAAACTTCCTGTATGACATCTGTATCATTCCTTTCTATATACAAAACAAATGCAATTACCCTTGCTTGTCTGTCTGCTTAGTTACAAAACACTTCAGAGCAGCTGATATTTACTTTTTCCAGTGCAGTCAGGCTTCAGTTACAGGTAGGCAATATAGGTCCTACAAGACAAATACTGAGGCTCTTCACTTTGTTTCTTTTCTGGCATGAGTGTGTATCCCTCTCTTCCCACTCCTTCCAGAAAGGTAAAGAGCAGAGGCTTCGTACTCTAAGGCTTTTTGTACCCAAAGGCTCCCTGCAGGGCCAGGCATTTGGATTCACCAAGCTCTGTGTAGTGGAATTGCCTCCTGGGCTAAGGATCTTGAGGATGCTGCAGCTGACAGTGAATTGTCTGTGCAAACTTGATATGAGACCCTAGGGGGTTTCCCTTTTGTTCAGGATGCTTTGAACCTGCTTGTTCATGATGCAAATGGGGCTGTGTGCACTGTACATATGTGGCAGTCTTTGTGATAGGAGACATGCTCTGGCATGTTTACCTGTGTGCTTTCACTGAAGGTGATTTTCCTATATAAAGTGTGTTTGCACAGGAACCCTCCTCAGTGGTGAGAGAGGCAGAGTCCTTGGAGAACGAGATGATTAAATGAAACATTCACTTGTATGTTCCTGGAAAATTGAAATGGGAATCAGCTCTGACTTTGCAGCATATTCAGCTCATGCCTCCTGTCTTCAAACTCCAATGCAAAATTCAACAGGTGTCAGGCTATAGAAAACTATTGAGGCATCCTGGGAATTGCGATGATTGTCCTATCCTGAGAGGTGAGGTACAAATAGATCTGGAAAAATGTCTAAAAATGAGCTCTCGTTTTGTGGTGTCACTTGGCAGGGCTAGCATTGCAGGTACGCTTTATTATAGGTACATGCTGCTGAGAGTCCCTGTAAACACCATTGAAGTATATGCTGCTTTATCCATCTGTATCTTGGGAGCATGGGTGTGTTTCTCAAGCTCTCTAGCTGTGCCTCAAAAGCAGACTTTTTCCCATGGGGTTTTGATTTTTGAGGGCTTGTAATGCCCTTGGGGCATGGAGGCAGCCTGTCCTGGGATTGAAGGTGTTACCAGTAGTCTTTCACAGATGAGAAGGCAGAGCGTGCAAGTGACTGGCTCAAAGGTACTCCAGAATTCTGGCTGTAGCCCATGTCGGTGCACTCCTCTGCCCTTGAAAGCAAGGGGAGATAGAGATAGTGTGTGGCTGGCCAACAGAATGAGTTGTTTCATTAAAGTGTGTGAAAAGCCTTGCTGTTTTTCAGCAGTGATTAGGTGAAAATATATATACGTACGCAGAGACCTGATCTCAACCCCGTAGGCAATGGTCTGAGATGAGACTGAAGAAATAAAATTGTCACTGATGAATTCACTGTGCCCCTAGGTTTGAGGGCATTCCTTTACTTGATGACAATTTTTTAATATAGTGTATTGAAATCACTTTGAAGACAAGAATACAGGCCGTATCTGGCAAAAGAAGGGATTTGCCATGCAGAAGCCTCTGCAGGTTCATGTGTTCTTGTCTCCTGTGTTATCATCTGAAAGCTGATATCTCGTGATATCAGAAGGAATACCTCTCCTAAAAGAGCCCTTGTGGCTCCAGATTTGAAAGCTGCTAAATGAAGCAGTTACATGCTTCATGTTCAGCCCTGCTGGTCTTTTTGAGGAAACCCTCATTTAGTGTTGTGTCCAAAAGTAAACAGTTATGCTGTCAGACGAGGGGAGTATCTCTGGAAGGAGGGTAACCATAAACCTCTGCCTCTCATCTGGAGTCAATTGTTCATTGGGTCAATGAACCTTAGGGCCAGGTTCTATGGGAACATAGGTTTGTGCTGCAGATTAGGAGCAAATATCAGGAAAGAAGCTTATGCTCTTTTGTCTGACAAGATGGAGGAATTTCTTCTAGACAAGTGTAACAAGTAGGCTGAGGGTAACCTGAAAGTGGGAGCCAGGATTTCTGGCTTCTCCTGCCTTCTGATGCTCAGCACACCTCATCACACTGACCAAAATGTCTGGGGATGTGGGTTAGACACAGGCACTCAGCTCTGGATTCGTGGCCCCTGAGGATCAGGAAGGCTGCTGAGACTCAAAGCTTCTCAGGGCAGCATAACACTAGAATTGTGCCCTTACAGCTGGAGATGTTACAGCCTCAGCCCCTTTGCTGCCCCCTGCAAGTGACTCCAGGATGCTCAACAAGTGCCTCCTGAGACATTGTCCCAAAAGTATTCACTGGCACCTTGGCAAACTGAAAATACAGGCCATTCCCCAGGTGGGAAGCAGGCTCTTAACATGTCCTCATCACTGATACTTTATTGGAGCTTTTTAGGCCAACACATACTTCGGGATACTAACTTGGGATCTGAAACCATGTCTCTCTTCTTTTTTTCCCTTTCTCCCTGCTTTATAGCTCACCTTTAGATTCTCTAGAGAGAACAGAACAGGCACAAAGGCAGCACAGAAGGGCAAGAGACTATAGCATCCTTGGTGTCAAAAATAGCTGCCTGAGAAATTCTTCCTGCTGCTGCTTTAAGTTAAATTATGATCATAAGTTGCTGTCCTCTAATTTTACAATGCAGTGCCCTTCCCTCTACAGCTTCACCCAACCCTTGCTAGCTTCAGGGCCTGATCCCTTCCTCTCTTGTAAGACATCACAGGCAGCAAGTGCCAAGGCTGCAGAGTCCAGGGCTGGCAGATCAAACACCCCTTAATGAATGTGAAACCCATGGCTTCATTAGTCACAGCCATATGTGTCTTTAAAAAGTTGCCTTACAGCAGGGAGGCAGTGGGGGAGGAGGGAGTATAGGGGTCACTGCTGATGGAGAAAAGGGGAGAGGTTCGTTTGAGGTGTACAGCTGCCCAGCTCAGCCTTTCACTAGTGGAGCCGAGCAGTTCCTGCTGCAAATGAATCTTGTTGGCTTTATTTGGTCACTGGACTGTTTTAGAGCATAGGTGGTTGTTGCCTTTAAGGTAGGGCTGAGAGCATCCCTCCCTCACTTTTTCCCTTCTTGCATACCTCTTTAAATCTTCAGGGCAAGTTCTGCCCAAACTTGATCATGTTATGTCCTCTCCTTACAGAGCCTGAATCAAAAGCTGGATTTGCAAAGAGACTCAGGTGCTGAAAGAGACAGGCCTCTACTTTCTTATGCTGCTTTGCACAAGTCTGTTCATGCTGACTTGCACAGAGCACCTGGGATAGCATAGGTGTGTGTCTGGCCACATAATGGGGAGATGATGCGGGGCAAGGTTACTTGGCTTATCCTCTTGTGTGCTTTTGGGGAATATGTGCCATTGATCCCAATTCCCAAAGCAGGATTTTGAGCCTAAGGATTTCTTTGCTTCGCTAATGTCCTCAATAGCTGCCCCTGCAAACATAGTGTGGGTGCTCTATGGCAGACCCTGATACTACTCTGTGCCCTCAGCATCACTGCAGACAGCACGTGAGTATCTGTCAGCAAATAGAGCTGCTGTACTGCACTGTCTCTACAAACTGATCTGCTCTTCCTTCTGCTTCAAGCTCTGGCATGGGAGTCAGAGCCCTGCAAATGCACAAAGGATTCTGCAGCTGGGGAAGGCTTGACTACTTTGGCTGAGTACCCTGAGCAGGCAGCCAAAGGAAAAATGAAGGAGTGAATGTGCTGAGGAGACTTTATTCCTTTGCTCAGCACTGTCTGAGGGCCTGTTGGCCAGGAGGTGACTGCTGTGAGGGCTCTGAGCATGAGGAAGGGATGACAGGCTGTCGAAGTGCATCTTTCAGCACATGCTGCATTTTGAAAGGAACAAAGAGGGCTGGCACCACCAGAAGGACCAGGCCGTCAGTCTCTGCAAGCATTAAAAACCTCCTTGCTGCATGTGCCCTAACACCGAGTGGAGTTGTGCCTCTGTCTTTGCAGGTAGAGCAACACTGTCAGGCAGACCAAAGCATCTCTGCAGCTTGGACGCCCTGGGGTGTAGCGGGGACTGACTAGCACTGACTGTTCCAGTTCGAGATGGCAAATGCTGTAGGCTGATCAATACTTTAATTGACATTGCATGCATCACTGTGGCTTTGTCACTCACCTGGGAAGAAAAGAATGCAAGAGAGTAAATAGAGTACTAGAGATCCACTTTATGAATAATGAAACCAATGAGCAAGGGAGGGGCTTGGAGTGCAAGTGAGAAGCAAGGGTAGAGATGGGGGCAAGGAGTGGGACGTGGGACAAAGTCTTTCAAGCTCAAAAGAAGGACCCTAGCACCAGCTTTCATGTTGGAGTGTGATGTAGCTGCTTCTGATGTGAGGAAGGGAGCTGGGAAACAAACTTCAGCTGATTGGTGCAAGTTGTGACCACTGGATTATTTGTCATCCTCCCACTTTGGCTGAGCTTCCTTTTAACTGGTGTTAGAGGCTTGCTCAGAATGCCAGCCCTGCTGCTGACAGCCGTTGCAGTGAGCTCTCCCTTTGAATTGTAATGGAAGCCCTGGGAGTGCTGTGGCTTTCTATGTGCTTTTACTTTTTTCTTTAAATAGAGGCTTATCTCTGTCTACAGTGTTCCAGACAGATGAGATCTAACAGGGAATGTGAGGTTCATATGGTCCCAGGGCTTCTGGAAATCGGCCTGACAAACTTCAGATGCCCAACAGCAAGACTCCTTGAAGTGTGGATAGACTTACATACACACATTCACAAAAGAAATCTCCCTGAGCCTGCGATGTTCATGGAAGGAAAAGGAACTTTTGGGCTCAAGCATTGGCAAGGCCATGTGACTTTGAGAGACAGGATTACATGAGTGAGAACCCTGTGGGGCTAAGGATAGTCTACCTGTACCATAGGAGAAAGTGTTCTTCTGGAGTGATCCAGGAATTTTCTTCTGAAATCTAAAAATTAAGGGTAAATGAGGTCTGCCAGTGTAAAGATTTTAATCAAGACAACAGGGTTTAAAAGCTTATAGGTGGGGAAGGCGGGGTTGTTTGTAAATAAATAACTCTTTAAACCTTAATGTACTACATTAATGGAGAGGACTGGACAGGGCAGAAGTCTGTCTGTAGAAACCCTACTAGGTGATGTGCAATAAATGCACAGGAGTTCTGTGTGCAGAAGAACAAGTGATAAGTTTTGCTGCTGTCTAGAAGGAACTGTTTGGACTTTACCTAAAAAGGCAAGATTGTTTGTGATGGGGGAATGAGATCTTTTTCTGCTTGTAGTAAAGAAATTATATTGGCAATAAAAATTCTTCAGCTGCTTCTAGACTGTTTAGCTGGTCTTTGTGGGATCACACTTTGATTCATTTTCTAGATTCTATTTATTTTTCTTGATGAATTTGAAATTGTACGTACCATTGATATTGTTGGTTACAGGGAGACTACCTGTAGACTGACATAAAAAGAAGTGAGATCAGTCATTTGAATTGCTCACACGGTCTTGTACTTCCTGGTCAATGTGAGTTAGATTCAATCTGGCAACTTAGAGGTGAAAGGACCATGCTATATACTCCAGACCTGTACACCCTCAAATTCCCTTCTTCAAAGCATGTTCAGCTCAATTTGTCTCCAATTTTACATCTTATTTCTGTGTAGCCCTTGATCAATATATTTTCCTCTGCCCCAAAAATAAACTGGACTCCAATTAAGTTCTTATGCCTTGGAGAACATCCAGATAAAATTGCTTTACTTCCTGTTTTACTTGTCATAGAGAGAAGATGAAGATTTCTTTTTAAAAGCCTCATGCAAATGTTCAGCTTTTGCTGCTGTTCAATAAAGTTGATCATTTTACTCAGGAAGTATCAATGCAATTTTCCACGCCACTAACTTAAAGATTGTATCTCAGTAAATGCATCCATTCCTTTTCTCTCATTTGTGTTGTGAACAAACGAAAGAATGTCTGATGTTGTCTCCCTGACAAACGTATTAGTATCTTATAGAAATTGCTGAAAGTCTGTCCAGAATAGACACCACCAATGCATTGCTGCAAGTCCCTATTCCATCTGTGTCTCAGCTAGAATAGTGATTGCAGAGCTAGGGAATGTCTTTCCACCCCATTACATTTCCCAGTGAAATATGTGAGAATTACCTCTGATGTTAGTAGGAAGCCATCAGGACATAAACCACAGAAAATGAAATATTAACGTTCCTATCCAACCTAGTAATGGCTGTTATGTTTTGTATTATAACACATTAAGGTGAAGTTCCTGAATAAGAAATAAATAAATAAAAATCCCAGGCTCCCATCTAGGCAGTATTGCACATAAATGACACACTGATGGTAGATGATAAAATTGGAAAGTTGGGGGGGAAAAAATAATATATTCACAGTTTAGATGACAGTGAATATAAAAACAGACTGAGCTTAAGTGGAAGTTACAAAATATCCCTGAGAAGTTATTCCCTCCAGATTGCTACAAGTTATACTGGTAAGTATAAATTTGGAACAGAAGGAAAGCAAAACCTTATGGATTCATGAACTAAAAGCACCTCTGCGTAATGGCATTTAGCTCACTGAGTTTACAGAAAGGCTCAATATTTATCATTATTCTTAGTAGCCTTCTCTTGCTGTGTTTATCTGAACTGGTCCCTGACTCAATAGGGTGGCTGAGCACACAGATATCTCCAAATGCATGGGACTTGGGGAGGGTCTGCTCCCCAGATGAGCAGTAGTATGGCCAAGGCAGGACACTTGGTTTTCCTTTACTTTTGTGACAATCATTTTGCTTTTTGTTTAGGGGCAGATTGCCTCTTACCATACCTATTGTCTGAGCTGGAACCTGCGGACAATAAAAGCACCTTGAGAGACTAAGAATCTAGACTTAGGATGGATAAATAATGCTTTCATTCACTGCTTTTCTTTCACTATCTGTTCGCTTTATTACCTGGATGTCCACGAAAGAACTCCTTTCAGTACTTAGGAGGGAAAGATAATTGGGAATAACCATCCAATCCCTTTCCTGCTCTGCCCCTCCAAAAACTAAATATACCTTCAACATAATGGTGCTCATTTCGACGAGCTTCAGTGGAAAGGATAAATGCTGGGTTGCTATCTCTAATTGCCTCATTTTGTTGCCTAGTCTTAGGTTATTTGTTTGGATAGCAAGGACCTAGTCTCTGTTTGGGGTTCTTTGGTATTGCAGTAATTACCTTGGTAGAGAACTTCTCAATTTTCTGTCTCTGAAACATAAGGTTTGAGGCCAGATTTGCAAAGATATTGTGGTTATCTGATTTCAG
>NW_008825407.1:716228-747046 GCF_000699105.1 Pygoscelis adeliae | reverse complement strand
CAGGAATTATCTGCTCCAGTGCCTTTAAATGGTTCTTACTGTAGGTCTGCTAATTAAACAGTCTGGAGATTTCGAGGGCCAGGGAGAGAAACAGGTGATAAACAAAATGCAGTTGATAATGTTTAGGATTCAAAATGATCTTCAATTAGTTAGTGGGGTACCAGGTGTCCTGAACTAGCTAAATGAAAAATTATGTATAAATGAAAGGCAGTTAACATCAGAGGGCATATCTTTTTCTTGTTTTCTAGGATTGCAGCTTTGTCTTTGAGCAGGAGCTTTGCCTTAAAGCACAGATCTAGTGAGGAGTTAGAAACTAGATTGGCTGCTTTAGTGGAAGTATTCTTAGCAGGGATTTCTCTTCATGAATGCACCAGACCTAGTATTTTTTCCTGTTTTAGTTACTGTATAGTAACTTAATCTCTGGAAAGGTTGCATTTCACACACCCCCAGGTGACAGAAGACACTATCTTACACTTTCATTTTTAGAAGGAAAGATTTTTCTGCAGATTTCAACAAGATACTTAGAATCACCTCTGAGACTTGTCTTCTAGCATGGTTCTTAGAATCTGGTAGCTCTGCAGAAGTTACAGATCATATGTGGGACTTGACTTGAGATGTAGAAATCCTGTGTCACAGAACTATCACCTATCACTATCCTGTCTCCTGGGAGTCAAATTACTTCCATCTTCTGCTGTCAGTAGTGGAGGGGCTTGCTAGGAAGTTCATGATGTAGGTGAAGTGAGGAGGGGGGAAACACCTAGCTCATTCATTCTGTTTTATGAATTCAGACTAGCTCACAGCATGCTTTCTGGAGTGCGAGAGAGCAGAGACCTTTGTCTCTGGTCTTCCTGCTGGAAGGGATGAACATAGCTGGTAAATTAGAGCTCTGTGCTGGAGCACCAAAGTGTGTGTGTTGCTACCAGTTGTTCTGCTTGTCTCTGGCCAGGCAGTAAAGAAATCTCAGATCATGGCATTAATGGTATGATATGCAGCTGTCTCTTCACTGGAGTTCAAGGAAACTTGCTGCTTTGGCCTTTCATCTAAGTGCTTGTGTCAGACAGTGCTTGAAAAAATTGTGGGTACCTGCTGTTGCAAGGTAGTCTAGGAGCTATCTGCCTTGCAGGCTGGTGGGAGGGAAGGAGAGACCTAGTCCCTGCTTTATATATAGAATGAAAGATCCTGCTCTCCTGTGGCCACAAACCAGAAAATAATGCAAGTAGGCCCTAGTAAACAGTTGCACAAGAGAATAGGAGTTAGTTCAGACAGCAGAAGACTGTGACAAGTGGAAAGGAAAAGGTTTTTCTCAAAGTCAGTAACAGGCACCTTGCTGGCTTTTTGCACTTTAGCAGGGCAACCTGTTCTGCTGGTGTACCCTGCTCTGTGCAAGCATCCTGCCTCCATGGGACTCTAATCTGAAAAGAAATGATGTAAGAGTGTCACTCACCTTGTTCTCCTGCTGTATTTCAACCTGCCTGCATACTCATCCTGCCTCTCTCGGATGATATACAGAAGCGTGCTGAGATTTGTGGCGTAGCACACAAGTGTCACGAGTGTATTCAGCCATGCATGCAGCCCAGTGAGCCTTTGGTCCCCAGTGTTGTCTTTTGATGGCAGCCCTTGGGTGACCTTTCTGTATATATGACTGCCTGACGCAACAGCAAGGTGTGCCTCTCCTTCAGACATACCTTCTTGTGGAGAAACTGTCCTTACCTCATTGAGCTGGGTTCCTGGGTTACAGTTGCTAACAGCAATAAGTGGAGGAAGGGCAAATACAAGAATTTGTCTAGATCTACTGTTTTTCTTTTGGGGTCAGTATTTTTCTTCTCTCCTCAATATCCCAGTCTGTAAACACTGGAAGGGAAAGGATCTTAGTGCTATTATATGGTAGCAGTAATAAAACAGTTCGATTGTTCCAGCCGCCTTCTAAATCCCAGTCCCTACAGGCACAGAACAATTTTCACTGTTCTGATTAAAGGGAAAGCGTGGATCTTCAAATTCAAGGATGGCTCTCTTCCTAGCTACAACCCACCTCTATTTCCCTCCTCACAGATACTTCACTTCAGTTATGCCTTTCTCAACAACCTAATCTTACTGTGATGTCAGATGGGCATCAGAACAACTGCTGGGTGCTCCTTAGCCCATTTGAGGATAAAGCAAAGAGCAAGCAGGGCTATAATTTACATGTCAGTCTGAATAGACTTACCTACAGGGCATAGTGACCTCTTCAGCATTTATATTGCCAAGTATCTGTTTTTACAATCTCTTAATCGGGACACAGAAGGACTGTATCTAACCAATGAACTATGCATTCCTCTTCCATCCAAGGAGGCTGTTGAGATGATGGACTTTTCTTCTTTCAGTGTGCTATGTGACTTGCTGCTCTCCCTCTCGCATAACTGTTGAGGGCTGTGGCGGGTTGACCTTGGCCAGCTGTGCTCTTGCTCTGCTGGGAGAGGGGTACTATGGCAGCTGTGTGCTGGGTCCCTGATGGATGCCAGATCAGTCTGCACCTTGATGAGTAACTGAGCAATGAGATGGTCTCTGCCCTCACCTCAAAGATTAACTGGTGCAGGTGACTATTGTCTCTGGGGGTAAGGTAAAGGATTTCTGGGGGAGAGTAGACAGTTAATCTTGGGAAAGCTTAGACTAATGAAGAGAGCCCCAGCGCTGGGGCAGTTGGGTCTGTGACCTCTCTCCCTTTCAGAGCAGTGTTCTGTAGTACCCAGCCAGCTGCTGAGAAATCAGTCTGTTAAAAGCAACCATGAAGATGCTGTTTAAACTAAGAGCATCATCCATAATTTCATTTGAGGCCTTTCTAGGGCATGCTTTGTTTACATTATGCTGTGAAATCCATTTTTATTTGGAGGCTTCCAGGGGGACAACAGTAAGAAACAAATAGAGTTATAGAAAAGTGCAGACAAAAGCTACATTACAAACCTTCATTCAAGGCAGTGCAGGGTCTACCAGATTTGTCAATGACCAAAGCCTTCTGGGTAATGAGTCCCACACAGTGATAGCTCTGAGAAATAGTATGTTTTGGAAGAAAGCAATCAATATATACTGAATAGGAAACCATTTTTCAAGCATTTTATCTGTTGTTAAGGACACATAAGCCAGAGGAGGAGATAACTATCCCTATTAATAATGATTAGTCCACTACAGATCTGAAAAAATGATTATAGTTTGTGGTGCTCATTTCCCCAAAGGAGAGAATTCTGTCCTGAAATCATTGTGTCTGTAAGTACCAGGTTGCATTTGGCAAGTGGTAACTTATAATAAAACTTGGAGGTCTGGATGAAAACAAATTGGAAGAATATGTCTGGGATGGAGTTTTGGCAAACAATCTACAAGTGTGAGAGTCTTTGGTGTTCTTCCCATGCTTGTGATGCATCTGCATCATTTCTGGTTGGGATTCATTACAGGCAGGTGGCTCTTCATGAACCAGAGGCTGTAACTTTACTGGGATGCAAGGCGTTCACAAGGGATCACAGGCTCAAAAGACACTCCTGATACTCCCAGAAATTAGTTTCATTCCCAGGTCAGGGAATCTGATGGCAATATCTGGGATGTTTTAAGGATGATACAAACTTTAAAATGTATTAGGGGCTTTTGGACATAGGCATGTACTGGGGTTCTTTCAGGGTATTTTTGGCTAACATGCATCATTCTTGCATCACAGCATATTTCTAAATCCTGGGATGAGGAGAATGTTGCTGGGGAAGAGGCCTGTCCCCCTTCAGCTCTCCTCACTTGCTTTTGGTTAGGCTGTGAAGCTGAATAGCATTGGCACATGACCAGCAGCCTGTGGGGAGATGCTGAGGAATCCCAGTCTGTTCTGGTCTTGTTTTCCAGCTTAAAACAGAACGTTTGTCAGCAATGTTTTTTAATCTTCTCATTAGCTTTGAATTCCAGAAGTGGAGGTAGTCTTCTATTGGCTTCCACTAATGTTACCTTGAAACTCTGAAAATGCTACTGCAGAGGTTAGAGCCATGTTTGTAGTGGGATGTGTGCTTGATAGTAATGTCATGAAGGGGTGGGGTATCTATAACCCAAGTATGTTGAAACAGAAGGTGACACAGTTAAGGACCAAAACCAAGTGAAGCACAGATGAGTAAGGGACATTTATCACTGTATCTGGAGTGATTACTGTATCAGGCACAACTAACAGTAATGGAGACATCCTAGATCCACCTGGGAGGTGGTGTGTCATGCAGAGGGTGCCAAATGGTCTTTAGGGGAGGAAACACACCTTTCCTCCTTGTCCTGAATTACCCAGTCAGTTTAGATATTGGGGAGGAAGGGAGGGAAACACTGCAGGGATGGCTCTGGCAAGGGTAAGGGGGACAACAGATTACCTCTTGTGGAAGACTTGCTGGAAATGAGGCCAGGAGTTGTCAGAAGAAGTTTAAGCAGGTGTTTTGGGCAGAAAGCCCTGTTGCCAGTGATGGCTGGCAAAACTAAATTAAAAGTACAAGTGTTCTCCTGTGTTCTAGATATGCTGGTTCCCTGATAGGGGGGCAGAACAGGGCAGCAGATTGTCATGCTGCCATGTCCCTCACCTGGCAGGATGCACCCTGATCTGGGGTACTCCAGATGGAGGTGGCAGAGTAGCAGTCAGGTGTTCAAAAGAGCAGCTGTAGTTCTTTACCTGCCACAGATCCTCTGCCCCCATGCATTCTGGGGTCAGATAAATCGCTCATGTTAGACAGCCATATCCTTAGATACTTGCTTAAAGCAGACACTGGATGTGTACTTCTTTCCCATTCAGAATTTAACAGCTATTAGTATTTATCACCATTATTTTGTTGCTCTAACTTTGCTTTGACAAATATTATCAGTGTTTTTTCATTGCTTCAGGAGTGCTTCCCCTCTGTAGTTTCCTGCTCAGTTGCTGCATTACAGACTAAACCCCATGTAGTGCTTTGCAGGAGCTGGCCAGGTGCTGGGTCAGAGGTTGAGTTGTTTTTGTGAGCAGGTGGCTTGATAGACTTGCTGTATGAATGGCTCCTTGTTGCAGCTTTATCTTTCCCTCCCTTGAGTAAATTGCACATGTAGCAAACTGAATGGGGAGGGAGGGGAGCAAGCATTTTTTCACTTCAGTTAGCAGATGGAAAAAGCCAGGAAACACAGTTATCAGCTGATAATTAAAGAATAAAAGCTGTTTAGTGGAAGGTGTCCCTGCCCATGGCAGAGTGGGTGGAACTAGGTGATCTTTAAGGTCCCTTCCAACCCAAACAATTTTATGATTCTATTAGGGCTGTGTCTGAATGCATCGGGACAGTTACTTAAATGGTCCACTCTGAGTGTTGCACTGCTCTATTCCAAAGAATACCAGAGGAAGAGAGACTTGTCCTGTAGAAGGGGTTTGTTCTTTCATGGGCATTCTCCACAAGCCTTGGCAAAACTTTTCCTCTTTCTTGTCACTCTGTGAAGACTTCCCACGAGAGGTGGCATATAAGATAGAGCTGTGTCCTTTAAGTCAAAAACTCTTGCTTGTTTTTCGATGGGAATCCAAAATGTTTCTGGATCACTGGCCATTCAGAGTTTAACAAGTCAGCCACTGTGGTGATGAGTGTGACTATCCAGACAGATGAGTTTAAATGGGTGGGATTCAAATCCACAGCTTGGAGCTGAAAGGGTTCATCAATCCACTTACAGGTTTCTTGAGCCCTTGGGCACATCCTCCTTAAAATCCACTCTCATCTGGCTTGAAGAGAGTGAGAAAACGGTTACAAGGGAGAGTGTAAAGAGTAACTTCCCATTTGTTTCCAGCATCATCTCCTCACTTGGATTATCACTTGTCCCCAAAACCATTTGAGAAAGGGTATACAGAGGAAGGAAAACCAAGTGCTTGTGTTTCGCATGATCTGAAATTGAAGGTGGCTCTAAAAGCTGTGCAATTTGCAGGCAGCCCCAGAAGTGCTGTTAGGCTGAGCAAGGCGGTGCAGCAGCGGGGAGGGCAGCACTGATGTGCTCCGTTCTAGAAAGCAAACTATTAGCAGAGGCCTCTTAATCTCTGCAGTAAGTGGAACACACTCTGACTGATTGCTTCCTCAGAGAAAACTTAATTTCTTCTCAGAGGCGAGAGTATTTTGTCTGTATTGGGATTCTTGGGGCATCCAGGAGCTGTCAGAAAAATGAGCTGATAATCCAACAACAGTCACAAGGGAGAAGCAAAAACAATGAACTGTCTTGCATCTCAAAGCAAGACTGTCTCTGGCCTGGTGGGGACGTGGAGCAAGAAGGGACCATTAGCACTGCAGTGTGCTTTGCTGCTTGGAGTGCACAGGTGTGGGGAAATGAGGAAAGTGGATTAGGGAAGGAAAAGATTAGGAAGATGCAGAAATCCCTAGTAGTGAGGGTAGCTGGCTCTGTGTCCCTTAGGTCCATTCCAGAGAAGCTGCTGTGCCATGCATTAACTAATCTGGCTTCCAGATTGCTTGTAGCTTCTGAAAATCTCTGTTTACTCTGACTTCAGATGCTTTTAGCTTTTGAAACCTCGTCCTTGGTCACTGGGGACTGGGTTCTAAGCTTTGCTTTTGCTGAGTGGTGCCACATTTCACACAGCATACCATTTGCTTCAAGGTGACTCTCTGAAGTGCACCAGGCAAAGGTTTTCTAGCTGGCTGTGTGATGATAAGGTAAAAAGAAGGGGTTTGCTAAAATGAGTTTGTGGAGGGAAATACTCATGACTCCTTCAGGAAGGGTGGAACTGCACAGTTCCTGGACTGTAATCAGGGATCTGCTTGCTCTTCTGGGTGTGAGTCTTCCTTGCCACCAATGTCCCTAGGCATCTAATAATTATTTATAGAGAAGACTCAAAGACAAACAAGGCAATGTGTTTGGAGGCAGATCTGATACAAGGCTGCCTTCTAAAAATGGCCATAGACTTATTCCCTCTTTGGGTCTAAAATTACTATGTAAATACCTTCTCCCCTCCCTCGGTGCCTGCCTGCTACATCTCTGAATTGTGATTCAGAAGTGACAGAGATGGAGATCTATAGTTTTATCAGCAGTGCAGTGAGAAGAGATCCAAAGAAAACAGCTTTAGTTCTGGGCCCAGAATCCTTGAAATAGCAAGAGATCATTGATTTGTGAACGGCTGCTGCTAGAGTCAGGGCTCAGGAGCCAGAGCGAGCACAGCAGTGGGAACTGGAATGCTGCTGATTATGTGCTAACATGTTATCAGCTCTGAATTTTGAGTAGGCTTGCAGTGCGCTTAAGATTTTGACTTCACTCCTTTTTTTGCATTCCTGGTAATGCTTTGTGGAATGTATAGATTCCATTTGCTGGAGTATTCCTTCCTTAAATATTTTTTACATAATGTGTATTGTACATGTTTATAATGGCTTTTGCAATCCTTGTCTTTCAGTGGCACCAATAAAGCAATTTGGTTTAAATTAAATTGAACTCAGTGAAACAGAATGGAAATTGAGAAAGAGAAAAGAGAAGTGTAGGCTTCTATTTGGGGGGAAGGAAAGCGAAGGAGGAAGTGCGCAAGCTAAGGAGAAGAGATATTTTTCTGAAGGAGAGAAAAAGATGAAAAAAGCAGGGAGAGGAGGCAAAAGTCCAAAAGTGGGGAAATGTTAGTGGTGACTCACTGCTATCAAGAATCCATCGTGCTGGGATCGGTGTTCAGAATAGGATACACAGACATGATGCTGTCAGGAACACAAGTCCTGTCTGTGCTTCTGTCAAAGACAATGGCAGTTTTGCTTTTGAATTTCACAGTAAGATTATAGGGTGGAATTTCCCAGATCACCAGTATGGACATGGAGCACCAGCTTGCTGATTTTCAGCCTTTGAGAGAAGGGGGCATGGCAGCAGGTGGCAACTTTCTCATGTCCTCAGCAAACAGTGAAATGCGAACACCCTTTCTATCCAGATGTTGCGTGTGTGTGTTACCAGGTATTTAGGCACCTCTCTTGACTTGTTAAAGATGAATCTTTTCATGTGTAATATACTTTCTACAGGCCTGGCGTGAGGTGCATAAGGTCTATGGGACCACAGAAGTGATTCTAAGCCAGAGGAAACTGATGGCTATGTTCCCATTGCTATCCAAAAGGTTCATGTCTATCCTTTCACACAGTAAGATACAACTTGGTCTTGGGATAGGTCAGGCCAAGAGTGCTTTAGTCCACTTTGTACAATTTATTTGCTTTCATTGCCTGTTCCTTGTATTTTTTATATTTTTACAGGGATCTTATTGTAGGTTTGATCTGATTCTCCTGTCTGATTGTCAGGGATTCAATTATCCCCCTGAATATGACTGACTTATTCAGCAACAGAAATTGTCAGGTGTCTTTGAGGGGGGGGAGGGAAATGAATGCCATGTTTCCATCCTCCCCTTCCCCCTCCCCCATTCTCTTTGGTTTGTTTCCACTCTCAGGTTTGTTTTATTGTGGATTCAATTTGAAAACAGTAAAATAAAACAAGCAAACTTCAGTTGAGACAGCAGGGAAGGCTGAGCTGCAGTGCAGCTTATTTTAATGGACTCCCTTTAGCAAGGGCTACTGCTGTCTGTCAGAGCTGTACCCTGAGCCCTCAGACTGGGGCTGTGTTATTCTCTTCTGGGTCTTTTCTGTAAGATCACTGGAAGATGCTGTCACTACCAGGAAAGGAGGTCTTTGAGACTCACCTTTTCAGTGCAGCAGGAGCACCTAAAACAGCCAGAAGCTCTTTGTATCTTGGCTGTAGCTAATGTGCAGCTTGCTTTGGGATGAAAAGCACGTTGAGAAATATAATGGCTAGAAGGCATCCCTTATCCAGCTCTTCCTGGTCCAGTGTACCTTGAAGCCTGTGCCTGCCTGCTTTGCAGAGTGGGGGCCTGGAGAGCAGTGTCTTTCTCCCCATGGGCATCTGGAGAGGAGGGAGATGAAAGACAGATGCAAAGAGCCCAGGAATTGCCATTGTTCCCTCCATTTACTTCCTAGAGGGCAATGAGCACAGCTAATGGCATCTTGATATTTAAAAACAGGCAGGAGTTGAAGCATCTCAATTTTTACTAGGTCTCTGACATTTCAGAGTGCTGTTGTTGAATAAATGCTCAGGTGATTAGCTGATGAGGTCTAAGTACCTCCAGCCATGTTAAGATCATTGCCCAAGCTAACTAGTCTAATGACAGCTGGGGCATGTCTGTCTGAGCTGCTTGTCTTAGCAAGGTGGTGCTAGTGATCTTCCTGGGATGGGGATCAGCTGTCACCAGAAAAGCCTCTGTTCCTTGCCCTGTGGTAGTGGAAATGCAGGAGATGTTTTGCTAGCTGCTGCTTCCACTGTGCTGAACTCACACAAACTAAGAGCAGCTTCCCCAAGGCAGCAGCCCACCCGAGCATGGCTTGCAAAGGGATGTCTTTACTTCTGAATGCTGTTGAAGATGCTCTGTTTTAGGAGTTATTTGAGTCTTTGAGAAGGAGAGAGGGGTAGCTTGAAGGCGAAAGAATGAGCACTGAAATCTGTGCAAGGGCCTTGGCTTCAGTGCTCTCGACATTTCCATATGCCTCGTAATTAAATTGTAAGTAAAAGTAAGGAGCTGACTGCTTCACTAATAGCAGCGAAAGGAGGCAATCATGTAACTTCCATCTGTCTGCAAATATAGTTTATGGTGGAAATACATTAGCAACCTGGAGCTGTGTGCCAGGCTCAATTAGACTAAACAGGATCAAAGTGCACCCTGGGTAATAAATATCCTTGCGGAATCAAGCCGGAGTCTTTCTATTTATTGCTAGAGGAGATAATAATCATTAGTGAGGTGAAGTGAAATCCAGTAACCAAAGAAAGCTCAGCTTGGGAGGCGGCTGACACTATATTAGAGGGTAAGAAAACATGTCCCCTCTCCCTAGGATTATAGGCAGGCTGGTGTTATTACCTAGATTGCCTTTTACATTCCACTGGAGTTTGGGAAAGGAATATAGCCCATGTATTGATTGTGGGACTGTAATGGGGGAGAGGTGGCAATGGTAATTGGGGAAATGTTTAAAATGTACACTAGGTAATTGAAAGCTAGCATCAAATCCTAGTTCAAGCACAGAAAAAACTCTCTTCTAACGAGGCATAAGGTGAAAGGAGATTGACTCTGACTTGTATTGCTACTCCCAGAGTATTGCTTTGCTCTACTGTTTTTAGGTGCTTCTGTGTGTGCACGCGTGCTCATGCTTTTTTAGTGCACTCACAGATAACATTACTGAATCGGCAGCAAAGCTTGTGACACATTGCCTATAGAAACATACAATACCAATTGTGTCTGGTCATGGCCTTGTAAAAGTGCTGAACTAAATCCTCTTCTACTTCAGCAGCAAATAGAGGAAATCAAAATATTTTAGTATCAAGGCTTGCTTTCGATAAAATTTTCTCCTGCTCTAAAAAAAGAAACAACAAAAACTACCTAAAGGAAAGGAGTATTTTCTCAAGATGAGCCTGTTATGCTATCTGAATGTGGATTCAATGATCCCGTTACTCAGGCAATGCTCTTTTGCTGTTGTAATAGTTACTAAGGGAATATTTCACTGCCTATTCTAGCTTCATTCTTCCCTAGGACTGAATTGTCATAAGAGCTCAGTGAAAGTATTAAGGCAACTGATCCAAATGACCCTGTTTTAGCAGCTTTTTCTCTCAAGAGCAGAGTGAGACCCTTTCAAGACTGCTTACGTGATGACAGGGCACAATTTGTCTTGTCCCAAAATGTCAAAGGGCAGTAAACCTGTTGTCTTGGGGCATCCCTATGTTCATGAGGTGTCGTGTTAACTGTTTAAGACAACTCTGTGATCGCATCAGCCCTGCTCTCTGTACAGCTTCCTGCATTGCTTGACTGAAGCCACACAGAAAAGTGGCAAAATGCAGTGCCAGTATGGAAGAGTGCAGCCCTGTGGTAAGTGCCCAGTAAGTCCAAGGTGTCAGTGTGACTTTCAGGGAGCACCTCCAAGTAAGCTGGATTTAAGCTAAACATTTTGGAGGGTCTATTGGATTTTCATGGCCTTAAGCTGGGCTTTTGCTGACCTGCTTGTGTTGACCACAAGATATTTTCCCTTGCTGCACCCCTTTTTTTAGGCCCACATTGGGCAAGTTACCCATCAAACTCTGCATGCCAGCCAGGAGACTTTGCTAGTTCCCTTCTTTCCTCTCCCTTTCTTACTTCTAAGGCCAAAAATTTAAAAAGACAATAAACCAAACCACAAGCTTTGCAGTCTGTAAGTGAGCACCAAACTGTTCCTTCTTGATTTGCTTTTCTGCAGAATCTTCCTGCTCTGCCCATCTGTCTGCTTATGCCATTTGGCTGGAGATGAGCTCTTTGCTGTGTTAGCGATGTGCTGAGGATAACAACACCCAAACCTTGATTTAGTGCTTTGGGAAGTGACCATAATATCATAAAGTGTTGATATATACAAACTTTTGCTAAAGGGCAAGCTAAAACTGCCTCTACCTGCATTGAGCAGTACTATCTCATTGACTCAACACGCTTCTGTCTGACAGTCTGTCTTACAAGTTCCATGTTTAACCTTTCTGTGGCAGGTAGCATATTTATTGTTTGCACAATACCTCTTTCTAAGAGCCATTACATACTGCTCAATGCAAATAACTACATCAAGAGTAATACTGAAAACACTTAAGATGTATACAGTTTTTACTGTATAAAAATATTTACCTGCTGTTTCTGCTTTCTGTAAATATTATTGTTCTTGCTTCTTCTCTTTTTCCACTGGTGGTATTACTGTATAACTGTGTAGCTCTGCCTGTCAAGCTTGATCACATTTGCATACTGATTTGCTAATTGCCAGTTTTTAAGCTGCTAAAGAACAAGGAAGTAACTTTTTTCTCCCTGTGCAACCACCAGTGTACTGTATTTCCTCTTATATATAGTCCAAAATATTTCTTCTGGTTTTAAAAATACAATTCAATAATCCTTTTCCTTGGAGGTAAAAGATTGCTGGTTGTCCTGAAATAGTTTTTCTAGTGAGATTCTGCAGAAGTTGTATTTTTCTCTGTCAGAAAACCTTTACTTTCCAGTGTGCCATCCTGTGTACCTGGCATGTCCCATGTTTACAGCAAGGAAGAGATTACTTAGTAAAGGTGGGGGAAGTGTTGCGGTTCAGTTATGCTCCAGCTCCACCCTGTACAGAGAAACGAAATGTGACTCTCCAAACCTGTGCTGGGTATTCCCTTGTAGCCTAGTGGTAAAGCAGGTCCAAGACTCTACTGCTTCTGCTGTTTGCTCCTGATCTTCCCCCAAAACGTACCTAAAGGGATATCCGCATGTGCAGTATTTCTCTTCCTCTGTCTTCCAGCTGCCTCTCATCAGCCACTGTGCCCAGGTTTGAGGGAGATGGGTCTGTATTTTATGTCTAGTAACACACTTCATGGATGTTATATGGCTTGTGTCTGGCTTGAGCCCAGCGAAGTAGCAGTCTCCCTGACCAGAAATACAGATTTTACAGAAGGCTGGTAAATCCAGGGTACTCCTGTGCTCTTACCTCTGCTACTGCTGACCTGTGAGATCCAGGGGCATCTCATGCTGTCCTCAGGCTCTGTGCCTCCTTTCCCCTCACTGCTGGGGCATGGCCCACACCCCGAGGAGCAGTCTAGTTTGTTGTACGTGTGCTCAGCAAAGCTGAGCACAGAGTGACTGATCCCAGCTCAGGCCTGAATGTACTTCTTCAGTATGGATGGCAAATATAAATAATAAAGCTGGGGACAACCCAACCTGTCTTCTGCTCTCTGAAAGCAGATTTGGAAAGTCAGGCTTTACATCCACCCAGCTAAGGGTTCTAATAAATGCAAAAAGGCTCAGGGGTCTAAAAGCTCATTCATGGCTAGTTTAAAAGGAAAGAAAATACTGAATTTTAATTGTAAGCTTTGTTATATGTCAATGGGGAAAAAAAATCTACCTGGTTAGATTTTTGCATTCTCTGATGGTTCAGTATTCAACTTTATCGGTGAGTGTGCTTTGTTGTTGTGAATGCATTGGGATAACAGACTTTGCAGACTTTTTTCCAAATGTCTGATGTGGATTTATGAAACTATTAACACCAGATGCGTGTTCATGTTTATGATGATTTGGAAATTGATTTGGGAAAGACAAAATAAATCAGCAGCACATAGTGACTGTTTATCTAATGGCTGTAAATTTTAATCACTTCCATGTTTTGATGTTCTTGTTGGTTTTTTTCCCCTTTCTTTAATTGGACTTTTCCTTTTTCTTCCTTCAGACTGCTGGAGGAAATAGGAAGGATGTGGCTGGGAAGAGCAGCCATTGTTTTATATGTATCACCCTCAGAAAAGGGCATAAATAACTTTCCCTTGATGTTATGAAGCCAAATTGACCCCAGACAATATCTCCTTTGGCTCCCTATTCAGGAAGACTTTTTGCTTTATTTCTGCCTGTTCTCTTTCTGTATTGAGAGTAATGTTCATTTTGCCATCTCTGAGGGCATCTTTGGTTCTTCTGCACTCATAATTAGAACTGATTTAAGGAGTGGGGGGAGACTGAATATTTTCCTCTGCTGGAAAATACAATTTGTGTTTGACTGGAACTATTCATGAGCTCATGCCACATTGGACTAATAGTTTTCAGCAGAAAGATAAATGTTTTGCTCAACCCCAAATAATATGATTACACATACGGGGGTCGAAACATGAGGGGGAGAGGATTATTTTCATGACAAACAATGATATATTTATTTTCCACAGGCATGAAAAGAATGGTTTTTAGATGCTAGCATATTAAAAAAATAACTTTGCACAGAGCTCAAATTCTAGTGCTCTTTGCTTCCATATGATGACCTGTTTTAGTTTCTGTTTGGGTGAATACAGACTTTAAACTAGCTTTGAGGTGAACAGCAATTGTTGCAGTGACAGTCCTAAGCATCAGGATGGCAGATGAGCTCTGCCTATCTCTGGCTCCCATTGGGAATTTCTTACCGTGACCTTCTGTGTAACCTCCGTGGGATTGTTCGGTGTGGGGCTGCCAGCCTGCCTCTGAAGGCATGTATGATGCTGATGCTCCTGCTTCCCCTGCTGGCAAGAAGGGTGGTTGTGTGCATAAAGCCTGAGCCTGGGAATTGGCTGGCAACTGACTCACTGCAAACTCCCCAAGTGCCAATGGGCAAGTCCTTTCATCCTTCTGTGCCTCTCTCCCCTTTTGTGAAACAGCAGGTCACAACCGCTTTTTACCCTCCCCTATTGCCATCTATTTTTGGAGGCTCTCAGAGCAAACCCTTCCCCAGCACTTAGCACAAATAGGGTTTTCAGATTTTTGCCGGGGGTCTGTTGTGGCTGCTATGTAATAGTGATAATGCCAGAAAGGGCATGGGGGAGAAAGACTTGTGGGGGGAGGTAGTGGGGAGCAAACAGGGAAGTATAGCTGGAAGTCAGTTACCCTGTCTCACCCCAGAGGACTGTGCCTCTAGAGACAGATCACAGTAGATCAGTATTGCTTGGCAGCTCTGTCAGCAAGCTCGAGCCACTGGGGTGCTATTTATGAAGCCTGATATAT
This sequence comes from Pygoscelis adeliae, assembly GCF_000699105.1. Taxonomy (NCBI): domain Eukaryota; kingdom Metazoa; phylum Chordata; class Aves; order Sphenisciformes; family Spheniscidae; genus Pygoscelis; species Pygoscelis adeliae. Next base: position 732,561 of record NW_008825407.1, on the reverse strand, counting down.
GCTTAGGCTGCTCTGCTCAGTGAATTGCTGAGACATGGATTCCTGACAGGCACACAGCAAAGGGAAATTAGCAATGGATAGAGTGAATTAAACATAATAAAAATAAGTGTCCAGCCAGAGCATTCATCTATTATACGAACAGCTTTTCAGCCTGGGGAATATTCTAGGTGGAGAGATGTTACATAATGCAAGAGGCAGGCCCTGGTTTGGAGAGGAGAGCTCTTAGGGCTGTCTGTTAGCAGGCTGGTAGCATTGGTGCTGAATAAATTGGGCCTGGTGGCAGCACAGAGATCACAGGGCTGCTCTCAGCACTGGGCTCAGACGTTCAACCCATTGTCACTTTATTTGGGAAGTCGAGATTGTCTCAGCAAGAAGAAATGAGAATAAGTTTGAGGTGAAACTGAGGAGTGCTCCCCGCAATGATGATATCTGACCGGATTCTGCTTCTCCATAAAGCCAAAGAGGAAAGTAGTGAGGAAGGCTGGGTACCTGTGATTATTCAGTAAGCTGAGAGAGGGGGCTTGAAGTGAGGTGTGGCCTCATGGGAGGTGCTGCAGGGGAGACTGACTGGCTGGCTTGGGAGGCTGTGAGATGGAGCCTTGACACATCCCTTTGCTGGGAAATGCACAACAAAGCCCTTAAGGTTGTTTCAGTGTTCCTTTCTCCTCTTGCCTTTGAGAAGGATAACTCCTCCCCCCTAAAGCTGTCCCCCTTGCAAAACATTGCTCTGCTTCTGTGTGGTTGTCTTCCTCCCATTTACACCTAAACAGGACCTGCTTCAAATTCTCCCTGTTTTTCTTTCTCTGAATGGCACAGCACAGAAATGTCAGTCTCTGGGTCTGTCCCGCTCCTGCCACCGACTCGTATGCTGCCCTTGACCAAGGCATTTCTCTCTGCTGTTTTGTCTTAAGTGGCAGGGTCCCCTCTGGAGACAGATATACAGTCTCCAGGGCTTTGGGGGTTTGATCTTGTCAATGTTCTTTTAACAAAACCTGACCTTTTGAGTTACGGATTTGAAGAGACGAGCCCTCTATAGCCTGACCACTTGAATAATACAAGCTATAGTTTTCCCCAGTGGTGGTTGTTAGGGAATCATTCTTCCCTCCTACATAAGCAGGCAGTCTCAAACCACCTACTTGTAGCCTATAATTTTGTACCTATCTTAGTTGTACTTTGGCTGAGATTTACAGCACAATACAAGTTTATTTTGTATGGCATCTTTCATACAAACACTATCCCCTGAACACTTTTCAGAGGCAAAAAAACCAAGGCAGTACAGAATACAAATTAGGGTGGGTTTGAGATGTTGGCTAGTGAATACACTTAGGGTATTCAGCCACGAGACTGGCAAATGAAGGAGAGAGAAAATCTGAAGCATGGGAAAACCAATATATTTAATTTTGAAGATGAGGTTTTTAAAATGAGCAGGACAGCTGGAGGCATGATGGGATGTGACAGTGACTGCTCCGAAGGAGCAGGTGAAGGTGTGTGCCTGCAGCTGTGTGGAAGGGCTTCAAGGATGGAAGAAGATGGCATTCCTCTAATAGGGAGCAGTGAGAAAACTGGAATAGAAGCAACATCTGAGTTGGTATAAGCCAGTCTGCTGAAGAAGGGTAGACTTTTACTAGCTGCATGTCTGGTGCTTTTCTAGAGTGTGTTGGAGCACAGTAGTGTTGAAGCTTGTCTAAGTGCAGTGTCTGTTTCTCAGTGACATCTGATTTGCAACTTCTAAAATGGACTGTGTATGCCACTCCTGTCTCAAAAAAGGATTGTTAGAATAACTGTCATGTGCCTTATACTGCTGGCAGTCAAAGTGAAGGAGATCTGGGCGTCAAGCACAAGAGTCGTCACTGCTGTGACACACTGAGCTGGCTCCCTTGTGCAAGGGCAAACTCAGGCTTGCTAAGATCTGACCTGACTCAAACATCTTTGAGCCCATCATTGTAAAAGTGTTGCAGTGAAGCCCCACCACATGCCCTGTAAAACAACTTTTTTACAGAGCAGGTACTTTGCTTTCCAAGGCTGTTAGTAGCACTGTCCTGGCTGGGACCCAGGTGTCCTGGTGCCAGTGCTTTGATCTCTTGCAAACATGCTGTCTCAATCAGAGAGATGTGGGGAAATGTGTGAAGGGCCATGCTGGATTCATATGGAAGCCAGTGGCATTGCCCCAGGGATGAATCTGTCCTCCTGAGATTGCTCTATGTATCTGAGCAAGGCACAGCCAAGTGGCAGTGTACAAATGTAAAATAATGAGGTAGCAGCTGAGAGTGTCTGGAGCAAGTTGAGAGGAATGAAGATGGATGACTGTAGCTAAGAGACAATTTGAAAAGGGATAAATACAGGCAACAAGTTACTCACCACAGCAATTTGTAAAGAGTGCTAAAAACCTTCAGACAGGATTGTTTCATGTCATCTCTTTTTCTATTTGCAGCCTGAGAGTTCTTGTGTAAATGGTGCTGATGGATGGCTGCAAACCAGTCCCCTTTAATCTGTTCCTCTGGTATTGATTAGCTTAACTCTTATAATGCCTGGTGCCAGGGGGGCCTGGCTGAGAGGCAGCAGCCCCATAGGCATAGAGAGCTGGGTGGCCGAGTGGGAACCTGGTCCTGGCTGCAGAAGGGACAGTGGGAAGAGCCAGCAGCACTGAGTAGGTCCCATGGGGCAGGGAAGAGTTACTGAAAGGGAAGTGACCAGCTGTGGTTAGGAATTAATGGCCTGAAACAGAGAAAGGTGAAAAGATGATGGAGTGTCTTTCCCATGAAGCAAAATGGCTATGTGCAGTTTCGATGGGACGCTGGCTGCAGTTCAAGGGAATACATGCCCAGCCTGAAAAGCCCTTAGAAGCTAGGAAGAGGTGATAGGAAGCACAACTGTTTTGCAGGCTGTCCATGACCTAGTTTGCTCCCTCTCACCCAAAACCCACAGCTGCCTTGGGAATGTAGGATGCCCTAGGTCTGACTCTAGGATCTGCATAAACTATTACATCTTTTTGTGCCTTTATTTCTCTTGTGTTGGATAAAGCATGATAATGCATTCTGGCATCCAGAATACACCTATTCAAGTGTGTTAGACTTGTGTAATGAAAGGGAGGCAGGCAACCTTCAGAGCAGGGAAGTGAAGTGTAACTGGGGACAGAATGCAATTACCCATTCTAGGAGCTGGCTTATAGCATCAAAGTTAATCTCTTGACAAATTACCTTTGGATCTTTAATAGAAATGCAGAAGGATCTTGGATTCTGCAAGGGAGTCTGTTTTTTTTAACTTACTATCTATAAAAACAGCATCTTTCTAGTAGCAAGCCTTTCTCTGTTTAGTCCACTGTGTGGGCCAGTCTTCATTCAAAGAGCTGAGCATCACCGGCTGAGCTGGGAGCTCTTCATCTTGGTAGCACTGCTCTTTTCTCACTGTAGCTATAAGCTGGACTGACCTTCCTGCATCATATCCTAGGACTGACAGGATCACAGTGAGCACCAGTATAGCTGTAGCAGCTGGGAAAAAGGAAAACTGTGCATGAAGATATAATTAATTTCATTCAGCATTTTTTTCTCAAGGAAGGAGGGGAAATTGCTGCAAGCAGCAATAGGCAGGAGCTTTGCAAAAGAAAGATATAGAAAAATCGAAATAGGTATTTTATTGGAAGCCTTTGAGACAGGCCAGGCCAGGTTAGAAGAGGTATTACCATACTGCAGGGCTAACAGAAAAACAGACAACTGGGGGGGAAGAGGAAACAGTCAAGGGAGGCTCAGATTCAGCCTTGTTGCTTTTCAAATCCTAGTGCTTAGAGGTGTTCCAAATGTGATGACTCTTGATATAACAAAAGTGGTACGGGCTATGCTGTATGTGCACCATCATGGGGATATGGATATTGGAAACAGACTTGCTGTGTGTCAGCCTGTATCAGCTGTCCACCTTCCACTGGCACTTCCCTAAGTTCTTTATGATCTGTATTGACTCTAAATGGAGCGTTCATTCAGTGCATCTGGTATCCGTTCCCTGCAAAGTAAGAGCTGGTGCATTTTGCCAGACTGAAATCGCCGTAGCCCATCAGCATCTTTCAAACAGTGGCTAGATATGAGTAGGATTCTCCTAGACTGACTCTTGCTGTGCAATACTCTCCCTATTTCAGCAGAGCGTGGCTCTGGAGAAGGGATTGGCAATTGTCTCTGTTAAAAGACTGGAGGCATGCATATCGGCCAAACAGAGGTGACAACCTTCTCTGTGTTTGGAGGTATAGCCATTTTCAATCCAGCCTCTACCAGCAGCACTGAATTCCCTTCAGCAGAAGAGGTTCTTTGGCTGGAAACAATAAAACAGATTATACTATCTTCAGTGAAATTGCAGAATTGTTTCCCAAGTGCTTAATTGACCTTGTTCCCTAGAATCATATACAAAATGGGTTATTACTCTGCCAAATGAGCAGATCCAGCCCCTGCTGTCCTAAGATTTGCTTTTAGCGTGTAGACTTGCAGATTTCCTTCTGCTGTCATTTCCAGCAAGATGAGATGATTTGGGATGTGAAAGTCACTATTGGTTAGGTCAGCTTGCCCTTTGCTAGAAATGTGACTCACTCCAGAAGCATCTGTCTGTGACTCAGCGTTCCAGATAAATATGACCATTCCCTCTCTCCTGCAACCAGCATGCAGCATCTGATACTTTGAGGAGAGCCAGCCAGGTACACAGTTGTATATCAGACTTCTTCAGCAGATGCCCTCTCTTCTCCTTGACAAGAAAATCCAAGCAGCTCTTGAACAGCCTTTGAATATAGAGGCTATGTCGTGCTCTAAATCTCAGGGCTGGCATTGGTGTCTAGCTTCAATGCAACTGCAAGCTCAATACCAGAGTCTTCCACTTGAAAAATCAGCACTCCTCTAGCAGGAACTGGTACAGTCTGAATGCCTAGGTCTAGCCTCTAACAGGTCTTGAAAAAAAATCAGCAGCACTACAGAATTTTCTGACTGAAAACTGGTCAAAATCTATGCCTGCACCAAAGAATTTCTTCAGAAATCTGCAAATTTGATGTCCGTGTTATACTTCAAGACGAATCAGACCATGCATAATTCCAGAAAGAGCAGTCTTCTCAGCTAAGCTGATCTACTTGTGTGCATTGCAGGCCTTGGCTATAAAATCGTCCTTTGTAGGAAGTTCCTCCTTCATTCAAGTTCTAGGGGTTCAGGTCCTTACTTCACCTGAACTCTTGTTCTTCAGTTAATGCTGATCTGTAGCCCCAATTCCACCTGGATTCTACCTCTTTCCCAGACAACAAATGTTGAATGCTAATCCAAGCCCTGATACTACTTGAAGAGGATGTTTCATGTGATGCTGTACTGCACTGGACACTTTGTCCCAGTGGTATTTCCTGACTACAGGCTGTGCAAAGAAGAGCCATGAGGCTTGTGGATCTGGGGGAGTTATTCCTGGGAAATTTCTAGAATATGGCACATAGAAACTACAGTTCTGAAGGTCACTTTATTTCCACCAAATAACTTAAATAGGCTTTTATACAGCATTTCGATTTAGGAGTGGAAGACTTTTAGCACCCCTGCTGGGATTGCTCATGAATATTAAATTAAATAAAGACTGAGTAAGAATTGGCCCTCAAGTTCCTCTGTCTTCAGAGTCTGCTTCTGACAATGTTACCCTGTGGAGGAGGCCTATCAGAAACTATAGTGCTTTACTGCAGAGAACGTCCCCCCTGCTCTCCCCCCGCCAACTGCCTTGGCAGGAGGAAATGGCAGTGCAAGCTGGAACTGTGCACAGCCTCCTGCAGGGCCAAGTGCATCCTTCCCTGCTCCAGCCAGGGCTGTGGCGGTACCCGGCATTCCCCCCAGCCCCATGGAGGCTGGGGAGGAGACTCCCCTGATGCTGTGAGCCTTGGAAAGGAAAGTCATGCATCTTGGAAGGGAGAACTCTGTGATCTCCTGGGGACTCCGTCAATTTCTGTCTTTATATAAATATATATAAATTTTGGGTTGTTTCTTTTCCCTGCTCCTGGAGACATCCCAGAAATCCTAGCATTTGTGGAGATTCTGCAGAAACCAAAAGTACTGAACATATGCAGAGGTAGATTTATTGAATGCAAGGTAATTGAGGTTGGGGGAGGGACAAAACAGGTGGTGGCTGTTTGCTTTGCTGTCAGGTCTCCTGCATTGCCAGGGCTCGTGTTCTGTAGCCAGATGTGGACAGCCACTGCTTGCACAGTGAGCCTGGCATGCTGCAGGACTTGGGGCATTGGTTAAGTGTGGATTCAAAGCCTCTTTCAAAACAATAGACTCATAGCAGCAGCTGGCAAACAAGAAGCCCCAGAAAGCCAAGGCTGTGCCTGGTACTTGCCCCTTCTGCAAGTAGGGAATTACCAGCATGGACGCTAAGCAGGGTGGATGAGAAGCTGGGAGGACTACATTTCTCATAAGCAGGAAGCTGACTTGGGATGCTATACTCCATGCTTCCTCCACAACAGTTTTGGACTGCAGATCAGTGTTTCCTGCTGCTCCAGGCCGTTTGGGGTGAAAACTTTAAAATTTGATCCACTTTCTCCAAATCACCATTTGGCTTCGCCTATTTCACTGTTGCTCATTGGAAATTACATTTTCCTTTTCCCCATGTTTTAGCTCCACTGTTTGGTCCTCTTCATATCACTGCTATTAATTGCATGATCTTATTAATAAACTTTTAGGCCCCAAGCAATGAAAATTGTTCTTATAAGGACCCCTTAGTGTTGGGCGACAGGAGCCTTCATTGCTGCCCTTGCCTGACACATCTGTTACAAAGATCCTTTCATATATCTGATGTTCACATGCTTTGACTATCAATCCCCTTTCTCTTTCTCCTCTTTCACTTCTAAACTTGTGTCCTAATCCAGAAAAAATGCTAGGACTGATACAACTGTGCACCCTTTTGAGCCTGAACCCAAAGACTTTTGCTGAAGTCCTGGCTTCTCCTGGAGAGGTATCTTTTGATTACCTTTATGGAGAAGCTGCATTTCCCCCTTGTTTATTTTTTGGCTTTTGCCAGAAATCTTTGCCTGCCTGTTACAGGAGAGGGGTAACAGTAGAGAGGCCCAGGACATGGGGGAGAAAAGTTGTCTATCTGAAGAGAACACGTTGTGGAAATAAGTAACCTTAGGGCATTGTGACCTTGTGTTTAAATGAATATTGTGCTGACTCCAAGGGGGGATATTGGCTGCAAATATATTACTGACATAATTAAAATGTGGTGACTGCCTGTTTTTTGAGTGGAGCAGGTTTGCAGTAGAGTGGCAGGCACATAGCTGTGGAGTGGGAGAAAGCTATAGTTCCTCCTTGCCTCAGTCTTTACCATTACTATTAATTTTCATTACAGAGGAAATGAAATTCAGCCCAGGAGAGACCCCCTTTGGTTCCCAAGGAGGAAAACGTCTTGCTTTGTGGTAGGAAAATGCACTTTAAAATGTCTTTAGATTCCCTTGCAGACTGGTTTACAGTTCAAGTCATAGCTTGTCAGTTGGCAGGTAGCTGCTGCTTCCCCTGGGCAACCTTTTGTCTACCTTTGGCTTCTTCCTGTAGTGTTCTTCTCCGTGCTTCAGGGCATCAGGCAGCTTCAGGAAGAAAATTTCCCTGGGGAAAGGCTATTTTGTATTCACCTGCTGCAAGGCTTTCTGAGCCTTCTAGCAGAGCGGCTGGTACTAGCTTTGGGCAGAGAGAGTATGCTAGAGTAAATGGGGCTCATGTCTAAACCAGCCTGAAAATGTCAGGACTTGAATGCTTCCCAGTATCTCATGGACACTTGTGGCTTTCACTGCTTGTTCCAAACTAACTACAAATGCATTAGTCAGCTCTGATCTTCTTTGAAATATTAGCTTTTGGGAAAATAACTTGCCAGTGAAGCTCTGAGGGAGTGTCTGCCAAGGGGTAGCAGGATTTTATCCCATAGAGGGTGAGGCCTGACAGTTGAGCTGGCTTACTACTGAAGTCAGGTTAACTGCAGTCTTAGCCTGTACTTTCCAATAGTAGCACCCCAGATGCGAACAGGATCAGGGAAGAAAGCTCTCTGCATCCTCAGGGATGGGTCTGGTTCTAATCTGCATGTTGGGAATGGTCGCCAGCAGCATCTGAGGGCTGTGGCATAAAGACAGCAGGCTTACATTTTATCCTGTAGAGGGCAAGGGCTGAGCTAGTCTACTGTTGCCTCCCACTTTGCAGGCAGCCCCGTGTTCAATTTACTCATGTCTTAGAGGGGTATGGCAACACTTTGCTCCTATCTGGGGCACAGGGTGCTGGGCTGAGCGCTGCACAGCAGCTCAAGACCCTCAGTTGAGCAACTGTACTCTTAGGGGTCTGAAGGTACTGCTCCCTTTGATACCAACAGCCTCTTAATTTCAGGTGCCATCTGCACATTGGCAGGAGATGGACGTTTCCTGTACTGAGAAATCTCAATGAGGTGGGCAAACAGCGAGAAAAGAAGGGTTATTCTGCTTGTTTTACAGAACAATGAAGTGACCTGTCACAGTGACAGAGGGAATTTGTGCTAGAGCACAGATCTCCAGTGTCCCCATGCAGTGCTTTAGCCCTATGGCCATTTCTGTTAGTAGAGACAATGAATGTTACTCCTTAGCACCTGATGACAGATGACTTTCCTCAACCTGTCCTTTCTAATCTCAAGGGAAAGTAAAGGTTTCCTCTGTCAGATTCCTAAGCAGGAAGCTCATGTTTTCAAAAAGCTGCTCTCCTGTCCTACACCCGCGCAGTGCTGAGGACAGGGTGTTTCAAGGGCTCTTTCAGCTGCCTGGAAATAATCCCAAGACAAACTTATCCTTCAAAGACTTTACCAAGGAGCAGCTTGTCTGGAGTTAGAGGCTGGCAGAAACTTGAAAAGGAATTTTAATGGAAGCTGCTGGTTTCTCCTCAAAGAGCAGCTGCCCAAAGTTCTGTGTTAGTGAAGTGTCAGATCATTTAGGGCTCCAGTGTGAAGCTGGCCTCCATTGCACCCTCTGCCTGATCCACTTATTTTCCCTCCCTCCCCTTATGGATTCTAACAGCCAGAGCTGGCAGCAGCAGCTTCAGCCAGCTCATGCTGGTACTGTTGTTGTCTTTGGGGGGCAAGCATTGCTTTTTCTTTTTGTTCTCCCTCTCATTGGCGCACAATTTCAGATACAGCAATGTCTTCTGTTGGGGAATTTTTTTATTGACTTGGACAGATTCACATTGTGTTAGTGATGCAGCAGTAGCAAAGCTGCAGCAATTCAGAATTCAAATGCAAGTGTATTCAGACTTTCTGAATAGCTGTGTGCAGAGTGATTTCCGAGAGAATGGATTGGGGCAGGGTGGACAGATGTTGGAGGGCTTTGGGATGGAGGGGATATGGGAGCCACAGGGTGAGGAGGATGAACAAGTGGAGGAGAGCTACTATTATAAAACATGAAGCACTGTTTAAATACAGTAGTCAGCGAAGGCAGTGCAAGCTAACAACCCGAAATGAGCAGATGCATCTATCTTCTATCCCTGAGTAAAGAACGTTTTTCTGTGCCTCCTTACTGGGGTCCTCTGCCAGCAGTTTTCCATCAACTGTCAGTTCTTGTCTAGGTGTAAGCCAGGCTGTGGAGTGTGCCCTGGGTCCTGGCAAGGGAAAGACCACCAAAGATTTCTTGTAAGAGCTTCCCTGGCCCAGGTTTGACTGACAACTCCAGTGAGGTGAAATCTCATCTCCCTGATATTAAACTTAACCTTTATGGATTTCACTTTAAACAGCTATGGAATTACATGGCCTGTCTTTAATCATAGGAGGTTTTAAGGTAACATTTTTTTGTTTAATGCTGCAGTCTACTCAGATTTACTGCTGATGGGAGGGAGGGGGCATGGGAGGCAGGTAGGGAAAAGAGCCCATCTCCAGCTCTGATGCAACTCTTGGGAGAAAGCTGCTGGAGGCAGCACTCAGTGACAACAGCAGAGGGTTTCAGCAGCATCCTGGTGGACGTCTGCATTAATTTGGGCTAGGAGAATATGGAACATTCTCTCTGGGCCTGAAGTTTCTATCTGGTTTGGGAAAGGAATTGTCTGTTTCTTCCCCACTCAGTTCTAGTTGATCTGCCTGTTTCCCTACTGGTGAGGGGAGACTAAGACATCAGTCTGCTGCTCTAGGCATATGAAATGCCTCAGGGAAGTAAAGCAGGCCTGATATAGGTCAGTCTAGAATAATATGGCATAGTTATGCATTCTGTCTTTCCTGTTGAGGCCCAAATTTGAAGATTTGATGGGTGGACTGTCCAGTGGATGAGGAATTGGTTGGATGGTTGCATCCCAGAGGGTAGTGGTGAATGGCTCAATGTCCAGATGGAGATTGTTGACAAGTGGTGTCCCGCAGGGGTCCATATTGGGACAAGTACTGCTTAATAGCTTCACCAATGACAGAGGGATCGAGTGCACCCTCAGCAAGTTTGCAGATGACACCAAGCTGCATGTGGTGCGGTTGACATGCTTGAGGGATGGGATGCCATCCAGAGGGACCTGGACAAGCTTGAGAAGTGGGCCTGTGTGAACCTTGTGAGGTTCAACAAGGTCCTGCACCTGGGTCGGGGCAACCCCTGGTATCAATACAGGCTGGGGGATGAAGGGATTGAGAGCAGCCCTGCCGAGAAGGACCTGGGGGTACTGGTGGATGAAAAGCTGGATGTGAGCCAGCAATGTGCGCTCCCAGCCCAGAAGGCCAATCGTATCCTGGCCTGCATCAAAAGAAGCAGGTCGAGGGAGGGGATTCTGCCCCTCTGCTCTGGTGAGAGACCCCACCTGCAGTACTTTGTCCAGCTCTGGAGCCCTCAGCATAAAAGACATGGACCTGTTGGAGTGGGTCCAGAGGAGGGCCATGAAAATGATCAGGGGGATGGAACCCCTCTCCTATGAGGAAAGGCTGAGAGAGTTGGGGTTGTTCAGCCTGGAGAGGAGAAGGCTCTGGGGAGACCTTATTGCAGCCTTTCAGTACTTAAAGGGGGCTTATAAGAAAGATGGGGACAAACTTTTTAGCAGGGCCTGTTGTGACAGGACCAAGGGGTAATGGTTTTAAACTGAAAGAGGGGAGATTTAGACTAGATACAAGGAAGACATTTTTTACGCTGAGGGTGGTGAAGCACTGGCCCAGGTTGCCCAGAGAGGTGGTGGATGCCCCATCCCTGGAAACATGCAAGGTCAGGTTGGACAGGGCTCTGAGCAACCTAGTCTAGTTGAAGATGTCCCTGCTTATGGCGGGGGGGTTGGACTAGATGACCTTTAGAGGTCCCTTCCAACCCAAACTATTCTATGAAATATTAGCATGTCTCCCTTCAAAGTCCTCTTGTGCCCTGGTGCATGAAACTGCCCCATAGCAACTCTGGCAAATCAGCAGCACCACACATGCACACACACTCACAACTATAGGAGAAGAATTGGACAAATCCTCCTCCAATTTTACAACCTCAGGAAAATCCAACCCATGAGCGTTGTTCCCCTCTGAGTAACATTGGAATGTCCCCACTTCCTGTGTTGGAGGCTGTTATCTTTAATTAACACTCCCACATTCTCTTTCTCTAGTTTCCAGACTTGTTAATATTTCTTGGATCTCATTAATGTTTTTATTTTTCCTTGGCAAATTCACATTTTCTAAGTCAGACATTTTAACAGATAATGAATCTAATTTATTCTTGCAAAAAAAAGAGCTGACCTCCTAAGCTTTATATTGCAGTTTAAAAAGGGGGGGGAAGGGGTGCTGTAAAATGACTGCAGAAGTGGCTGTAGGAACCGAAGCATGAGGCACTCATCTCCCTTGTCAATTCTCAGCTTTTTGCACAGATTCACTGATAATGGAGCAACATGCTGGCCCCTCTGAAGTGGGAGCAAATTGTCTCCCTGCACCACCACTCCACTAAGTCGGAGCAGCATTTGTCACTGGCCGCGTTTGCCACTGTGTTTTGAGGACAAGGATTAAGCTGTGTATCTGCTTGCAGCACAGAAATAACTGATGTATTATTAGAGAGTTAAAACTTTGAATACCATACCTATGAATAGTGCAAGGTGAGCCGGTGGTAGGGCAGAGTGAGGGAGCTGGCCAGCTCTACCAGCTGTGTCCTGTCCTCAGCCAACCCTCAAGGTCTCTGAGGTGAGGGCTCTCTCCTGAGAATTGGTGAGGGGGCTCTCTGCTGTGTGACTGTGCCTCTGACTGCAAATAGATGATCATGTAAAACATGCAGCTGAATGGGATGGAAGTGATTTTGCTGGAGATCATTTACAGTGTATAGCGGTGCAGGGAGTAAGCTCTCTGGGCTCAATGCCTGCATCATAAGACTCACTTTCATTTTTGTGTGCTGGGGACATGCTCTGAATCAGGAAAAAGGATCAGGAGGGAGCTCCTTGGCACTGGAGGGGGCATGAACCTGCCTGGATACCTGGCTGGGTGCTGAAAAAGCAGCTGATGCAAAAGGGGATTCTAAGAGCACCAGTCCCACCTCCAGTGACCTGATGCCAGTCAGGGCTCAGTGCGTGGGAGCTCAGGCATTGGGGCCACAGCTGTTGGTGGGGGAAAAAAGCCTGGAGTAAATGCCAGCTTCTGATGGGATCTCCACTGAGAGGCTTTACCACCTGCAAAGAAATGCTCCCATCCTGCTGTTTCCCTTTAGCCATCAGAGTGATGTTTATGGTTGCTGTTTGTTCCCTCCTTCAGCTGTAAACTTAGTGCTCCCAAGGGCAATGTCTGAAACTTATTGCCAGCTTCAGTTCTGCATCTGAGCGGATGCATCAGGCCACCAAGTCCATTACCATGTGACTGAGATCAGAATTGGGCTCAGCTCTTCTGCAGCTAAACCTTTGAAAGGTAAACAAACAAATAAGGCAATGAAAAGGCGGCTGCTGTTTTGAGATGCTGGGAGAGGGGATTCAGATAAAAGTTCATTGGAGGAGACTTTCAGAAATCTGGGAAAGGCTGATAGTCTATTGTTTAGTCTAGGGCTGCCGAAGAGAGGTTTTTATCTCCAAAACAGGGATCTGTCATAAGATTGAGATAGCTCACAAAAGAACCACGCAGGGGAGGGGACTAGACATAATGCAGAGAGCTCAGAGTGGGTATGTGTCTGCACAAGATCCATGGGCCTGGATTTAAAGATAATCACTGACCTAGCATTTCTTCCAATGGCTGCTATTTATCCACCGAAATCCTGCACAAGCACATGGGGTAATCAGGGCAGTAGTCAGTCTGGTTTCCTGGTCGTGATCAGCACCGTGCTGAGTTTAATGGTAGGGCCTGTTGTTCCTGCCATTTTCCTCAGGCTAACTTTACCTAAACTTCCAGTTCAGTTGCTGGAAGAGGAGCTGTGACCTCCAGAGCTAAAAGCGTGAGCTGTTATGGTGTGAGCTAGAGGCAGGCCCTGCAGATGTCAACACAACAACTTATCCTCTGGGGTCAGGCATAGCCAGGGAACTTTTAAGATGCACTCAGGCTGCTACACAGCCATAGACAGCTACAGAAAGCCTTTCATTTCAGCACTTCCCCCCACAGCTCCTTCTTCCCCTGCCTGACCCCTCTCTACCTCCTAGCACCTCCATCTCACGGAGCCTGGGAGTGGTAGCGTACAGCTTTCTCCCCTCAGTGCCCTGTCACTAATGCAGATGCCACAGGCAAGAGCCTTGTCAAGATGTTTCTAAGGACCTGCAGAGCTGCAGATGGCCTGCAGCATCACTTTGCCACTTGGGGCTCTCAGCGTTTTTGAAGTGGGGTGTCCTTGCCTTTCAGGCATTAGTTAGATAATGAAGTGAGTTGTAGGTGGCCCCACCGTGCTTAATGCTGCTTGGTGCAGTAAAATGAAGTTAAACTGTACCTGGGGAAAGTACTGCTCCTTCAAATAGAGGATGCTGCCTTCTCAGTCTGTGACTTGCTGCATTCAGCTGGCAATGAATGTGCTCTCCCTGAGAGCTGGTGGCTTGCAACACATCACCCTGTGCAAGGTACAGCTCTAACAGTGGGGAAGTTGAACTCTACCATGCTGGTGCATAAGCCTTTCCCAGCCTGCACTGCACACACATTAGATACAGCCCTTATGATGCCAATGCCCTTCAGCTCTGCTCCTGAAACACCTAAATCCTGCAGGCACTCTCCTGCTGTGAGCTGGAAGCCTACAGTTCAGTTTTGTGCAAATATGCCCTTGTACCAGTTAACAGTGAGCCCGAGCTGTGCAGCATAGCTGAACCTCAGAATGATACCAGCTACAAACCGCAAGCAAGGAGCGGTGCCCAAGGGAATCTGCAGCTGTGGTAGGTCTGCAGAGCGAAGACATCCACTGTGCTCTACAGAGCAAAGAGCATAAAGAGGAAAAGAATTGAATGTCCTCTACCCTCTTCTCCAGCATTAGCCTATTGCTGGCTGTTGCCAGGGACCTACTCTGGCATCAGGAACCCTGTCAGGGAGAGGCTGGTGAAGGAGCACTGCTAGGCTGATACAAACCCCCAGTGTCATTTCAGTATGTGGCAAAACTAAGCGAATGCAGAAGTAACAAGAAAGAAAATCACAGATTGAAAAAAAACCTGCCTGGCCAGATGAGGGGAAAATGTCTGAGCTGCCAGGAAACAAGCCAAGGTGTTAGGCTGGAATCAATAGCCATGGCAGCCCAGGGAGGAGGAGATGGGATTCATTATAGGGAGGATAAAACAGGTATTATGCAACCTAGCCTATAGTGTGTGTAGGAGAATTAAGGACTTTAACTTTCCAAGTGCTGACAACAGAAAGGAAGATTTGCAATAAAGTCAACTTGCATAATGCTGTAAAGGCTTAGAGAAAGGGGGAGAAAACATTTTCTTCTTTCACTGGGCAGCTTTCTCCACAATTTCTTTTCTGTTCCATTCTCTGTAATGTGAGGAGCCATGTTGCTCAGTGTTGGGAAGTAGTTTAGCTTCTTTTTTTCCTTGCTTTTTGGTACAGTATCTAACTAGACTTTCAGTTCCTGCTATGCCTCTGTTCTCCTGTGCCTGTCTCATAGGTGGATTTTTCTTTTGTGGCCCAAGAGTATGATCCATGCCTGATCCTGCTGTGATCCCTCTGAGTTCTGGATAATAAAAATACTACTTATGTCTGTAAATAGGTTTTGTATTTGTAAGGTTTTGCATCCCAGTTATTGGCCAGCACTTCAGGGTGAAGCAGTTGAATAAGTACAGAAGAACTCATCCTCTTTCTTGCTGAGGCCTTGCATGGGGGGACATTTTACTGCTTGTTATTGGATGCCAGGATCACTGGTGTACAGAAAGTGCGTTTAGATGTTGATGTTAAACTCTAACCACAGTATGAGAAACTGAAGAGTATTACCCTATCAGATAACTCTCCACTGGACAGAGATCTTCTGCTGATCAGATGAGTCATTTTCTTTGCCCCTGTTTCCCCTTCTGTCCTAGGGTTGCCTAGCTGAACAAAAGTAGTTCAATCTTTGCACTGTAGTGTATGTATCCTGGTTAAAAATTGGGCTGATGCTAATTTCATGTGCATCTTATGTTGAACTGGCTGCCTGGGTATGTCATGATGTTGGCTGCCTTGGGCCGGGAGTGTGAATTTCTCTTCAGCTGGGCATCCTGTGGCACTGAGATAATGGATGTGTGATTCCCTTGGCCTAAGGGGACTCCAGAGGGTGGAGCTGGTTACCTGTGATCCAGTGCCCCAGTGAAAAGACTATGAAAACCCTGATGCTGTTTTAGAAAGTGCATCCCTTTGCCTTGTGCCCAGGTGAACCAGCCCACACCCTCAGTCCCTGGCCAGAATGGAGGATGTTACTCTGCTCAGTTGGTGGCACTTTCTTCTCTGAGAAGCAAGGAGTCTGCTCATTGCTGAGCAGTTTTTTTCAGTATGCTCGGTTTCATGCTTAGTGGAAAGGGCACACAGATGCCAAAATGGCACAATGAAGATACCTCTCCCAATGTAAGGAAAATGCCTTGCATAAGTTTTTTTAACATCCATATGTTTCCAAATATTTCCATTTCCACAGGTAAAGCTGCTGAGCAGTGTGAAGGCCTCTTTAGTATCTGCTGTGCTTAATCCCCTAATAGCCTCCCATTTGGGTAAAAAAGCCATTTTACAGCTCCTTATCTCCAAAGAGGTGGGAAAGAACAGGTGACAAAGGATTAGGTGAAGCAGAAGAGAGGTAATAAATGTGGTGGTGTAGCTGGACAGGTAATAGAATGCACTTTAAAAGACAGGAGAAAGAAATGGAGACATTAATCTGCTTCTATCTGGGCTGAGAGATCTGAACAGACTTATCAGTTGAAAGCAGAAGCCAGCCTCTTGTCTAATCCCTGGAGCTCTCTATGTACCCATCCCAAGGGGATGAGTGGGAGTTCATATTTCCTCTCTCCTCCTTCTC
>NW_008825407.1:698415-716107 GCF_000699105.1 Pygoscelis adeliae | reverse complement strand
CAGACCCCCCAGTCTGCAAAAAACAGTAGCTCAGAGCAAGGAAGATGCATGGTGACTTTATACAGATGCTCTAGCTAAGGGGTATGTCAGAATGATGAATATTCCCAAGACTTTTTAACCAACTCGGAAGAAAGTAGTGGAGAAACTCCCCCAGGCATGGCCATAGGTCAAGGAGAGGAGATGATAGTGCAGGAACACTTTGACAAAGATTGACTTCACTGTGTGGGAGGGAGGGAACCAAAGAGAGGGAGTTTCACTGAAGAGCTATTTTTTTGTCTCCTTCTTCCAAAGGGGTGTTTGTTACATTGGAGGGATGCCTGTGTGTCAGACACAGAGCAGCATGATTTTAAAGGAGGGAGATGTGTTGCTGAGCCGTCCTTGGCTGCACTTGTAGCCATCCAGTAAACAGAATCTTTCTTCTCCCACCCCACATCAGTGTGATAACTAGAATTAACTGGGAACAGCTGGTGTGTGCCCATGCACAGCAGGATGCTGTGCTGTCCCACAGGCAGCACTGTTGCATGAATAAAAATGGAGAGATGGCCCTGGTCCTTCCCCTGTCCCTGCATGGACATTCACACCAGCAGAAGCTTGACTCCAAAGTCCTTTGCCTGCCTTCACTGGCTTGGCAAGAAAACTGGGAGATACTCTTAAGGGCTGTCCTCTTTTGGGCTGTTCAGGAGGCTTGGGCAGGGAAATAACTGGAGTGTTATGGGTAGGGGGAATTAGGCTCTGGGGTTCTGCTGCAAGAATGGATCCCAGCCAGGCAGAGACAGACTAAGCTTTTGTGCAGGGGAGCCATACTCTTTCAACTGGGCAGCACCTGGCATTTTTTTGCCCTGCCACATTATTCATCCAATTTCTTCATTGCTCTTGTGTGGGAAGTGTTTCCTTTCCTAGGGACAGGGGCGATGTAGCAGCCTCAGCTAATCCCCTGATTAAATATTTCATGCTTCTGACTGAGCAGAGAGGAACAGGGCATATTCGTCTTTGGGCAGAACACAGAAATCCTCCTATTTTCCTCTGAAGGAGGAGGAATGAATGGGTGAGCGGGCAGGAGAACCCTGTAAGAGACTCATTGCTCCTGTGGGACAGATTATACTGCTCCTCTTAGGGCAAAATCCTCTGCAAGCACAGGCAGCGACAACTCCCTTTGCTCATGTTGAGCCTCAGGCTTCTAAAATTTTCCTTTGGCCTTTTCATTTCACAGTGGCTGAGGATGACATTTCCAAAGCAGCCTATGGATGTCAGGTGGCCACATCCCAATGGGAGGTGGACCTTGGCTTAGAGATAACACTTTAATGAGCTATTGGCTTTCTGTGCCTCTCCCCATGTATAATTGCAACTGTCAAAAATCTGGCCTAATCTCCTCAGTGCACTTCTACTTTCATTCTTACACCCTCAACCCTTTGATTGCACCATCACAGGGGTTTTGGGGATCTGTTGTTCCATGCCATGAGAATGTGTGACTTTGAGTGTTGATGGAAGTGTGGAAAGACAGCACTGTGCTGTTAGCTGCCTGTGGTCTCATGGGGACAGCAGGACCCAGGGAACCTGGGACGTAGACATGTGGGAGTGGGAACCTTGCCTGGCTTTTTTTGTCTCGCTTCCCCAACCTGGACAGGGATGATAAATTTCCTTCTACATTGATTCCTTTTGGATGTGTTAAGATATCTAGATGAATTGCATCATGCCATAGTTAACCACTGTGAGGCTGTAAGTGCATTGGGTTAGCAAGCACATGTTTGTTCTAGGAGTGTTAAGCATCTAACACAATGTCTGGGATCAGGATTTTGTACCCCTGTGATACAAATGCCAAACAGAATTAAGAATGAACAAACCCCGTCCTGCTAGATACTGAGAAGAAGGAAGCATCTGTTGTTTGTTTGTTTTTAATGGCTCACAGGAACAGGAGGCCATAAACAGTTAAATTTCTCTTGACAGCTGGGGAATGCTTTGGAGGCCTAACAGTCAGTGCTGTGGGTTCTTGGGCACCTCTGCATATTTCCCCTGCAGAAACTGATGTTTTGCTGTCCATTGCTTTCCTGCTTTGATCAGAGAGTACAAATGACACCTTGATGATTACTCACATTTTCAAATGCTGTCCAACAGCAATAGCTGTCGCCTTTCATAACACCACTTTGGGCTCTTGTTGCATTGCTTTGTGGCTTGCCCATGTCTCCTCTCAAGATTGAGCCTATGCTTGTGATTTCTTACAAAGCCACAGCTTTGGCTCCTTGGGAGGGGTGGGTGAGAGAGGGATTTTTGTAGCTGGTCAAGTAATTTCTGATCTGTGAATGCGGTTGTTCAACAAAAATAAGAGCTGCTTGAGAAGTCAGGAAAAAGCTTGGGATCAATGGGATGTGCAGCATCTTTTCCCTCAGGGGTGCTGAGTGCTTCCATATGATGGTTATCAGTGAATAAGTGAGTTGAGGAGGTCAGCTCAGTCTTGCTAGAAGAATGGCTTTTTCCAATTCATGCTCTGATTTAATTAAGCCCCTGAAACTGGAACAAGACAGTGTTTCTTAGTGGATGAATATTTGACAAATAAATATTATGGAAGCCAGTTTCAAGTTGACTGAAATGATTCATATGTTAGTGCTAAATTTGGCAAATTGTTTCAGCTGGGGGAAAGAAAGGGAGGGAATCTGGTGGTGTGTGGATCCAGGCTTTTGCAACTAGTCAAGCAGTACCAATACCAAAATAGGCATGTGGCTCACTCTCTGTTCCCTTGTGCCATAGTAAATTTAGGGTGCAGCAAAAGACAATCTTGAAAATGTGACTGCATTGTAGACCACAGTCCAGAAGTAAGAACTGCTTAAAATAAGATTAATTCATCTCCAAAATTACTGTTGTGATTACAGGTCACAACTCTGTATATTTTCAGAACAGAGCTAAGTGGCAGGTCAGGTGCTGCTTGGGAAATATTTCAACATCATTCTGCAAGTGTCTTCTCCAGCCAGTCATCGTGCTCTCCACGTACCAGCTCACTGCAAATGAAATGCCTAGTTACTGGGCGTGGAAGCCACCCTGCGCCTTCCTCTGCCTTTGGAAATTCTGGATAAGATGGTTCAAGCTCCACAGTTACTTAACTTCCAAAAAAAGAGGAGGATTATCTATATGCTGCGATGTGGCTTTCATATGCAGAGGGAAATGAGGATTGCCTGCCTTCAAACCAAGGTTCTCATCTGTCCTCAGTCTCCAAGACAGTGTGTCCTGAGCAGGCTCCTCCTTTGACATTTCTATTCTGAAAATGTCTGCTTCTCCTTCCATCACCTGTCTCTCTTCCCTCCTCTCTTGGTTTTCTGAGTGTGGTTACCCAATTTCTCACTCCTGTGAGCAGCTGGGGCTTCTGGAAACAAATTGAAGTGTCTTCATTTTTAAGAGAAGTGATGCATTGTACCAGCCAGCTGCCCTTCCTCAACTGCTCCCTTGTATTACATGCCTGTGCTCACACCCCCCCCCTGTGTGCACACATACATACCTTGACAGATGGTGATGCTCTGAGCAACTGCTTCAATTTTTACTCTTTTCTATAATCTATGGCTGGAGTGCCAAATACTTTAAAGCTGCTACTGCTCCATAGATCACTCCAAAGTGTTAAAAGTCCAGTGCAGTTAATAACACTCTGGAAATGCTATCAATCAGCAGAGGAAAAATATCTAATAGCAAATTCCTTAGTGCCCAATGTACCTGCTCATGTCAGAGACAGATGGGGCTGCGGTGCTTTGTGGGGCATTTTCTCTTCCTTTCTCCCTAAACCCTTTATCAGAGCTTTTCTGATCAATGCAGCATAGTTGGTGCTTCCAGGCTTGGTGGTCGGCCTTTATTCCCCCTGCCCTGGACTTGCCTTCTCTACTCTAAGCCAGTCCATATCAGATGAGGGGCAGGACCGTGCAGCAGAGAGACCTGTGTGCTGGCAGGAGGATGGGATGGGGAGTACGTGTGCCTCGGTGCTGCTGCCGGTTGTGCGTCTGGAGTGTGTTGCTTGGCTGGGAGCTCTGACTCAGGGCCTCTGAGGAGGGCTCTCAGGGAGCCTAAGTGGATTTGCCTTGGGTATTTTGGCAGCATTATCTGGCAAGATGCCTCGGGGAAGACCAGTGATGGACATGCAGCAGAGAATCTGCTTCTGTGTGGTGTGATGCTTGTGCATCTATGTAGCCTGCTGCCAGGTGTTGGGAAGTGTGGGCATGGGCTGCTGGGCCATGTTTAAGACAAGGAATGGTGCCTCATTGCTCTTAAACTCATTTCCCTGAAATAAGTCCTTTCACCTACTCTGTGCTCGTCTCCTCCTACCTTTACACAGCAGGCTCTGCGTGCGGGGGCTCTTTCTGTCTACAGATCTGTACAGTGCCTAGCACAGAAGTGCTTTTACATTCGTAGAAATTTCTAGGCACTCCTACTCAAAAGGGCTGCTACCTTGTTGCCTTGTTTCTGTTTGCAACTCTTTACTGACATAATTTCTCAGCTGGGTAGCTGTATATTCTTTCATCTGTAACAGCCACTATGGTCTCGGGTACTGAACACTGATATACAATTGTCAGACCAGAGAAATGATGTAACACCTGGCAGGTAATATTGCCTCCCTCCCTGTGCGACCTTTCTTCAATGCATCATCTCTCTGAAAAAGCTCCTGCTGTGGCAGCTGTCACATTGTGGGTAACGGCATAGCGGATGGGGAAACCGTGGCCCTGCCACGGTTTCTGTGCACTTGTATTCTAGCAGCACTGGCAGTGCCTACCAGAGGTCAGGGATGCCACTCTGCCAGGCACTGCACTCGGACACCATAATGAGAGATAGCAATGTGAGAACAATACAAAGCCAAAACAGAGGAAGGACTCTTATTCAGGTCAAAATGAGAGGCAGAGATCATCTAGTCCTGGTTTACCTTAGAGAGGATGGGTACCCAAAGTTTAATTCTTTACCAGTTCCTAGCTGTGCTGGACTGTGTACAAATACAGATGCAAAAGCCACATCTTTGTCCTGGAGGGTGCAAATAATACCCTGCTCTTAGGTGTTCCAAATCTGCCTGAGTCAGCAGCATAGCTGTCTCTCAGGGGAAAGTCAGGATAGTTACTTCATGAATAACACAATGGATTAAGTTTATTCTGGAGTTAGCCCAAAGCCCCTTAACCTTCCTAGTTAACTGCACTGGAGAATTGATACCAAGAGCTACCTGTCTGCTAATAAACATATCAGATAGGGGTTTTTTTGCCTGTGAAGAGACCCCTATGCAAATACACACCTCTATGCTATTCCTTTCCCTCTTCTCCAGTCAAAGGAAGATCACCATGCCCTATGCCTTCCCACAAGCTGCTAGAGGATGTTTTTCTCCTTTCCCCAAACCTCATGTCTGAAGTTATGTCAGGCCAGATGGAACATGTGTAAGGGAACAAACAGCTTGGCTTTTACTGTGCTTGAGTAAACAAGTGTCAAGCAGATTGTGGTGGGAAGTGATACATTAACCAGGTGACCCACGCAGCAGCAACCTGTTGCACTCCTCTCAGCATATGATACCTGCTACACAAACCTGCATTTTCTTCTGAGGTAGGTGCGGGGGCCGGAAAGGTGCAGGACAGCTACAAGTTCTTTGCTGGAGTATGCTTGCAAAAATTGCTGAAGGGGAAAAGCAAGCAGGTGGTAACACAAACCTTAGCTCTTACCTTCTGGACAGGATCCTGCCCCAGTGTCAGAGATCCTGATGCTCCTGTCCTTCCTTTTCCCACACATATTGCTTTGCTCCCAGCTCCCTTCATAGCTGTAGCACCCCTCTTTGCTTGCTTCATGATGGGTTAATAGCATATTAACACTCTACCTCATAGCAGCATATTTGGGATAACTGAGTCCATTCTGAATTATTAGAAACAGATTTTAATAGCCACATCACTTCTCTCCTCTTGGCTGCTGTAATGTTCATGGGATGTATTGTTCATTCACCTTAAACAGCTGTGTATAAAAGACCTGCAATCTCTTTAAGTGCTTGCTACTGAAAGCCAACAGTACCCTAGTGATACAGAACTGGATCCAGAGATCATTGTGTGCAGTATAAATAACTACATGGTGAAGCCACTTAATTAAGAACTGTCTGTGCCTGGTAGCAAGAAAGCTTTGTGCTGTATCATAGTGTGTACAGGTTGATAAAAAAAACTATCAAACACCAAAAAAGGATCTCTTTGGGTTTATTCAAGTGGATGTAGCCTCCATGCCAAATGCGATGGCTCAGACTTCTTGAGGAGGTCAGGAAGGAATATTACCTTGCCCTTCCATGCCCCTCCCCTCCTATCCCCATCCTTTGCTCTTCCCATGCAATGTTACACACTTGGCTGGACAAATGTACCTCCAGGATCAGTTAGGAGGCTCTTCTCGTACCAGCTAGACAGACTATATAACATATAAGTTGTTTTTGTTTGTTTTTAAATATAAAAAAGAAAAAAGGGTACTGAAGGAGGACTGTGATAGAGGCAGGGTTGCTGTTCCTGTCTTGTCCTCCAGCATTTGCTCACATTGAAGCTAAGTACTAGTTTCAATTAGAGCAAATATTAGAGATTGGGACATTAAATCCAAACTAGCTCCCTTGGATCCCCAAAACCCTTCCAAGTTTCTTGGCCCCATAGCTGATCTCCTGTAGGAAGGGCTGCAATTTTTTCAGCTGTCTTTGTTCCTGTCTGGGAACTGACCTCTTAACCTAATGCTGAAGTATCCTGAAGCAAGCCTACCATAATGCTCTGGACCCAAATCCAAAGTGCTTTTTTCTTTTTTTTCCCTCCCTGCTGTCTCTGGTACTTGGCTGGTCTTGACCCTTGATCCTCTGCTGTGTTGAGAAATGAGACTGTCAATCACATTTGGGAACAACTCTTCTGTCTGTAACTGCGCTGCTTCTCAATCCACGTGGCTCTAGAGCATTCAAGCCTAAACTAAGGCACAGGCAGTGTTGGCTAATGCTTTAGCTCCCTTTTTCTGTGGGTGACAGTGCTGAAGACCTATCTCTGCTTCCCATCTTGGCAAGATGTTCTCCTGTGACAGTTTTAAAATGAACAATAGCCCAGAAAGAGGTAGGAAATACTATAAAAACCGCTTCTCGCTTTCCCTTTTCCCTCCTTAGTTGTCCACTCTCCATAAACCCTGCTGCCCTAAGGTCCAGGATCGTGTAAATCTCTATTAAGTCTCTGCACTACACCTCCTTTTTCCCCAAGTCAGACGCATGAAACCTACTGTTGGTTGACTATTGAGTTCAGCTTTTAGCAAATAGGCTTCCATTTGATTGCTCCTTTGTCTTTGCAAAGGCAGCAGCAGGGAAGTGGCTGAGCAACTAATGTACTTGTCTGTTGTTATGAAGTAATCGTAAATAAAGCAGATAATAAAAGCAGTCTTTTTTACTCTTTTCAAATAGTGACAGGAGCTTCCTGGAAAATTACCTTTTTACCTTTTTTCCTTTTTTTAGAGTACAAGTTAAAAGGGGTTTAGTATTTCTTGACATCTAATAAACAACCACTTTTCCCTTATTTTCCATCCACTAGAAGTAGAGGTAATGAATGCATTTTATCACTGTCTCTCAAGAGAAGACAAAGAATCAAGTATCTAAAGCTTTAGATTTTCATAGATGGAAGTAGCTTGGAATAGGGGCAGACATCGTCTTCCATTCCCACAGCCTGGTTGTCGTAGGGAAGATATACATGGCAATCCTGTATTGTAATATATGTAAATACTTCAAGATCCAAAAAGTGTTGTCTTGATCACCAGTTAGGCTATCAGAAACATGCACTAGAGAGTAGAAAGGAGGCAGGTTCAGAGACGGAAAGCTTTGACACAACTTCCTTGATTTCACCATAGAGAAGTTCCTTAATCCCTTTGTGTGCTGCAGCTCCCCATCTGCAAAACAAATACTGCTTCACATCTGCTATTTAAAAAGACTGCATGTCCCCGTATGCATTCCCAACATCAACTGTTTCTCAGTAATGATTTTTCAATAAACAATCACTTAGGCTGCATGTTGTTGAGACTTATTTAACACTGACTGGGGTGACAAACCAGGATGCATTTTGAGGACGAGGAATCTTGCAGTGCACACTAACCCCCCTTTCCCTGCCTGCAGCTTCCACCTCCCCTGGGAAATTATTATTTGTGGAAACAGAAGAACAGGAGCTCTTATGACTAAGAAGGGTGAAGCAATTCTGCAGCAAAGTTTACTTTCTTCTCCTAAATGGAAATGTGTTTATGAGCGGAGAAAAATGATTTCTGGCAGCTCAGTTCAAGGAAAAAAAAAGATAAAGGGATTGGGTGAAAAGTGAGCATTTGGTGTTACTGAAGGTCTGGAGAAACCATAGTCAATGAATACAAAGTTCAACCTCATTTCTTTCCTGAGGGCTTGTTGAATGAGGCTATCAGGGATTCCTCCTGTAGCTGACAGACAGAGAGGTTCTGCCCTGCAATCAAGAAGTAGCAAGTGTCTTTCTCCCCAACCGCACAGGCACATGCTGTGAGCTTTAGTGCTTTACTAAAGGTTCCTGGCTGACATTCACTATAGCATCAAAAGGAGACGTGGCTCTAAATCAGTGTCACTTTGCTGCTAGCTAGTTGCCAGGTCTCACCCCAGAAATGGTTGTGCTCCTGTGGTGGAAGAGGTGATTCTTCAATCAGCAACTTAAGGGTATTTAAGATTCTGTAATACACTGCCCTGCAGGCCAATTTCTGCTAGGGAGGCAGTGTTTCTAATTTAGCTTCTGTATCCACCCACCCCTCAGCCTACTGGGATGGTAACAAAGGCCACCAAATGTAGAAGTGAGTGTTTTTAATACCAATCACTTTTTTTACTCGGGAATAGGTTGGGGAGCAGAGGCAGTAAGGGCTAATGCACAGAACTCTGTTCTCACAATTTCACAAGGGAAATGAAGTCCCTTAAAAAGCCATGCTGTCTCTGAAGTCACTGGTGGATGAGAGAAGTGCTTTTATATTGGGTAGTAGATAAAATTCCTGCTTAGACTGGTGGAGCAGGGACTATTTTTTGAGTGCTTTGTACAAGGTATGTCTGTGTAACACGCACAGCATGGATGTGTAATGCTGATGTCAGGTGAACAGCTGGAGCTGCTTCAGTCTCATGTTCTCTAGATTTTGCAAAGGATCTTGGTGGTTAAAACTAGCAAATTAGTGACAGGAAGCATTATACATGATTTATTGTTATTTCTGTCAAAAATTAGACAACCAAGCTGAGGCCTGCAACATAGGTGCTGTGCCATAGGAAGAGTCTGTTCCTCTTCTAGTGGTGGTGTTCTCCCTCATAACACCTCAGATCTAATCTGTGCAGAAGGGTGCTGGGATCTCCTCTCCATTTCACACCCTTCTTGTGCCCAAGCAACAGGAGGCAGGTGGCACTTCTATTGGTGACTGGCACATTCAGAGGATGGAGTGACAGGTTACAAATGCATCGGTAGGAAGCTGGATTGATCTTTCAAGGCGAGGCTACGTTTCCCATCTAGGAGCGAAATTGTTTCTATGTACGAGTGTATCATAAGAGACAGGCAGAGCAAGGAGAGGAATGACCCCCTGCCCTGCAAGCTGGGAGTTATCAGGACCTATTTAGCTTCATGCATCCTTCCAAGCACCACTGTGAGACTAGAAAAGCAGTGGTAAAAAAGAAACCAAGCCACTAGAAAGTGTTAGGGGCTAAAAGGCTGTGCAGGGATCTGCTACTTATCCAGGGTATTCAGTACTGCTATATACTTATGTATCAGGACACTTCTTTGTCATTGTGATGTTAACTGAATGATTCAATGATTTAGCCTCGAAATAAAGGTCCATTTGCAAGAGAAGAGACTTTGGTGCTGCCAGGGAACTACGGAGCCTGTAGGCTAAAGCTGTGGTTTGGGATAAATAGGAGTTTTGTGGGAATTGAGGGATTAAAAAGGAATGGTGGGGCGGCTGGGAGATTAGATCTTAATCACCGGTGTTTTGGTGCCAGGCTGGGCCCTGTGTTGCAGAGTTATTTCAATGACATGAAGGTTATATGTTTGGCCAGAGGTGTTGAGGGATGGATTTGGTCCCAGAACTGAGATGTGTTGCTTGGGGTCATGGCAAGGGAATAATAAGGAAGGGAGAAGATGGAGAGGAGGCTGTGAAGTTTGTACCTCCCCTGTCCCTTTCTGTTTGTGCTGTGATAAACCAAAGCAGGAGGGATGGGGATCTCTGCAGGAGACAGCCACTGCTGCTTGTGGAGTCATGCGTTGTTTAATATCTGGCCCTGATACTAGTCACTGAGATGTGGTTTTGGGACTCTGGCTCTGAATGAGACAGCTGGGGGGTGGGCAGAGCCAGCAGTGGAGCCTTTTGGATGCTCTTTTTCCTTTATATAGGCTCTAGCCTCGATCACTATGGTTACTTACGTTCCACCAGTGCCCCAGACTCCATGGACACTAGCTCTCCATCATACTAGTACCATATTCAAACAGGCCCAAACACCTCCTGACTGAGGGACAGTATAGGCAAGAGCGATGCTGATTTTTCTCACAGTAGCATGTGGGCCAAGGGGAGTTATGTGACTTACCTGTGATCTTGCAGGACTTCACGGTAGAGCTGGCAACTAAGCCTAGACCTCCTGCTTTCCCTCTAGTACCTCTGCCTCTTACTCTTTCTGAGAAAGCATGAGTATCAAGTGCACAGACTGACCTGCTGAGACATCAGTCATAGAGCATCCTGCCACGCAGCTGTACTGGTGCAGGCACAAAACAAACCCATCAAATCTTTCCTTGTGTTTGAAAACAAACTTGACCCCAATTCACATGTCAGCCTTGTTGCTGAAGGGGATGGTAGGAAAAGGATCAGTTTTCAAGTCCAGCTTCCTCTGCTGATACCATAGCTTTTCTTTAAATGGAATTGGTTAAATGCGTCTTTCTGAATAAACTCTTTGGGCTCCTGGGAGGGACAGGGCTGTGGTGGTTCAGCCCCCCTTTCTGGCTTCGCAGTGTTCTAGCTACATTGCAGTGACATTTGTCAGGCCGGTGTCGCCCAGGGCATAGCTGTGACTCCAATGCTGCTTTTCTGGTTAGTCTCCCGATGCTGCCATGGGCTGTGGCTCCTCCAAGACATTGGCCTGTGGCCTGGTAGGACAAAATTGACATGTCAAGCCAAATAAGTTCAGAGGCTCTCATACTGAATAACTCTATGGAGTGACCTCGGAAGCCACTGTGAGGAAGGTGAGTGGGGTCAGGAAGTCTTTCTCTGCCTGACAAAGCAAATTTTTTTACACTGAAAACACTTTTTCCATCTAAAACGCTCCTCAGCAAGCTGAATATACAAGGAAAGAATGTAGATGTTCATGATTATCTGACTTTTATATTGCCTTCTCCTGTGCTTTTCCTTTGTAATCCTCTTTGCGCTGATGTGTTTGTATATTTAACTATTGCTGTGATAGATTAAATTATGCTAGCTTTTCTGTTCTTTCCATTAATATTGTAACTTGAAAAAGCAGGATCTCCATTGAGAGTGCTAAATGGAGAAGGAATAGACAGGATCTCCGAGTACCTTTTCTTTCAGCTGTAGTCTTCATTACTGGATTATTCTTAATACATTCTGCGGTAGGAGTTGTGTGGAAAGTAAGGGATTCAGAGCTCATGCCTCTGACAGTTGGTTTTCTTCAGGAGGCGGCAACAGGAGTGTGTGGAATAGCCTATGGCCTAGAAATTATAGCTTGTCATTGCGCTGCAGGGCAGGTCTCTCTGCTTCTGCCATCAACTTTTGTAACCAGCCAAGGAGACTTCCAATTCTGAGTAGTTATTTAATTGCATGCCTCAGAAATCTTCAAAGGGGACTGTCAGAAGTAAAAAATTTAAAGCTGTATAATCTTGAGTAAGCTCCATCTGTCATATGTGGCCTCTTACTGTTTTAATACCACTGATGATTCTAGGCAAATGCTTTTGAATTTGTCACCTAATTAGCTAATAACTTCAAATCTATCTCATTGTAAAAAGCAATAAACAGGTTCCACCCACTTAGGCATTGCTAAGTTAGCATCTTTCAGGAGACAGGATATTAAGATCAGAAGGTAAGGGATTGAGCAAAGCCATGTTGCTATCCAAAGGCCTTTCAATTCATAGAAATGGGGAAGTTTTCACCAAAATCTGGAGAAATAGTAGGGGGAGAGAACAAGCTAAGAGGGGAGAATGGGGAAAAACAGAGCAAGAGGCACTTTCAGGCTGTCCTCCTAAACAGGCAGAGCCTCAGGATCCTCATGACTTCATCCTGCTACTAAGCAAACTATTCGGTGTGTTTATTTCTGCCTCTTGCTTGCAGTGCTCAGTGCTCCTGTTCTCCAGAGCATTTGTCAGATACTCATTACCTGGAGCCTGAGATTGTGATGAGCACATCACATTACCTACATTATGCCTTGTCCTCTCAATTGAATTTTCTCTAATGCTTTCCTTTATTGGCAATAGACAATCAAGTTATGATGTGCTGTCAAACTTGCCTGGTTAACTGTTGCTGTCCTTCATTCTCCAGCCTTCGCTCCACCCATATTGAGCCAACAACTTTCACACTTGCCAGTTGTAAAGGCAGATAAACTGGTGGCTAATCTTTTAAGGAATGCATGTGATGTTAAGCCTCACTGGCTGCATTTGCTGCAAGCTAAGAGCATGCTTGACTGACGCACAGTAATGCATTAAGCTATAGTGATGTAACTACAACTTTCAGCTCTATGTTTTGGCCTGCAAGGCACAGCTTCTGATCTCCTGCATGCCCTTGAAAAAGGGCACTTGGGTTTCTGGTTAAAGCGGAGGCAAGAAGGGTTCGATAGGTGTGCTCTGCTGTACAGTTTTTGGCCAAGTCACCTCACTCCTCTGTTGCTTCATCTTCCCAAGGCAAACTGCCATTGGGGAGCTGGAAAGGCACTTTCAGGTACACAGCTAAATGAGGCATCAAAATGTTAACAAGGTATTGTTATTAACTGTGATACTTTGAGTGCGTGGGAAGGGAGAGAGATGTGTATTTTAGCTGCTTGTGCTTTGCTATTGTTGGCTGAGGTTGTGATACTTCCTGAGTGTACCCATATCTGTAAACAAATATGGTATTTAACATAGCAGAAAGTATATCTCATCTAATCAACAATAATGGGGTGATAATTATTGCAGCTGAAAGCTGTGGAGTGTTAACTCCCTCAGTTTACAGCTCTAGAGGGGTACATCGTCATGCTAAAGGACAGAGCACAGGTTTTGTTAGCCTGCAAATGTGGTTCTGGCTTACATGACCATGAATTAAGTCTGGCTTTCTGAAGCAGAACCAGTGTGTGAGCTTTGAGTATTCATCTCCTTTCTGGAAGTAAAATAGCACAGTGTCCACAGATTAAGTAGCTGCCTGAAGAACAGCTTTAGCTGTGAGTAGGGAGTAAATGTATTTTCCTAGTTTCTCCACTGAATATTAATGTTTCATCCCTGGAGCAGTGGGGTTTAGCACAAGAATTTTCTGCAGGAGTCCTATTTGAGTATACTGTAATACAGCTGATAGCCCAAGCATGAATGAAGAAACTTGTCAGAGGTTTTACTTACAGTTTTGATGAAAATAGAGGCATGAAATATTTTGGAAAACACTTAGAATAGCTGCTTCCTAGCAGGTAAACCATTGAAACTGAAAGCTATGGATGGAGGAGCACTAAAGGAAGGACAGGTCAGCGTTTTGAGGAGGTGCAAGGATAGTTTGCTACCTATCCTTCCGCACCTGCAGAATAGCCAAATTTTGCCCACAGAGCAGAAGCCATGCCCTTTGCCCGAAGTGGGGATATACCTTTCCCACTGTCTGCATTCAGCTCCTTTTGTTTAGCATGATCTGGAGGAATCATTCCAATGCAACAGCCCAGGTTGCCCAAGCATGTCCCTTCAGTGCCTCAGGACAGCACAGTCCTGGAGAAATACCCGTGGTCTATGCTGTGGATCTGCAGCCTCATGGACACGGTGGGGTGGGGTGTCCCTCTGTGGATGCTGGTGCCTTTGGCTTATAAAGGCAATATATGGAAATGTAGCACAAAACTTAGGCCCTCAGCACTTTAATCCTCTTCAGTAACACAAGTCATTCTTTATGCATCACATAATCAAATTTCTCTGTTTCTTTTCTGTCACTTGCAGACCTTCATCACCCTTACCTAGGAGCAGGGAGAGATATCCCAGTGACTTGTAACACCAACCATGTCCTATTGTTCCCATTTGTTTGCTGAGCATGAGGGCGGAGAGGCATAAATATTAAAATATACCTATTATATAGCCAGGCCTCCATTGATAAATGATGTATAAAATCAATTTACAACCAGGGAATAAAAAGCATCCATGAAGCGGTTGCTACCTCCAGGTACTAAGAAATTATTCCTCCATAACTTGCTCTGACTGGAACTCATTACACACTCTGTCCATAGAATGATTTTGTTCTTAAAAACTGTGTCACTCAGAGCTTATTTATTCCCTCTCCTTGCAAAGACTTTTGGAGTGCCTGCTGCCTGTAAAGCAAAGAGGTATGCTGCTTTACTGTTCTGGACTAGTGCAGCGCTGCCAGTCTTGCATGCCTCAGTGCCTCAGCAGCATTTAGGCTGCAGGAGACTTTGCTCTGATAGGGCAGGATGAAGAAAATGGAGAACCATTGACATCTTGGATCCTGAAGTGCTAGCAGCTGCATATTTAACTTCAGAGAGGTGAATAGTCCTACTTTCTTCTGAAGGGTTATGCTGAAACTTAACCACTTGTTCACCTGCTCTGATGGATCACACTCACAAAAGGGAAGGTGTCTCCTGCCAAGGTATAGCCTGGAAATAATGTTTCTTTTCAGATTCTCAAGCTTTTGTCTGGGTGGCTGCTTTTCTGTGGGGGTTTAGGGGAGTGCCTTCAATTTTAGGAAAGAACACCAGCAACATGGGAGACTTTAGTCTGGAATAAAGGCATCTTCCTCCTCCCCTATTACACAGCTAAGGTGAGGTTAGATTTGGCTGCTTCCACAAATGTTCTGGGTATGCAGTGCAGGGACAAAAAGAATCAAAATAGTTTGGTTCTCATACTTGAAAGACAATTTGTCACCAGCTCTATACTATCTCGATGCTGACACTTTTGTACACAGTTTGTGTGTCAGAGTACCTAAATGATCTAAAAAGGAAGACTTTCCTGTCCATCTGAAGGCATACCTGATATCTGACTGTATTGTATGTATGGCTCTACTTTGCTCCCAGAGATGTGCAAAATGGAGGCACTGAAACTTACTTAGGAACAAAGGTATTAATTTAAAATCTTCCCCCTTTATGGGAACTTCTACATGGATGGATACAGACAGACATGAGCTCATTCTGCCCTTGTTCTGATCTGGCTGGATGCAAGCCAGCTCTGCTGTCTAGAAGCCATATAGCTACATTAGCTAATAAGGCCTTTTGAAAGATGAGGTATGTATGGTTGAGCATGGCACATGTCTATGTGGTTATACAGCTTCTAGCCTAGCCTGGAGGTGAAAACCCTTCACAGTCCTTGCTCTGAAACATTCTGCCAAATCCTTCTGAGATTTGCAAGATTTAAATAAGGGTAAAAAGAGGCAAGCCAGATGGTGAGAGAAGCAGCAGTCTGAGGTCAAACCTGTGTTACATAGAGGAATGGCTGATCTGGTATTCTGGCAAGAACAAATCAGAGTATAAAAATAAAATTAATGAGTCAGCAGAGTGTCCTCTGAGGTAGGTCTCATCAAACAAACCTGGTGTCTTTTTTGACAGGTATACAGATCTGGCTGATATGTGCAACAGTGTTGGTAGCATATCCTAAGGATTTGACTTAGTATCACCTGACTGATTAAGAAAAACTTTCAGGAGGTGGAATTAATAGGGCTCATGCTAGATGGATGAGTGTGTGACTTGGTGATACAGCTCAAAATGCAGTTGTTCAAGGAACAATATCAATGAAGAAGGTTGTTTCAAGCAGGTTCCCCAGGGATGGATTGTTTTGGTCCACAGCTATTCAATATTTTTATTAATGATTTAGCTGATGATCCATGCCCTTTGCTGGGCTAGATTGCAGATGAGGTAAAGATTTGTGATGTTGCAAATATAGTTATTGTTACAGTGTGAGGCAAACTGCCTGGTTAAACGGTCACAGTCCAACAAATTGCACTGTAGCTGCTAAAAGCATCCAATGCACCTAGGAACTAAGATTTCAGGGTTTGGGAGCTCAGTAGTTTGCCAGAGATAGACCTTCATGCCCTGTTGAATGCCATGCACAGTGTTTTAGCTACCTGCAGCACTGCTTCTACCAAATAAATGTTGCACAATACTCTGGTGTCAAAACCTCTCTACATAACAAGGAATGTAATTACACCCTGGTCTGAAAGCATCCTGCTTGTAGCAAAACTAATCCCAACTAAACTGGTGTAAGCAAGAAGAGAATCCAGCCCCCTGAATGAGATTTTTTCAAAATGCAGACTGTTTCTGCAGCCAGCCATTCAAAATATTGGCACCTCTGCAGCCTCTGGAAGATGCGACAGTCTGGCATTTTTTAGGGATGTTGTTGTGAATTGACCATGCCTGAGTTAGCAGAATTTAATATGGTGGCTTTGCAAAGAATGTTTCAGCAGCCATCCAGCCAGTGGCAAAATTAGTCTCTCACTTCTTGATTCATTGGTTTATGCTGTTTAAAAAAAATTATCTTGTTAAATGCAGCAATAAAGTTCAGTGAATTAAAATCAATGCAGGCTCCTCATATCTGTGCCCTAGCTCCAGGGATGCTTTTTGGAGCCCTAGGCAGTAACCTTTCAGACAAGCAAATACTATTTTGCACTGAGATAGCTTTTGAATAGCCAAGGAAACAAGGGCAGAAGAGAATGTCTGAAAGCACAGATGAAAATGCAGCTTATTGGCTGTGGAGAAGTCCATCCACCAGCCTGTCATCACACTGTGATGGAAGCATCTTTGGACTAAATCTGTCCTGTTTCTCCACTCTTTGTGGACCTCTGTGCACAGTCAGAGGGTTAATAGCACAGAAGTGACATAAATTAAAATCCAGTCGTTGGGGGGTTCAACTGGTCCTTAAAGCTCCTTTGTCACTGACAATCTCCTTGAAAGAGGCACAAATGCATGAAGACCCTCCATATTCCTTTTTTCTTTGTCTCCTCTGAGACCAGGGGTTCATGGCATTCACCTTGTTAAAAAGCCATTATGCTGTAAAACAATATCTCTCTTAATAACTATATTAATTTTAAATGCCAGAGATATAGTCATAAAATTTCCTTGTAGGTTGTTACAACCATAGAGCCCTTTATCTGGCATGCTAGCAGGCTTGAGACTTCTCCCCAGCCCCTTCCTCCACTGGTGCTGGTGATAACTGTAACGTAATATTTTACAGCAAGCACTGTGTTTGAAAAGGTCAATGGCTGACGTTATTCATGGAAGGGAGAAGGAGGAGGGAGAGTGATCTCCTAGCCTCTTGCTGTGGAAAGTTCCTTCAATTTTCTTGAGGGGCTTTGGCACCTCATGGAAGGAAACAGGGGAGTGGGGTTTTCATGCAGTGCCAGGTGCTGAGGAAAGGGTGATTTCAAAGTCAGCCTAGCCTATTCCCTTCAGAGCATCTTCTAAATTTCCAGCAGCTTTCCATGTGTTTGGATTTGCAAGGATCTCCAGGCTGAGTGGTGCTAGCTGAACTGCTCACGATTGCCTAAGCTCTGTATGGGAAATGGTTCCCTGATGGATTTCATTCCT
>NW_008825407.1:692219-698255 GCF_000699105.1 Pygoscelis adeliae | reverse complement strand
TCTAGTGCTTATCTCTGATAATGCTTCCTAATGTCTAACCTAAATCAGTATTGCTGCTCTTTAAGCCCATTTGAGCTATACTGAGTGGATACAGAGCCTGCGTGACCCTTTCTGCACAGCCTTGTTAGTTCCAGTGGCTGCAAGCCAGGCAAAACGGAAAAGAAAGGATTTGCCCAGGGGTGTTGGGTGAAAGGAGGACTGCCTAGTATCAGGGCTGTTCTGGAAGGAGTAAAAAAAAAAAAGCATGCTTACATAGAAATTACTTCTTTGCTAATTTACCTCATTACTATTTTCAGATTTGTAAAGAATGTTTCAGCAGCCATGCAGCCAGTGGCAAAATTAGTCTCTTGCTTCTTGATTCATTGGTTTATGTTTAAACGTTTTTCATGGCAGAGTATACAACTAAGTCCCCCAGTTTCCTTTTAAAGAGGGAGATGCTGAGGACTGGATTTTGCCTGTCGGGGCGTTAAAGCAGCTGTGAGCAAATGTGGCTCAACTCCAGTACCAAAGCACCTTGTCAGCTAGCTGTGCCTGTCCCAGCAGCCACCAGGGCTGATGTGGTGGGCCATGGTTGCTCAGGGAGATGCCCCCACCACATACAGTGTGTTGAGGCAGGCTTGGGGTGTAAAAGCTTTTTACTGGATGAGGCCAGGAGGAGACCTGCAGCTGTCTCTTCTTTGTGCCAAGGGAATAAATCATCAAAATGCTGCAGACACCATGTCCAGATGGGCAGCCTGTGTGCACTCCAGTTGTGTTGAATTGGGAGGTAGGGGAAGAGTCAGACCTGAAATCAGCCCAAGCATATGCCATGATTTCAGCCAGGAACATCATGAGTCTTAATAACCACTCAGACTTCCCTGGGCTGTGCATGTTATGGGACTAACAGCAAATGCTGTTTATTTGATAGCTCAAATTTGCTAACCTTGATTTTTTTTTTCCAAGCTGGTCTTAAGCCAAAACAGTGGGTGATCCAAAGATCAGTTAAATTTTCTGCATGTTTTTAAAAGCGAAAAGGACATTAGGGTCAAGTACTCTAGCCTTGGCAGGGAACATATATGGATAATCCCTATCTAGTTTGTAATTTTTCCTTGAGTAAGAGTGTTTTGGGTTTGTTTTTACTCATTTTTTGTGTTTAAGATGGACATGGGCAGTTTTGAAGATACTGAGGGACACAATCCACTCCATCCCCTAGGTCAGCTGCTCAGTGGCTTATTACATTTTCTGCTGGAAAAAAATAAAGCATGTCCTACTTTCAGCCTGGATTTCTTTAGCTTCGGCTTTAAGCTGCTAGTTTTTGTTATGCCTTTGCTAGATTAAAGAGACCTTTACTGTCTCAGAGGTGGGTTAGAAAGACCAACAAACCCATTCGCTCTGTCAACAGGCAAATAAAACCTGGCTTTGGTTTGAAGTTCAGCATCCCTGAGGCTAATACTTACCACTTTGCGGATGACTGTGGTCTGGACTTCCCCCCCAGCCCCCCAGGGTTTTATAAACCCAGGGGCTCCCTGTATCTTTTTTTTTTTGAAGGGGGTATGGTGTCATTCAGCAACCAATATTTACACAGCTGACAAAAGGGTGGGTCAATAGGGGAAAACAGGCCTTTTTCACTGTGCTCCCCCCTTAGATAGAAGCACCTGTGAGAAGTGATTCTCAAGTGCTGGGATTTCTGGGGTGTATGAGCATCCTGTTGGTTGCTCATCCCCAGAAAGTGAAGTTAATTGAAGGGCTTCAAAGTAGACTGACAGCTGGAATATAAT
The DNA here is from genome assembly GCF_000699105.1 of Pygoscelis adeliae. NCBI lineage: Eukaryota > Metazoa > Chordata > Aves > Sphenisciformes > Spheniscidae > Pygoscelis > Pygoscelis adeliae. Next base: position 696,498 of record NW_008825407.1, on the reverse strand, counting down.
ATGTAGTACCGTGTTTTGACCTAGCACAGCCTACAGGTATTCACAGCTCTGCTATGAATTGCTTAGTCAAGTGCCTTTTGCTGACATCTTCCATGTTTCACTTTCTATATTCAATTCCGAACTGCCAATTTGCTGCTTGCTGAAAGACCAAAAGAGAAGGGCAGAAGCCACCTAATCAAGGACATACGGTTGTTGAGATTCGTTGAAAATTCAAAGCTGTCTTTGTTTAGGTCAGCTTGTTTTATTACTAGGAGCTGTTTGGTAGATGGGGGAGTGAGATGTGATCTGGAGTTTCAGATGACTGCTGTTAAGGAGAATTCAGACTTCTACTGTTGAGTATGCCTTCACATGGCACAGTGATATTCAAAGGACAATCAGCAGTGATGTGCACTGTCTGACATACATCGCTGATGTCTGATCATATATCAGAGCAGTGAGGCAGAACAAAAACCAGGGTGAAATAGTGTTGTAATCAATCACAAACATCGAGTGCTTTGTGGTCAGTACTGTGTTAAGTTGCAAGCGCTTGTTGTATCAACCCTGAAAACAGTGCCTATGTCTTAAGTGTTGTGCACAATCTTTAGGAGTTGTCTGGCCTGCAGTTCTCTAGCAAGGAGTTATCTTAACCTGCTGTGTTTGCTTTGTTGCTTGTCTTCTGCTCGCTCTTTTATTTACTACCTTGCCTCAAAACTAGTCTGAACTTTCAAATGGCAAAGAAAAAAATCACCTGGAATTTTCTGCAAGTGCTTTTATCAAGAAGAGCCTACCCAGATCATCTTACCTGATTTTCTCCAAGTGCTCAGGCTCATGTCAGCTTCAGAATCTGGCTGATGCCTATGTCCCGAATCTGGTGTAAGTCTGCAACAACATTGTGCACTTTAGTGGTAGGAAGAGCAAAAGCCTTAAACATTCGTGATTTCCTCAGTTAAGTTACGGATAGCTGCAGCTCCTGGTTTCTGAACCCAAAAGACAGAGGTGAAATAAAAAAATTAAGAATACCGGGGAAAAAGACTAGGACTGTAATCAACTGTGAGGTATCTGTTTATTCCTTAATATGTGGACTTTTATTAAGGAAGTCAATAGAATTGTATCAAACTCCATAGGTTTTTCCAGAGAGTTTGACTGGTTTTTTTGAAACACTGTTGCTTCTGATCTTGAATGCCTGTGTTTGGATGGCAATTAAATGATTTTTTTCCTCCCTGTTTCTTCCCTCCTTCCCTACTGTATTTCAATAATTTTATACATGTACCTGAAAATTCAGATAATGCCTATTAAAAATGAGCGGCCAGTTCCTCCTTGTCACCATAGAATAGAAGACAGCCTTTCAAAGGACAGGTCAAATAGATGGAAAGAAGGGCTGTGTCACTGTGTGCTCTGAATGCCCTCCTGTGCCATCAGTGCCAGGCAGGCATTTCCCAGGGGTGTCTGGCCAGCCAGGCTGATGTGATGCAGAAGCTGGTCTGCTCCATCTTAAGCAATATCTTTCTGGCAGGTGGGTCTGAGTGGCAGGTTTAATTCACTTTGTGCTGACAGCCTGTCCTCTGACAGAGTCACCAGCCACCCAGACCTTCCAGGCAGCAGTTGGTGTCTGCCTGCCTCCCTTGCGTTACAAAATGGAGATCATAACTGCTCCTATCTTATGCTCTGTATTTCTTTGTGTGACAAGGAGCTGTGTCAACGGCTGACTCTACTCTCCCACGTGGAGCATTGCTGGGCCTTGTCCTCTGCTATGGGGAATGCTGAGCTGATGAACGAGCCTTTCAGCATCAATTCTCCTGTCTGTTTGGGTGAGGAAACTCTCCTGAATGGCTGTGGCATTCCAGCTAGGGCCAGGAAGCTCTCACAGGGCCTATGTCACTACTCCCTTAGGGCTATAGACTCAGCCGTTTGCTCTTGTTGCAGGAGGTGGGCAGAAGAATTAAAGGACAGGATGGGTTGACAGAGGAGGTTCTGTTGGTTTGTTATGTTTCTTTTTATATGAATGCTGTCTATTTTATTGCTAGCTTGAGAGATTGCTGTCTCCTGATTACCCATGGGCTAGGCATGCTTTGGTGTGCTCTGTCCCAGCCATAAAACCAGTTCTGCGATGAGGAGAAGCCTTATAGAAAGGATGAGGGCGTTTTGTCCTCACACCATACCTGTGCCAGTCCTTAGCATATCCCCTATTGTCATCTGTGGCAGAGGTAGGCTTTCTAGATGAGTGCGCTTGCCCACTTGGGACTAGCCCAACCCAATAGAAGCATGCAGCAAATGCTATCAAGCATCTATTGCACTGTAGAACCTCTGGGCTGTGTTCAAATTAGTAGATTCAAAGCCAAAGTCTATAAATTGACCTGCATTTGAACCATCTAGCCTACCGCTCTGCAGATTGTTTAGTCTTGATGGTTGTATCTTTCTGCCAGCCTCTTAAAATCTACGGGCTGGAACTTCATTGGAACATAGTTGCAATCATAACTGGGGGAAAAAAGCATATAAAGACTCATCTTCCAAATGCCTTTCACCATTGGATGCCTCTTTTCCAGTACCGAACTAAAGCAGAAGAGCTCTGAATCTCCTTTCTGTTAACTTTGTCTACCTGTACACCAATAACAAACTGCCATTTCGGTCATATGTCAGTTATCATTCCAGCTGCCCTTCCTTGTACTCTTTCTAGATGCACTGTTTTCTTTGTGATACGGTGACAAGGAGAAAGCTGAGGGGAGTTGTTATAGAGGTTTACAAAATCATGAGGATCAGTAGATAAGGTGAGCTGTTATTTATCAATTCCTACAGTATTAGAACTAGTGGGGCACTCATTGAAAAACAGATCAGTTTAAAGCAGATAAAAACAAAGCATTTTTTATGCGGTGGGTAGTGACTTTCTGGAATTTCAGCCTAAGGCAGAATACGGAACTAGATGGATTCTCTTTTGGTCAATCGCCTCCCTTGCCCTGCTGCCTAGACAAAATGCAAGTAACAGAGGGAACAGCGTGACTATGTCCCTTCAGCACTAATTCAGCAGCTAGAGAGCTGTTGAATCTCGCAGGTTGGGCAAGTAAAGTGGAGCAATGGCTATTACAATGTGGCAACTTCCCCACCCTGTCAATGAGATTGTGACAGCTTGTTAGCTCTGCTGGCTTGGCAGCCTGTTCCCCAGCTGCAGTGCTGGGGGGTGGTGTGCTGTGTGTCCTCTCTTTCATATGGACAAAAGAACAAGGATAACATATTGTATTTGATTCATTGCAGCTTGTCTAGGCCGACCTCTGTAATATGAAGGCTTTGGTTTATTTGTGTGTATTAAGACTGCTTTGACCAAAAGTTATTATTTTTGTTGGCAGGAAAAGTGATAGAAAGGCTCCTGAATACTATGGTGGTGGGGAAATTGTAATGCAATATGCAAAGGGCTAAGCCTTTTCTGCTGTGGAGCACAAGAAGTGGTAATGAAGCCAAGCTGACAGCCTCTTCAGGAAAATAGGAGGAATTTATTTGGGGTTTTTTCTTTTAAAAAAAATTAAAAATAATCATCCCCCACCCCCTTTCTCCCAGCTAAAGGACAGTAGGGTTATTTCTGTGAATGGTGTCTTGTGAGGAAGAAAACACCCCACTAAACTAAGTCACATACAATATTTTTCAATCTGAGTTATTTAGACTTTGTCTTTTGCAAGACACAGAAATCCTCAGTATAAGGTTTAATGGCTCAAGGGCTGAGAGCAGAAGTGGTAAATAATTCTTATGTTTGATATAGAGATGGCTTTCTCCTTGTTTGTCAGATATGATAGATGTCACCCACTGGTTGCCTATTGTTATTCTGTTGTTGCTTGTCACAGTCACACCTTCCTTTGAATCCTATTCTTTTTTCCCCTCTTTCTTTCTTTCCTGGTACTGGGCTTGCAAGTAATTTATGTATGACAATATGAGACTAATTCTGTTATGTCAAAGGGAAATTGAATCTGGGGCTTTAGAGCTGCATCTGGGAGAAATCTTCAAATGAATCTGGAGTGCAGGAAAACTCCATGTTCGATTCATTCGCTTGTCACACTGCCTGCCAGATTAAGTCATTATGAAGGGCAGAAAGGAGGAGAAATGAAGAAAAAAAACCCACAGGAGTTAGACTGAGAAATAAAAGGGAAAGGAGGAGAGGACGGAAGAATGAAGACCAAAATAAAAGGAACAAGCTGAGATGGCAAATACAGTAAACTAAGATATTGGCAGGCCATTCAGCTAAACATTCAAGCATGTGCTTAAGATTAAGTGAAGCAAAAATGTAGCTGGGTCAAAGGTTTAGACCATTCCTGAATGC
>NW_008825407.1:689165-692209 GCF_000699105.1 Pygoscelis adeliae | reverse complement strand
TACTGTCCACCTCTGACAGTTATGGAGAGCGGTATGGCCCTGCAGAGCCATCCTTCGATCCGACAGAGCTGTCTATGGGTGATGCTTCATCTCCCTGCATTGCCAAAGGGATAAGCACTTGCAGACCACAGATGGGCTCAGTCACTCTGTGGAGGCTTCTGTCCCTTTTCATTGGCAATAGGTAACTCAGTTATGTCTATTGATTCAGCCAGCTGAAGTGAGATGGTATGTGTCCCATATATCGTCTTAATCTTTTGCTACTCTTATTTCTCATTGTTTGCTTCTTGTGTCACCGGGCTGGGAGGTAAAGAAAGTCAACAAGCCTTAACTGGGACCTTGAATGGTGCCATCCCAGTTGGGTTTTGCTGTATCGGTGCAAATGGGAGCAGAAACACAGGGATTGATAGGACAAAGGACGGAGCAGATTTAGGAGATCCTCGATGTCTTTTACCAGGTCACTTGTGCTACATTCAAACAACAAGTTAAAGGAGAAAAACTCTTCAATGGTATTGTATACCCAGTGCTCAGTGAGCTGGACTTTCTCTTTGATGTGCCTGAACTGTAGCTGCAAATAACATCTTTGCTTTGTGTGTTAGAGAATGTTAGAATTAATGCAATTCTTCTCCCTTCTTTGTGTTGCTCAGACATAATTTGCACAGAAGTGTGTGCATGCTTAATTACTATGAGTTTGTTTATGGCACTGTTTACACAACTTCCCCCCAGCTATTGTAGAGAGTTCTGCTAATCCTGTGTGTACAAGGACTAGCAGCTTCACTGCCCTCCCACACCTCTCCCATTCAGTTGCATTTATTCCTTCAGTTCCTCATACTGCTCTACTATTAATTGGCTTGTGCAATCTCTGAGATTATTATTTATTAATAGATTGTTCTGAGTGTAGCAAAGTTCATTATTTAAAGCAGGAGAATGAGAGAGATCCAGAGGAACAGATGGATGCATGGAAGTATCAGAAGAAGGACTAGTTAAAATTCTAGGCATGTGCTGAGCCTTGACAAAGGATGGAAAACAGAATCAATCATCATTATCTAGGAGAAAAGCCATCAGTCTGTGTTAAAAATAAGCACTTTGTGTATTAAGCCCATGATGCCAGACTTCCAAGAGTTTTGACTGGTAGCTGCAGAGCCTGAGGTTAGACAGATGACTAGGGAGCACTGCTGGGTGCACGAAAAAGCAGAGGAAAAGGGGAAGATGTTGTATTTTCAAGCTTATGTATCGAGAGTTGGTTTTGATGTCCGTCCAGTTCTGACTGGCTGCAGACAATGGTATTCCTTTATGGCTGTGTTGGTTGAAGTCACCCCTGAAATGGTAGTGCTGTTTAAGACTAGTGCAAGCCTTTCAGATACTATCTAAGGACTGCTTTGTGCATCAGCTATAGAAAGCAGGCTTGGAAAAGACCACTAATATTTATCCTAAAAAAGGAACTTCCCCATTGGAATGATTTGATTTCCCACCAGACTGCTCAGCTGACTTTGCAAGGTGGATTCTCAGTGGAAACTGATAATTGCCTGTAAGTGCTGTGAAGATGTCAACACCAAATAAGGGAAGTGTCAAAAAGAAGGGTATATTGGGGAGCTACAAGGGATTGTTGAGTCAGCCAAGCCTTAAAGATGGGTAAAATGAGTCATAGCAAGGCAAAATTACTGTCACACTGAGTTGATGACAAAGATGAGCCTAGAATTTAGGAATTTTAAATCCTAGACTGTTCTCTAAACCCTAGTAGTTCACATCATGTTTTTCTTAGGTAAGTTGTTCTGGTGCTTGCAAACACAAAAGCTTTCTCTCACAACAAATAAAACTAATATTAAGCATAATCTCTGTTGGACCCCTGCATGTGAAAGCAAAGGTCAGTTCCATTCTGAACTATTGCTAAAATGACTCTAATTGCATCCAATTTCCTGTATGTGAATTTATCTCCCATTAGCAGGCCCTGAAATATTCAACTATAATAGTCAAGCCAGCAAGCGCTGCTGCTCTGAGCTACCTCTCAGTAATTGGCTAATAGTAGAGCTGTTTGTTAATAGGTAAACAGATCTTTTTTTTTCCTGAAGCTTATATCATGGCTGTTCCTCCAGACAAGGTTATTTCTGGCTGTGTTCTGGATGCACTTTTATCTTGAACCCATGACAAGTTCCTGGGCCAATGCAACATAAGGCACAGTTAGCATCTGCTTTCTTTTCTCCTTGCTTGGTGCTTGCCGTAACTCCAAAGTGTGTGTTGGGACTCTTGTCGTGTGTGCCATGTTGACATGGGAGGGTTTACTGTATGTTAACTAACCCATGTATGGAGAAACAGAACACAGACCCAATTTGTGTAGTTATCTAAAGATCTCTTTCTGAAAAATCTTCAGCTTTCTTCTAAACTTTGAGATTTCATGGCATGTAACCTGTTAGGCAGCAACACTTCTCCCTCTCCCAGTGAGCACTTCTTGGAGCCATTTACAGGTTTTTAAACTCTCCCTGTCTCATGCTGCTGCTCTCTGCATTGAGAGGGCAACTGAAGATCATCTAATAACGTACGATTTCACTTCTCTTTTTTTCCATCTCTTATTGAGCATAGACAGATTGCTCTTAACCTACATGTCCTCTTCATACCCGGCTTCCTTTTTTTATACCTGAAATGTCAGAAAGGGAGGAAATGAATAATGCTTTGTGTTCTTAACATCTGCATCTCTTACAAGAAAGGGGCGGGGGAGAAGCTTTGTGAGAATTTTTGTAAAGATCCTTCCAGAGTTTCTGTAAGAATTAAGATGATGGATTCAAGACTGTCGGATCCATCAACACTTTTGTGAGACATTTTGCAGAGCACAGCAAAAGAAAATGATAGCTGGACATGTGGGAGATGAATCCTGAAACAATTTATTTGATGTTTTCTTTCTTAACCCTTGCTTGGGGCAAAACTGCCACTGCTTTTCATGAGTTTTGTCTGGTAGTGACTTCAGGGGTGGTTCTTGCTTGGAATGGGGCAACAGAGAAATAACTATTGGATATGTAGAGGATATTCATACCAGCCCATTTTGTCACTGGTGC
>NW_008825407.1:684358-689116 GCF_000699105.1 Pygoscelis adeliae | reverse complement strand
TGGGAGCTGCCATATTTTCTCTAGCAAAGGCTAGTTTTAAATTGTTCTGGTGAAAGTGTAAAAAAGCTCCCAAAAGATGAACACTAATCTGTCCTCCGTGTTAAGTCCTATCCCAACATCTGAGAGTTAAGAAATTACTTTAGGATCACAAAAATATGACTCTCTAGCTCAAAATTTGCACTAGCTTAACCATGCTTTTAGATTATATTGCTGCCTGTGCCATGAGTCTTCCTCTGCCCACCTAGCCCTCCCCAGCCAGGCCAACACAGGCCATAAATAGTGCTTGCTGGCAAGGATAACATGTGAGAAAGCAGATAAGTAGGTGTACATGGGGATTTGCATTTGTTTCACAAGCTGTATTCTCATTCCTTGTGTACCCCCACTTGGACATACCTCACTCCTTGGTAAATGACTGGGTATAGGCTGAACAGAGAAGAGGAGCAGAGGGTGGTACAATTTGCAAAGTGATTTGTTCTTAACCTAATGTCGAGGCTGTGGCTAAGCTAGAAAGCAAGCTCAGATCTGTACTCTGGAAGGAGGTAGTTTTTCAGAGTTGGTTTCCATGGAGGTGGAATGAAGTTAGTGGAGTGAGTGGTACATGAGAAATTCTCCCTCTCTCATGATCAGTTTGTCTCACCTAAGTGGGATTTGGAGCACAGCTTCCTCAACGTTTCTTTTGCCCTTCAGAAGAGCCATCCTAGTAGGGAGAAAGTAATATCTGCAAATGCTGCCAAAAGTAGTGGATCAACCCAAGTTCTCATATGTCCTTGGCTCTCATAAACCGTTTGGACCTTGGCCCTGAGAGACAGGGCAGTTGCTTCTCTTCAGCATCCTCTCAAGGGGAATTTCAGCGGAACTGGTGGGGGGTGATGGATGGTAAGTTTAGAAAACTAACTCAGAGATCAATAGAAGAGTATACAACCGATGCATCATGTGAGCTCTTCTTGTCTGTGCAGCACTAAATAAAAAAAAAGATTGGCAGGCTCTTCAACCTTGGCACCTCCTGTCGTCTTCAGTGGAACAGCATCCAGTGACTGATGTGGATTATGCTGCTTTCTAAGCATATTTCCTTTGCTTTCCTAATAATTCTGGCATTGAATCATGATGTTCTGTTTTTAATATCCTTTCCTTCCTCCAGTGCTACCTACCTCTTTCCCCATGTAATTTCCCTCTTGCAGGCACGTTACCCATCTTGCATTCCCCTTGCTCGTAGTGTATTCAGGCAATCTATTGCAGGCTGGGTTCCTCTGGAGCTTACACTGGTTTGTTTATTTCTTAATTTCTGAATGAGTTACCTCTCCTCGGGGCTGTGTTCCAGCCACATGAACAGTCAGGTACGTCAGGAGATTTGAATTCCTCCCCGGTTGTGAGCTGACTGCTGCTGGTGCTTGTCAGACCCAAGGCCTCTCTGTGGAATGGGAATGTATGAGCCGGTGTGGAGAGGATGCTGAGGTGGTACCAGCTCCGGCAGCCCGGGCTCTGAAGAGCTGCTGCCCTAAGTGGCTGCCAGCAAGTGGCATCTGGTGTTTCTCAGGAGTTAATGTTTTGGAATCGGAGCAGGAATTCACAGGCGAGGCACAGAGCCTGACTGCCCTCTTCCATCATCCCCTCATGCTTTTGCAAGGTCATTTACACCACGAAAAGCAAGTGCCTTATTTTATTGCGTTATATATTTGTAATAAATGTTCTCGGTAGCAGCTAAAGTGACACTGATCTAAGCGCTGAAATTTTCCTGGATCAGATCTCTTTGGCTGCTCCAGTGGGAATATTTACATCCCTTCTGTACAGCTCAGTTGGCCCAGCTGCAAATGATGAATGTCTGCTTTTGTTCTCGTGCTCCTGACGTAAATCAGCCGTAAGTTTTGCCCAGTCAGTAGGCTTATGCCACTGTGACAAAAGCATCCAAGGATATAGCCAGAGCATTAGCTTGCCAAGAAGCTTGTGAAGGGACTGTTAAAGATGGCGTAGGTGAACCTGTTTTACTTGATGCAGAAAGGTAATTGGTTATATCAGGGCTGAAGTGGCCAGGAGCAAACAGCTGAGGGCTTAAACAGCTACAACTGCCTCATAAACATCAGATTATGTATCATGAGAAAGCCAGTCCAGGCTTGTGTAAAAAAAAAAAAAAAAGCCTTGAGAACCATATGGGAAATTTCTATTGCGTGTCTGCAGTTACATCATGACTGCCCTGAAAGCAACAACAAAATTCTCATAGGCTTCTGGAGGGACAGAATTGAACAGTATCTTAAGACACGTGTGCTCCAAAAAAACCTTATTACAGGATGGGGATAGTGAGAAAGGAAAAACCTAATTCAAAATCATGACAACAGCACACCCCTTGAGAGAATGCTGAAAACACACATCCAAAAATAAACTCTCGTGAGTGAGAGAGACAGTAATAGAGAGAATTGCATCTTGATCTGGCTCTGAATGAGAGCTTCTAGAACAAAATAGGAGAGGCAGAAGATCTGTGTTACCATAATCAATTGACTTGATAGATATCCAGAGCTTGGCTCAGTAATAAATGAGAATGCCACTCATCTGGTTTTCTGGTCTATTTAGAATATTTTTAGAACTCTTTTTGAAAAATATTCTGATTAATCTCTTGAATTTTCCTTTGCTCACTGAGACTTAAAGCAACATCGGATTTAATTATACTGTGACTGGAAGGGATGTAATGAAGGCAGATACAAATCCTTGTGACAGCTTAGAGCGGCAGTGAGTATTTATCCACTAGGAACTGAAATGATGAGTGCTGTATTAGTGGCTGAGCCTTTTGCAAGCAAAAATGGGATTTAGCTGCCAGCATGGGCAAAGCAGAGGAACTGAGGTGGTGTGAGCGCCGTGGGAAGATGTGATTGCAAAACTATCCCAGTCAGGCCCGAGGTAGCTTGCCAGAAGTCACATGCAAAGCTGGTGGTACCCAGAACTCAGATCCCCAAATCCTAGCTTAGGCCTTCAAAACCTCCTCCTCATGTTCTTCAAGCAATCTAGGAATGGGCTTCTCAGAGTGATAAAATAAGCTTCATGGAGGCAAACAAGATTTCAAGGGCTATACTGTTTGGGATGCTGAGTTTAGGGCTGGTGCTTGCATTGAGTGGGATGGATGCCTGAGCATATGCAACCTTCCCTGCCCACATAAAAACAGCAGTCTCTTGCCTGTGCATGTCACCACCCCTCCACACCTCCCTGTGGATGTCTGTACAGGTAGCTGGTGCCTTATGGTCCCTTTAGTGCAGCTCCTGGAGTGCCTTGCAGCTGGAAGAAGATAAATGTTTAAGCCACACCTGCTTGCTTGAATAACTTTCCACGAAAGGAGGCCACTTACCAGTAATTCATTACCAAACCTTTGTTAGCATAAACAAGGCTGTGAGAAGTAAGCACAGATTTCCCTGTTCCTTACTGTTTATCGGCTGTCGTTTCTATTAAGAGTTACTAGTACATCTTCTCCTCTCTCACTTTCCCGCATCTCAGCTCTGCAGCATAATCTTGTCATGTTGTGGACATTTATATCTGTTTTCTTGGCTTGTTTTTATGCTGTAGTCTAAAGAGAAAAAACAAGACAAAACAGAGCTTCCTCATTTGGAGGAAAGCAAATGGGCAGACTGCAGTCTGATCAAGAGTTCCTGGCAGAAGGCACAGAGCTATTGCTCAGCATTTCTTCCTGAGCTCCGTAATGTCAGTTCCTCCCACCCAATGGTGCTTGCTGAGTGATGGAGAAGGAAAAGGTCAGACCCTTCGGTGCCCTGAGTTAGCTACATCAACTTGGATGGTGATTTCTAGAAAACGCTTTTTGTAGCTGGGCCACTGGATAAAAGATTCTCCCTCTCTGTAACTTCCAGATCCACTCCTTTTGGTCTGTTACCGTTAGAAACCTTTGAGATTTTCTGTCATCTTTTTTCTGTGGTTGCTGTCCATTTAGGGGAAAAAAACAGTGTGGCTTGAGAGTTAGAATTTGGCAAATGTACGTTAACAAGATGAACTAGAAGTTCCCACTACCCATTTTGAAGTTCTCTCACCACAAAGTGTGAATAGTAGATAGGGAGAAAGGCATTTTCTGTTTCATGCTTGAATTTCTCTCACATCAATTCGTTTCTATCAGGCTTTTCTGCAGGAGAATTGAGCTTTGAAATGCTTTGGCTCAAAATGAACCAAAGTTCTGGGGAACTGCGGGCAGGAAGTTAAAAGGAAAACTGCTGATGCCTTCTACAGTGTAGTTAGTCATATAATTAATTTCTTGCATCTTTAGAATCCTTTTTTTTTTCCGGTTTGGTCAAAGTTGATCTCTAGTAATGACTCTCTGCAGCTTGAGCTGAAAAGCTGTTGGCTTGATAAATTTTATGGAATGAATATAGAAGAGAGAAATTATGATTATTGTCCACTCCAGTTGTTGCCTCTGGCTGCAGTCTCTTTCAAAGCTGCAATAGGTATGTCCTTGACTGACTGTTATCCTTGAGATATTCATGGAGGTTCGCTCGCTTCTTTTGCAGAAGGTTTATTGGCATGTCCCCTGCAGTCATTAGCTGGGACGTAAGCAGTGCCTAAGCTATGACCTGGCTCTCGGTTCTAGCTCACTGAAGTAGTTCCTGAGATCTCCTGCATGGAGACGTTCCTGACCCCAAAGTTTGTGCTGAAATCTCAGGAATGAATGGGTTTGCAAAAGCAGTGATGAGCCATCCTGTGACACGAGCCTGTAGCATCTGCCAAGAAGCTCATGTCGCTCCATACACCAGCAAGGATGTCAGGAGAATCAGCAGG
>NW_008825407.1:618096-684329 GCF_000699105.1 Pygoscelis adeliae | reverse complement strand
CAGCAGGAAAAACTCAGCTTTGCTTTTTTTTTCTTTCTGGTTTCGGATTCTAACTTAAACCTATAGCAACAATACTAGATGCTACTTGCTACCTAGGGCCGAGGAGTTTCCGTACCAAAAGTGGTTTTCTGTATCTTGCTACATACCTCTGTAGGCCTTAAAGAGCAAAGCAACTTTTGCTCTTATTGTCTTTATGGGTTGTACTTTTTTCTTGTGCAATGTGTTAGTCTATGCACCTCAACATTCTGCTCTCTAGTCACGGCAGTGAGTGATCTTAATAGAGAGATTTTAAATTAATGTTGCCATAAACCTTTCACAGAGACGGCAGTGTGTGGGGAAAACAAAACTATCTAATGCTGTGATTCACTTTCATTTGCTCATGAACTGTCTCAGTGCTTGTAAACCAAAGAACCAGTATTTTGTAAATAACGCCTGCAATAGACCAACTTCCTGGCTGGGGTAAGCTGGCAACACACTAGGGTCACAAGCAAAACATTTTTTGCAATAGCTGAGAATGTCTTTTGATGTCAAGTGGAAGTACTTCAGTTTCCAGGGAATGGGATCGCATCTGACAAACATGGAGTCAAGAAGTGAGCTGAGAGCTACTAATTGCTTATCTCAGCAGGGAAAGGCTTGTGCTTTTAGCTCTGATTGTCCCGAGTTCAGTGTCAAGCAAAGAAAAGAGCTGCAGCTCTACAACAGATAATATAGGGGAAGGGCTGTTGCTTGTTGTCCTACAGTTTTTATCTAATCTTGTACTTAAGTGATGTGACTCTAGCCCCTCACCGTGGTCAGGTGCTGCTTTGGCTGTGCTGAGAACCTGGGGAGCAAGGGGTCACTTTGAGGCGTCCCCATCACAGAAAGAAGTGTGGCTTCTAACAGCACCTTGCAGAGGAAGCGTTGGTGGATGAGGGAGTGTTGGTTGCCCATCTCTCCTTGGGAAAAGGTGTGTACCGTTGTAAAGTAACTGTTGAGGACCCCCTGTCCTTAATTAAGGCGATCTTAGTTAAGAGCTGGAGAAGTTGATGAACGTGAGCCTTTCTGTATAGTTTCTTCTTGATGGTAGGATGGGATTAATTTTTTGTTTTGACTATTTCAAGTCATTGTGCTGCGTGGAAGGAACTATACTTACCCCAGTCTTGTCCAGTTAAACTTGCTCCTGACATGCTTGGAGATTTGGGAGAATTGTCTGTCCCTGTCATTCACCTGCTGTCTTAGGCTTGGGGGTGTCTGCATAGCAGATGTATCTCTCGGATCAGAAAGAAAGATTCGGAAAGGCATTCATCACCATGATTACATTGGGGATTGTTGCACAGAGGAGACTGCACTTCCAATTGCAGATCCAGAGAAGCAGGATTAAAAGGAAAAACAAAGTAGGGAGGAAGCAGGATATTTTCAGTGCTATTTTCAGACAAAGACCTAGGTCTAATCCTTGTCCTCCTTGAGACTGTGCATGACCTTAAGCCAATCACTTTCTTAGGCTCTAAACAAGGTTTGATTATGTTGATCCCTTTAAGTCTCAGGATGACAAATGCTAAGCATTAATATAACTTTTAATCAAATGCAGCCACGGATGCTTTACTGCAACCTTTATAGAACCCAGTCCATCCCTTTGCCAGGGTCCTTTGGGGGGGAAACTTGCTCTGTGTTCTGTCCCCCCTCACCCCTGCCTGCCCAGGATAATGAAGGGCCTGCCCTCGGCAGGCAGCCGAATGCTGCCCAGGATGAGGGAACACAAATACATTACTCTTGTAATGCCTGAAATTAGATGAATCCCTGGCATGAGCAAACTTAAGCTTGAAATGTGCACATATTAATCTCAGTGAAATCAACATATGTCTGTCATGAAGCAAGAGCTCTTTAGTGACCTTTTGGAGAACGAGCTTGACAGCATTTGGGGTACTAGTGTCCCAGTCTAGCAGGAGAAGAAAGGTCTTGCAATGAGCATGAATTACCCAGCTGCTTTTGCTCTGGCCCAACACCAGACTGCATACGATTCAAAAGAAACTGTTCATTGGGTAGGAGCAAAGGATTTTGTGCAAAAGCAAAGTGTAGTGCCTGCAGAATTGTATGATAAATATGCATTTTATTCACTTGGAGCTATTCATTGCAGGGAATCCAGAAGATTAGACGTTATGCTGGCATCTTCCAAACTTGCCAGGAGATACAGTGTCTCTTTACAGACTTGCTGAGACATTGTCAAGCAGTTTGATTGTGAAAATGAGCACCTTCAACACTGCTGATTGAGCTCTTAAGCTATAAGGGATTAGTTTTTCAGGATGGCGAGAGTGGCATTTGTGCTCCGTTGGGATGAACATGGGAAGTTAGATTCCCACAGCTGACTGACCACCAGCAATTCATAAGATTCTTGGTTTTCCTTTCTATAGAATGGAGCCATAAATTTTCTACTGTGTTTGAGAATCCTAGGATGAAATAGGGAAGCACAAATCAATGGTTATGGTGAAGGATATGGAGCAATATAATTGATATTCTCATCTCTCAGGCAAAATGATTTAGTGTTTTGTTTTTTAAAGAGCATTGAGATTTATAAACTTGCAAGGCCAGGCTCTCTTCTGGTGTAAATTGACATTGCTACTTCAGTTTACATCAGCCGTGATTCTGGGTCATGGCTGGATTTCTGTAGCTTATTAATAGGCTTCTGTTGACTGTTATCATTTGCATTAAGCAAGAATTTCTGTCTAGGAGTCTACATATCTTGAAAGCTATTCTTCACCTGAGGCTGTATTGGTAAAACTGATTAGCAAAAGGAAGGCAGGCAGGAAGAAATGTGTTTGTGGTGAAAAGGGCAGTACGTCAAGCTGAAATTCAGGAGAAATGCTGAGTTCGCAGAATGTATCAGGAGTTATTAACCTTTGCATGAAAACTGTACTGCACAATGGTAGGAAATTTGCCTAAGTTGAACTTCAGCATCTCCCTGACACTGTTTGGCATATGGGGAAAATACTGCAGCAGCACTGATAGTCTGATTTTTACTCTTACTTGACAGTTTCATCCAACTACTTCAAAGCACCTTTGCCTTAATGAATTTATCCATGCAACAACACTTGGCTCTGGTCAAATCTTTACCAGGTGATGTGTTACAGGTGAATTTCTCTGTACAGCAAAGACTGCAGTAGACATTTCCAGTATGTAAATGGATGCTGTATCAGTGTCTGTTTCCTATCGTATGTATGGAATATCTGGAGGCACTAAAAGAGCATATCCCCTCTGCCTTCTCATCAGCATCAGTCAGTGCAGCAAATAGTTCTGCATCTCCTGTCACAATCCTGAAACTAGACATGCTAAGATGGTCAGATCAGGGTGTATCTGCACCCACAAGGGAAATAATCAGCTTTGGTAACCTCACAACAAACCATTGTAATGCTGGAGTTATTCATGCTCTTCTATCCTTTTAGAAAGCAATGCATACATCAGCTCTGTTGTGGAAATGCCATTGTGAAACCAGACCTTAATCTGCTATTTTGAGACATGCACAATGGAAAGTTTGGATCCTTTTGAAATGTTTTGGCTTTGGACATGTTTAAATGATATGTTTTTGCCTTTGCCTTTCCAAAGATAACGTTGGTTCCCTTCCTACCTTTTCCCCTGAAGCTGCATTATTTAGTTAAATGAAATAAAAAATATGCTTCTGGGAAGGAAAACGCTTCTTGAATCCCCTGAAAATTAAACAGCTTAACAGTAAAAGGTAGGTTGATATATTGTTTGACATCTTGGATGTAGGCAGCCACCTAGATGTGGTGTGTCTGGCTAAATAATTTTCTGTCACTTCTCAGAATATACAGTTACTAAAGGTTACATGCTCGGTAAACTAAAATGTAATTACTCTGCATCACCATCTAGAGAGCATAGTTAGAACTAAGCCTCTATGTTCTCACCAGTAAATGGTATAATATCATAATTTTGATGGGTATCCTTTCTGGTTTTAGTGCTATTTACTTTCTAAAGCAGCCCCTATTTATAATATATGCTCTATTGCCACATCTGCTTTGTCCATATGGGAAAGAACTTTCAATTTTTACTCCCCTTCCATATGGAGTAAGAGGCTTTTTTTTGTGGATGTGGGCGGGTTAGAATGGGGATAAATAATAGGAAACTCTTTTAGTGACAACCACCCTAGAAATGAAATATTCTGGCCTGTTCTGGAGCTGGCCTTCTCCCAAAGGGAACTGTGATCTACGTCTCGGAAGTATTTGAATATTACCGATGAGAACGCATGCTGCCGAGTCGTACATTGTAATGCACATTGTGATGTGCATTTTTGAATGTTGCTATAGGAATTAATGATGTAATGATGAATGCTAAACTTTGTTCCCTTGCTCCAGGAAAATGCCTCTCTATTTGGCTAGAGTACATTATAAGATTACTTTTTGTTACTGAGGTAAAGTCCTGCAGGCCAAGATTTCTCTTCAGACAACCCACTGCTGCCACTGTTGCAAGCTGCCTGGGATCTTTCTGTGAATAATGGAACGTTTTCATGTTTTAATCAGATGCAATTTTGCAAATGGTTTTTATGATTTAGCAAGTCCATTAAAAATGACATTTGTTCTGCTCTGACACTCATAAGGAGCTCCACAGAGCATAAACACTGGAAATTACTTGTAGGGGAAGAAGATATTAAAATTCCCCAGCCCTTGTGTGCTTGTCTGAAAAATTCTGTTACCTTGTGCGGTGCCAGTTTGGAGCTGAGCCACTTGATATGGCTCTGAGTTTTTCTGTGCAATGATTTGGGGCAGCTCCAGGCTGCTGCAGAGACAAAACATATATATATTTATCATGGTGTGCCTTTCATGCTTTACAGAACTATGTCTTAAGGCTGAAGAAGAGGCTGAGTTTAACTGGATGGGGCACTTGACCATTCAGAGCAGAAGTGTTAGTAAATGTAATGTATCTTACTCAAGGCATGCCGTGTAAAACAGCGTATGTACCAACTGGTCCTTCCCATTATCCCTTGTATTTATTAACTGAATTCATTCTAGTTCTGTGTTAAACTCTTCCAAGACTTGCACAATGCTTAAACCAAATCCCATTCATAATTCTGTCAAGTCCAGAACGGTTTCAGAATGGAGATTGGTCCCCTGCCCCTTGCTCTCCATCCACCCCTGTTTCCCTGGGAAATTGCTGGGTTCCTGGAGTTCAGCTCCTTTCTATCCCTCCAGATATCCTCTTGAAGGAAGACTACCTGCCCTGTCATGTTAAAATATTAGCTTGGCACTAAAAATTACTATGTCCAGAAGCCCTGTCTCTTTGATACGAAGCTAATATCAGCATTTCAGCTGTAATACACAGTCTGCAGATCATCAGCTTTCAGGAAGCATTTTTTTCAGGCCTTGCTACAGGTCTCACTCATCCCATTCAGACAGTGGTATGAAGTTCCTCTTAATGGGGAAGAACTTTCCAACACTGTCTGGAAACGTATCAAATTGTCTGGTTTTTTCCCCAGCCATCATTTTTGCACTGGTTTATTTTGTGCATTTTTAAAAATGTTTTTGCATATAAATTATGGATTATTCCAAGCCATACCTCTCCGGGCATGGAAGACTACTCGGGAGTTACAGCTGTCACAATGGGCTTTGCCAGAAAGGGGACAGAGAGGGTTTTAGATAGTTAAGCTTCCAGTGATTTCTCTAAAGTCCATTCCAACCTTGCGTTTGAGCCTGAATGGACTTCCTTTTTTTCCCTGCAACCACCAACCACATGCTGGGCCCTTGATGCTATTTCAGACTTTTTAATAAGTTGAAACAGCAGCTGCTTTTACTTTGCGAAACTGAAAAACCTCCAATCAAGAAATATCCAATATTGAGCAGGAGATACCTCAGGGGAAACCTTCTATGTAGGGTAAATTGGTTACCACTCAGAAAACTACTACACTGGATCTGATTACCTAGTAATTAGCCAGAGCAACCTGCTCTTATCCACTTGCAGAATATGTCCCCTGCTGGTCCCAGCTTTGAATGGATATTCCATTTCCATTCAGTCCTGAATCAGGCATCAATTTAATGCCCCACAGTTGGCTAAGCATGCCAACTGGCAGTAACTTTTTGCAGAAATGCTCTGTTCAGTCCAAACTTTCTGAAGTCCAGCATTTCATCCTATCTGTATCTCCCTGTCTTCCCTTTTCCCTTGTACAGCTCAGGGATTAAAGTTTTTCATTGTAATGTGGGATTTAGCGTCAAATCTTTTTGAATGTGAAAATAGCTTGAAGTCAGATTTCCCATGTTAGTTTCTAACTGCAAGACTAGGGAGTTGTTCTTGTTTTCTCCTCTTGAATATTTAACCATTAAAAAAAAAGCCTAACTGCTGATTGTATAAAGGCTTGGTGGGCAGTAAGAGTATTACTGGAAATGGCCAAGAAAGATTATTTCTTGTGCAAAGGGAAGTGCTGGTCATACCCACAGATCATCCTGGAGCGATGAAAGTCTGGGAATGAGGCTGGCATTAAGGGATGGGCATGATTTTTTTGGCTGTTGTGCGTCTTTCAGGAATGAATATCTTGTAGGTGCTAGGAGATCTTCAGTGGAGATCTTGGTAGTATCTGTGAAAGTAGGAAGCACTGGGAAGACAGATCAGTATGTAGGCTACTGTCTTAGGTTACCAAGATATGGGCAAATACGCAGCTGGGGGAAAACCTGACTCTCTGGAAACAGCAACGTTGAGCTTTGTAGAGGGGGAAGGTGATGCAAAATGACTCAACTTATTGTGAGACATTGAAAAGAGAACATTTGCCTTGATTGGGGACCATGGAGAGGCTGCAGGTTCTGGTTGAAGGGGTGGGGAAGTCTGGAATCTGATTGTGTTTGAGGTGCCCGGCAAACTCCAAGGTCTTGTATGGCTCTCTTGGTGCTGTGATATGCTAGGAGATCATGTGGAGGAAAAACTGTGCTAACAACGGAAGTGAGGCTGGATTTGAACCTACTCAGAAATTCCAGAGCAAGTACTCTGACTCCTCCTACCCTGCCAAGGGCTTCTGCACTTTGCAGTTCTTTCCAAGACCATGAGCAGAAGAATTATTGTTATCCATTGCCAGCAAGGAAATGCACGTGTTGTGCTACCTACCTTGAGGGCAGTGTCACCAGAAACTTCACATGGCCATTACAACTGCTTATGTGCTGCGCTTCATAGCAGCAAACAGCAGGATGTGCCTGTGATACCTGCAGCCTTTATTTGTAGTCCTAGAAGCTTTAGATAAGCATCAAGAGCTAGGTCCTTGGGCTGTGCAAATTGGCTCCGTTTCCCCACTGAAGTCAGTAGAGCTATTCTCTGTTAAAATACTTGAGAAAAATCTCACTTATCTGCTCCCTAGGGCTGTATTAGGTGAGCATCACACAATCTTTAATGTCTTTCTCCTCCCTCCACCCTAGTAAGACGAGAGTACTATTATCTCCAATTTTCCTGATGGGAAGCTAGAGAGCCAAGCTGGGTTCGGGCAGCTTGCAATGTGCACGCTGCAAGCCTCGTCAGACACTGTCCGCAGCCTGAGGCACAGAAATCTCTCTGCAAACCTCGTCTGGCTGTAGACCAGGCTCTGATCCTCGAAGACATTTAGGTGCCTAATTTCTACTGAGGCATTTAGAAGCCTAAATCCTTTTAAAGTGGTGGTTCAAAGTTGCTAGCTGAAATACCTCACTAGGTTCTGTATCAAAGCAGGGAGCTGAGCCTGGAAGTCAGGATTAGCAGGCTAAATGCTCCCCCCCCTCCCCCCCGCTTCCATTACTAGAGATTTCCCTGAATCCAACAACCAGCCTCTCTGCAGTCCCAGCTTCCAAGCCTGATGGTGGTGGTGACTTCTAGTTACTTAGAAAAGGGCCTTTCTTTCCCCTTTTCAGAAACTGAAAGCAAAACCAGCACAGACGGGCAGCCAGCATTCCCACTAGAAAAGCTTCCCCCCTCCTGCTCAGATTTAAACCGTCACCACAACTAAGCAACAGAAACAAGCAGATTGAAAAGCAAAAGCTGTGTGATGCTTGATGTCTTGTAATGTGTTAACAAGCCCCAAATTTACCCTGTCAATAAGAAACCCCAAGGAAAAGTGGAAGTAATTCTAACCAGGGGAGTGTATCCCATCCTGCTGCTCTGGCTTTCACTTCTAATTTTGGCAAACAAAGTAAACATGGAAAACACAGTGTTTGTGCAAATTGCTCTTACAGCAAATATGGACTTATTTTGAGCCTCTCCTGAATTTGTGTTTTAGGCTGTGATTGCACAACAAAGGGAAAGTATTTTGTTAAGATCAAGGCTGAAAAGGAATTGCTGTTTGCCCACAAAATAAATGTTATGGTTATCTTCTCACCTCTGATCAGTTTTGATTTGAATTAATGTGCCACTTGAGTGTTCAAATTCCTTGGGTTGCCTAAGAAATGATACGCTAAGCTTATAACATGAACTGTCTATGCTCCGCTCTAGAGCGGCTGCTGCTCTGGAACTGCAGATCCACGTTGGGGTACCGTGGAGCTGGTGGTGCCCAGCATGCCCACACTGAGAGTAGTGACCCAGGCTGGGGTGAGAAACGCATCTCATACTTGGAGTGAAATGGTCATTTGTCCTCTGCATTAACCTGAGGTTTCTGCTCCTTTTTTTCTGTTGTCGTGGAAGCATTCATTGGAGGGATTACAGGTTAGGAAACTGATGCACTTTATTGCCACTGCAGGAACACGGTGCGTGTAGAGGCACTCTCTTGATTTCTGCAGTCTTTGCTGCCATTGTTCCTAGAAGCAATTGGAAAGGGAGAGAAACTGGCAGAGGTATAGGGGGACCATCCAGTTTGCAGTGTCACAAATGAAACATTCTAAAAAATGCCTGCCAATGGAGAGGATTTATTATTAGAGAGCTGTCAATCAGTGGCTGAAAAGTAAGGGGGGCAGAGAAGGAGAAACAATGTTTAAAAAAAAAAGGGGGGGGAAGCAGAGCACAAGTCCTTTTATGAAACCCTTCTAAGTGATTTTGCTGAATTACTTGCTTTTTCTCTCAGGCTTGAACTAAAAACATTGGTTCTTTTTCTTACCTTTGATTCTCAGTTCTGGAGCATGTTAACGCTTTCAGTTAAGGGAGGAGAGAGATGTGCCCGAAAGAACTGGCAGATGTTTGGGATCCTAAAGCCACAGCAGTCATTGCTACTCCTCACAGTCTAACATGACTGCTCCTGAGCTACAGGACCTGTGGAGTTCAGTGGCTGGAAGATAAATATTCAGGTCTTACCTTTAATACAAAAGTCTATGAACAGAGATGACATTTTCTGTGTGTTCTCTCCATGTTCAGCTCTTCCTTGTATTAATGTAAATAGAAAAAGAGCTTGGATCTGGGAGAGAGCTGACCTCACCACCTGCCCTTCCTTTTTTCAGTGCTTATTCCAAGCTCTGAAATTGCTTGGCTTGAATGTCAGGAGTGCAATAATACCCTTTGATATTAATCATCACAGGTGCATGGGAAATAAAAAGAGGGAAGGCATGAGAGTAAAATAAACTAAGTTTGTGCGCATTTTGGCTTGTCTAAGGTTGTTAGGTCTAACCTCCACTGCTGTCCTGCATGTTATCTTCATTCAAATCTTAATTTCCATTGCTTTCAAGCTTTCCTGCCTTCACTGGGAAATTGTGGTGGGTTTGTGCGTTTGCTGCTGCACTTTGATTTTTTTTTTTTAAATTTGTGCTCCCCCCCCGTTGGGGGATGGAGCAGGGTTTGTAATTGCATTTCAGAGTGCCCTGTTGACAACTGTTTACTCAAAACCAGGAAGCAAAACCAGCTTTCCAGTGGCTTTTCCCCTTTCTTGCAGAACACTCAGATCCCTGTTGTCTTTTGTGAATTTTCTGTTTCCCTCAATTTCCACTTGTCTCTTTTTAAAAAAACAGCAGCAGTGCATCTTCTAGGGCCTTTGCAGTTTGCAGATATACGAGTGTTTGTGTGTGTTTTGTTTGCAGAGGTTTGCAACCCCTGTTTTGGGGTTCTTGACTCAAAGGTCTTGGAACAGATCTCGATGGACAATCATTACAGGGTATTCCAGCTGCAAAACTGTGCAAAGGCACATTTTTATGGCAATGCAAGACTATCAGTTGGCCCTTACTGGAAAAACTGAGGCCAGGTCATGTAATATTGTATATAGGTTTAGTTTAGAGGGTCCATGAACCTTTAATATATTATCTGAATAAGACAGAAAATTCTAATTAAATAGGCCTTAGGACAGAGATCTTCCACAGCTTTTTGTTTGGGTTACAAACATTTTGTAGAGGAGGAACTGTATCAGACAAATACTTATTTCCTAACTAATTGGTCTGCTCTGGCAATGATATCATTGGAGTTCACTGCAGCTAAAGGTAAAAAGCAACAGCCTTTAGGCTATGCTAAATGATGCTAGAGAATTTCCTTGTCACTGGTATAGGCAGGAACTGGTGAAAGCCATGGTGGAGATATAAGTGACTTGTTTGGTTTGGGATGCGTTTGATATGTCTCAGGATTTGGTCCTCTCTGCATATTGGTTACAAATTCTGCACAAGTTAAGTTGTAAAAAGCCCAGATCCATTACGGCTGGTTACTGTGTGACAGCAGCCTTCTCTGTCCAGGACTCTACTTCTAGATGCATCAGGAAGGATTAACTCCACTCCATCATGCAGAGAGCTGCCCACCTCTCCCAGTCTGCCCAGGGAGACCAGTCTGGCTGTTTGCAGGATGCATCCCTTCCCCCCAGACCAACAGAGAATGCTGTTTTTAACCAAACTCAATCATTAGATTGCTTAGCTGATGCAAGGGGAGGGAGGCAGAGGAGGGATCAGAATAGCTACAGGTGGCACAGAAAAGGAGGGAACTTTCTTGTCTCTATTTTTTTTGTGTTCTTTCTTAAAATGATTGCAGTACTTTCAGGATCCCCGGACAGTCACTGAGTATTGATGGGTTTGTCCTTGTCTTCAAGGCCTTGTACAATATCTCCTGTTAACCCTTGCTCTCTCATCTTCTCCCAGCCTGCACAAATAACTAACTTCTGTGTGACTCTTTTCCGTGCCTTCATCCAAATGCTTTTCATAGGAGAGTTCTCTGACTGTCTCTACTACCCTTCTGCCTTTTTCTTAACAGCTCTTCCTTATAACTGTTTTCCAGGAGGTGATGGGACCCTCTTGAAGATACAGGGAGCTGAATAAAAGACATCCTACAAAGAAAAAGGAGCAGAAAATATGGTGCTAAATGAAGAGGTATTGAGCACTACTGCTATGGGACTTTTTTCTCTGTGGCTGTAGATGGTGTCTTTTACAGCTGTGCTAAAGCCTAAATCAGGTGGCTCTCCTAGGTTGCTGATTGCCTTCACTTTATTCAGATTGCAGGGCACAGAATATATCCTCAAACAGTTTCATCTGTTTCACTCTGGGTGTGGACGAGAGAAATTCCTCCACTTCTGCTTTCTGAAACATCAGGGGCAACAGTGAGGTCAGTTTTTCACCTTGTTGCATTTATTGGTGGGATTTTGGGGCGGGGGTCTGGAGATTTTTCTGATAAATTCCTGAAAAATGCAGTAAAGCAGAAAGCGTTTGGGAGAGAAGGTGGACAGAGGTGATTCCTGTTTTGCGTTCTTATTGCAAGACTGGGAAGGAATGAAGGAAATCTTGAAACAAAATGTTGTGATTGCTTTTTCAAAGCTCTGTAAAGCTTCTGTTCTGTGTAGGAGATCACGAGGAGGTTAGATCGATTTTTTTGTTTAATCCAGTCGAATTCATTCTGGGTCCTGATTTTCTAGCACAGCATGAAAAGTCTGACTGATACAAGTCTGTTATTACCTAATTGCTTTTCCATAAGGCTTTCACCTGATAATTCAGATATTGTTACAGCTACTTGAAACCTTAATTCTTCTATACTGAAATCTGCCTATATTTATTATTGTGCTATGGGAATAGCTGAAGGCTCAGTGAGGTTGAGTCCTTGTTAATGACTACTGTTGCAGGCACACTGTAAAAGACATTCAGAAAATTTGGGCAAGAGAAGGGAGGCGAGGGAGTGTGTTGAGGAGGAAGAACATCAGGGTCTCTTACACGGCTACTCTAAAACTCAAGGAGAGTCTGAGAGAGGACCCTGCTTCCTGCTGCAATCCTAAAAATGACAGCTAGTGTTTTATACGAAGCACTACACAGTAAGCATGTTTGGTTTGGATTTTTTTAAGTCTCTTTACATGTGAATCTGTTCTGGGCCTTCCACAACCTGGTAAGGAGAGAATTTCTTCTCAGGTTGCTGTGTAGTTAATGGGGACTCTCTGAAAGATACATCCAGACTTTTGCAGCTTACTAGAAGGGTCATTAAAGAATTTGGTAATTAAACAGAAGGGTACTGAACTGGTTGTTCAGGAAATCCCTCATATCTTTGTACTGCAGCTAAGGTTTCAGGAGAGGTTTCTCCTTGGAACCTTGAAAGTAATAGTGGGTCCTACATAAACATAATTACTGATGTGCATGTCCCAGAGAAGGCTGGGATGTTCATTACAATGAGCACCTCGGCAAGAATAATCATGATGATGCTTGGTGTTTATGGCCAGGGTCTCAGGACAAAGCAGGAAGCATAATGTAGAGGACAGGATGCTTGACTGAAGAGCTGCACTCAAACCTTTTATTTAACACAACACCCATATATGTAGCTTTGCCTAAGGCATAAAGGCTGTCTTGAAAGTCTAATGTGTTCTGTAGCCTTGTGGCCAGCAGTTTTTCTTTTCGCCTGGCTTTTCATGCAGAATCTTACTTAGACCTGTGGATTGCTCTTCAGAGTACTGTAGCTTTGTCTATTGAGTAGTTGCGGGGAATTCAAATTTTCAGAAGACAACTCTGCCTCAGATTTTTATTTTTTTTTCCCTTGGACAATACCTTTCTTTTCATGAGTGATGCAAAGATAAAATCTACTTGGGGAAGTTCTGAACAGCCAAGACAGATTTACCAAGAATATAGGTCATTCTCGATCAACTGTTCAGCCTTCTACAAGAAGTGTTTGCCTGTGTGGATGAGGCGATATAGTCTGCCATGATATTAGTAAAGCTTTTGATAATGTCTCCCGAGACTTTCTTATTTGGAAACTGAGAATGTAGGCTCTGGATAAACAGGTTTTAAGGTGAAAACTGTCTGCAATAATAAGAGGAAACAGCCACAATTTGTGAATGCGTGGGGTCAGATTGACCTGCTCATTTGATGGTGATTGTCCTGCTCTGAGCAATAGGATGGATTAGGTGATATCTGGAGGCCTTTAACAACTTTATGTAACTCTGTGAAATGAACAGACACAAATAACTCTTAGGTTATTTTTTTCTTTCCCATCTTGCTGCTTCTGTCTGAATGATTTAGGATATTCTTTCCCTGGAGGTGGACAGGCACTGTGTGTAGAGACTGGCCAAGACTCCTGCAGAACCAATGAAGTAAAATAATGCAGAGCCCCCAAAAAAGGGGAGATGTAAATCTCTACCCAGATCCTAATAAAGACAATAGACTTGCTTTCCCTCAGCTTCAGCAAAGCAGCTGACAGGCACCGTGGGCGTCTGCAGCGGTGCAAGGAGAAGGAGAGATGGGCACTCAGGGAGCTCCTCTAGTGATATAGTTATTATATGCTCAGTTACCGATGGCAGATTTCTCTGAATCCCATGGCTTATCAGTAATTTCCACTTGCTCTTATAGTATAACAGTCAGTGTCTCTTTATTCCTGCCTCTGTGTCACTTCTCTCCGGGAGGTGGTTAATCACTTACCGGTTTCTCTGGAAGATGGAGAGGGTTCAATCTCACTGTGGCCTGTTGTGTGCTTTGCCTCCCTGCTGAGCTGCCATCCAGAAAACTATTAGGGCGAAATATGAATGCTCCAGGGAAGCTTTCTTACCCCTGTGTAACATGAATCAGCTTCT
The DNA here is from genome assembly GCF_000699105.1 of Pygoscelis adeliae. NCBI lineage: Eukaryota > Metazoa > Chordata > Aves > Sphenisciformes > Spheniscidae > Pygoscelis > Pygoscelis adeliae. Next base: position 670,468 of record NW_008825407.1, on the reverse strand, counting down.
CTGCGGGCCTGGCTTAGGTACCTGAAAAGCAACCTCATCTTAAAATCGACATCAGCAGAGGAAGGATGCTGTCAGGAGAACTGATGTTAGAGGGTCACCTTTGTCAGTCAAGGACAGTAGGCCAGGCAGAGAGGGAGAGCAAGTCTTTATGCAGGTGTCTGCAAGGCCAAATTTTGAATGAGTGTGACCTGGCAAATCACCACTAAATTGCCCTAGATTCATCTAAATTTCTGGAACTAAGCCTGTACCAGCCAATGTTTTAGCCCACCTGATTTGATGCTGAACAAACCACTAATGGGGAGTGAGGGGGCTCCTGAAACATTATAAAAATCCCTTAGAGGAAGATGATTTATTTTTTGACAAGAAAGTTTTTAACCTTCCTGTAGAATTTTACAATGGAGAATTTCCTGAGGTTAGAGACTTGTCTGGAGCAATCCTGAGAGCTGATCTCACTCTGTTCTTTAAGGGTTATTTTTCCCCCTCTACCAAGGACTGACTATGTTAAGGTATTCAGGATAATTGGCAACATCTAACCAATAGCCCTCTGCTCATCCATGAGGTGAAGTTGTTAAAAGGGGAAACAGCAGTTGGGTGCCTTTTCCTTGGCTGCTTCTACATCTCCTTGAGCAATGCATTGAGCCTGGCAGCAATGTGCAGAGAGAAGCATGGGGAGGGGATGGAGGAGGGAAGAGGTGGCTGATTCCCTCCATGTGGAGGAGGGTGCTGTGTGAGAAGGGGAGGGAGAAGAAAGCAAGCCAGCCCTAACCCAGGCAGGAAGGAATGGCTCTGTCATTAGGCTGGAACCCGTCCAGAGCACTGTAGACATTTAGATAAAACTAATGTGACAGGTACGGGTTTCTAGACAAGAACTGGTCTGGCCAGACTTAATAAGAAAAGCAATATGTAGTGTGAAGCTAATATAATTTTAGCCTATGAAAGAGACACCCAACCTATGTAGGCCTGAAGGATAAATGTATAAAACTATTACAGCTATATACAGCATTGTATGTGCTGCTATGCTCTGACAGACACAATTATTTATTGTTTGTCTTACACTAGCACCTAGAGGCTTCCACCAAGATCTGGGCTGTTGTGCCAGGGAGAAGCACTGTCATGAAAAATTTATTGTCTGCCCAACAAAGGGGGTCAGCAGTGGCTGAGGAGGCTGTCGGGGAACCGAGACCCGGTGCAGCTCAGCTCTCACTGGCAGCCTCTGATGCTGTCAGCCACAAAGGAGGCTTGAGCTGCTCCCAGCCTGGCACGTGGTCCCTGCCCACAGCGCTTGGGCAGAGATGCTCGCTGGGGTGGACTTCTGGCACTCGATGTTTTAGCAGGGGCGCAGTCAGTGTTCACAAAGGGAGGCAGAGCATGCTGCACCCAGCTCTGCAGCTCAGCCTGCGCTATGCACGCAGTGGAAGCTTTCATTAGCTGTTGCCCCAGTAAGGGTCAGTGACGGGGGGGATGTGTACTAGAGAGCAAAGTGCTGCAACCAGCTGTTAGCCTGAGATCTCAGGCTTAGCTGAGGAGTCAGTTGTGGGCACTAATTGCGGAGATCTTGAACTACAACTGAGTGTCATGGTCATGAGAAATGGCAATAGAAGACTCTTTCTATGTGGCGTCAATAACTTGTGGAGGTCCTCGTATCCCCTTCAAATGCAAAGCTACCAACCCCCCTGTCTCTGTGCATGTAACCCTGACAAATTCACTTTGGGAAATCTTTAATTTGTACCTTCCCTCCACAGTGTCCTCCATAACATTCACCCCCAAAATGTCAGGCTTTTCCCTACTACATAGTAAAGATTTAGCAGCATAAGGGAGGCCTCATGTTACTGAGACTTTAACAAATTATACTACAGAACATTAACTGGTATGCCATAAAATATTATCATAATTAATTACAACTAAACTGCAGTTCTCACATAAATGAACAAAGTACATTTCATGATGCATTATCCCTGTTCTTTTATTGTATGTCCTCTTGCTTGTTAAGCTAAAAATAATCAGTCATTTGCAGTTGGACTTCTCATTATTAGACTGAAAGTTCCACTGCAGCCATGGAGTTGTAGGGAGGCTTCTGTGTCCATGTTTTTAAAATGAATGTACTAACAAATATGAAATTATTAATGAAAAAAGCTTAAATGATAGTAGGTCAGGGTAAGTTACATCTTTGGTCTTTATGCAATAATAGAGAAAACAGTGTTTCAAGTCTGTCTTGCAAATATTTTACTATTTTATGTCTACTTTCATCAGAGGTAAAAAAAAATAAATCATGGGAAGTGTGTGGATGGCATGTGAGGAAGAGCAGCAATAATAAAATAGGCCCCTCAGGGGATATGAGACCTTCCTTCAGGTAAAGGAAACAAGATCTTTGCAGATAATGTGTAGAATGACCTTCCCAAGGTCTTTTGAGCATGATCTTCAGCTTCCAAATATTGGCAAAGCTTCACTGATTCGTCTGATTTACTCCAGTTAGAACTCATCCAGCAATTGTAAATAGCTGAGGAAATACAGAAATATTTGGCCAGTGGCAGAATGAAAGGAGATTGTGACAAAAATGCCAGTGGGATTCACTGGAGCTACTACCAGAATAAGATTTGTCTGTGCTAGCTGAAAACCTGATCCTGAGTCTCGGGGCCTGCAAAACTTGCTCCAGAATCCAGTCCTGCCCAGTGCTCTAACTGCTCTCATAGTAACATACTGTGTTAGGAAGGAGGAGTAAAATATTTAGTGCTGTTCTTATTTCCAGGACAGTAAATACCCCCAGCTGAACACAGTCTCTCTCTGACCTCAGACAGTGGTACAGCGCCTCAGACAGGTCCAGAGATGAGCCAGGGGTCGATGACTGATGCCTTGCCCTCTTGAGGAAGGAGCAAGGAGAATTGGCTTTTTCTCTGTTGCTTAATGTCACTAGGTGGGCGCTGTAATTTTCTGCAAGGCAGATGCTCCTGTCAGTTGTGTTGTTTCCTTGCCAAGATGCATGTTACCTCTGGGAGCCCTTAGGGGTCCATTTACCAGAGATAATTAATTAAATTAACAGCCTTTTGTAGGCATGCTGGAGGTTCATGTAACAAGTGTGCTTTGAAACAAGACGTTGGATTACAACAGCTGTTGGTAAACAATGTGCAGGTTAAAACTCCTGGCCACATCTTTTACTGGTATTAATCAGAAAACAGTCAAAATGTGTCAATTTACCTTATGCAAGGACCCAGCTCCTTTTCTTTCCTCTTCTCTTTCATATTTGATCTCTCTCTGGTAGGTGTTGAAAATCTGTTTTCTCATGCATACCAAAGACTAAAATCTTTAACCACTCCCTGTCAGCATGATTGCACATTGATTGTTCATCATCTTTCATAGAATAGAATTAGGTGTCATTAAAATAATCTCTTCCCCTGTGAGCCAGACTTGTTCAGTCTCCTACTGTCTCTCCAAATTGCCCCTTGTTCTAATTAAGGAAATCTACCATTTGCATCCATTCCCTCCTCCTTGGAAGATGAGGAGAAAGATGGGAAGGATCAGTTGCTGTGAATATCGCTTGCCACTTTAAATAGGAAACTGTCGCCAACTATTCAAATACCCTCTTGTTTTAGCAATGATGGCCTGGTTAGGTTATAATTATCCATGGCCTTCCATGCCACTCCACTCGGGGTCATGGATCATAGCTTTGGAGCAAGACAACCTATTCAGCAGAAAGGTCAATCAGCTAGTAGAAGCTATTTCCTTTTCTGTTCAGCTGAAGGTAAAAGAAAGTGTGAGGTGGTCTGCATTTCAATGAACTCCATGCTGAGAGCTGTTTCAGCAGTTGCTGCTGTGCTACAGAAAACTGCCTTTTTCATTCTCAGAGTTGTTGAGGTGCACATGGGCAAAACCAGATAGAATAAAATAAGGACTTTGCAAAAGCTTCCAGTGACACAAGGGAAAACTTCAGGTAAACCTTTGCCTTCGGGTTTTTGGGAGCTACTTGTGTACTGCATTAGGGCAGATTTTCTTTTAATTCCTCTAAGTGACCAAAGTGGGGAAAAAAGGAAGTAGTATTGCATTTTTCTTTTTACCATGATTATCCATGAAGAAATATGCTTATCTCATGGCATGGACTTGATTCTCTCATTCTCCTACCACTTCTATTTTGGGCTGCCTGCACTCAGGCTCACAGCCTGGACAAGAGGATTACGGTATTATTCAGAGAACAGCAGCAGCTGACTGGGACTTAGTAGTATTTAACTATTGACCGGCTCCACTGGAGAGTCATGACTACCTGCTTGTCCCAGCTGGCAAAACTGAAAAGGGCCCTAGGCCGGTCAACTGTGGAGTAGTTAGAGCGATTTTCAGCATGTAATGTGGGCTCCTGCTGTGAAAAGGGTTCAAATGCGTGCTAGAACTGACTGACTCCAAATTATAGGAGAGCTAGGACCAGGGTTGGAACTTTGCAGTCTGGCTGTGACTATATTGGAAGGTATCAGGATGCTGCAGGATTTGGTTTTGGTTTTTTAAGATGTTAGTTATTGCCCCCAACATAGCAAACCATTGCTGGCGTTTTAAAACAAATCAGGGAGAAAGGTGCACCTCTCCAGATCTTGTCCTTAAGTTCCTGTTTCATTTGTTTCCATAATCATCTTCCTATTTTTCTCCTGTCTAGCATCTTTTCCACAGGGATCTCAAAGCTCAGCTACCCGCATTCTATTCGTCCTGTGTTATTAATGGATTGCAGCAGTCCCAAGAGGTCCTTAAGACAAACAGGGCCTTGACTGCACTGGAAATTTGTGGGAGCTCCTAATAAAATATGGTCCTCCAGACTTTACTGGCTAACCAGAAAAAGTTGTGTGCAAGATCTTATCTGCTCTATTGTTGTCACTCTCCGGGTGCATAATGGGATGAAACTTCCATTAATTAGGGAACTGTGGCAGACTGAGGATTGAATCTTGAACTTCAGTATCCTAACTTGGCATAATTAATATCCAACCATCAGACTAGTTTCAGCACTCTCTTTCTCAGACAGGTGTTCAGGTACACTGCATCAATAAGGATACCAAGACACCAGGAATTTGTCTCTCAGTATGCTGCCAGTCTGCATTAAGTCCAGTGTTATAATCGGATTTTCTTACACTATGCGTCCCGATAAGCAATAGACAGAACTACTACGGCTGCTTTCTCATGCCTGCATGGTGCTTGCTGATTATACTAAAATCCCCATGATCATCTCTGCCCATCTCATGTATCAAAGGTCCAAAAATGCAGGACACACTGCTGACTCAAAATGAGAGCAACAGGAAAACTAATGATGTGGGATCAATTTTTTTTTAGCATTAGTGATGTTTCTGTATCACCTCACAGCTGGGTGACTGCCTTTGTGATATAAATAATCTGCCACAATAAAAATGAAAGAAAGCCAGATTTGCTGGGAAAAGACTTAGAATGCAAACTACGTTGAAGTTTAATGGACAGGAACAATCAGGGAAATGTAAGAAGGAGCTTTGTGTTTGATGAACGGGATGGACAACCAGGACTCCTGGGTTCTTTTCCTAGCTCTGGCAGGCAGTGAGCTGCTGAGGCAGTGCAATAGTCTAAAAATTTTGGACTCTCACTTCCTCCCAAACTTTCTGCATGACTTCAAGTAACTAATTTAACTGTGGTCTCTCTCTAAAGTAGTAGAAACAATTGCAGAACTTGAGTGTTGTGATTTTATCAAAGCCAGTAAAATGGCTTTCAACTGAAGCACTAAAGTTGGAACACAATTTCTAGGCCTCCTTTAGGTGCTGTCTCAACTGCTTTTAAAGTCCAGATGCTATGTTGGTTCAAAAAAAAAAAACCAACCCAAAAAACACATTTGAGGAGACAAGGGACATGAGTTTTATTTTAATGGTAGGGTAGAGGCCTGAGGTAAAGCCAAGACTATCAAAGATCAAGAAACACCAGTGGACAGGGCATGTTGTCAATGCGGAGGTTAATGTGGAGAGGAGCTGTCTTGAGAGAAGTGAATCCCCACCTTCAAGGCTTTTCCCTGAAGTTTGTGACTGAGCTGCAAACACACAGGAGCACAGTTGAAGCAGGTCTTTGGTACTCCAAGGGCTAGGAGCCCCAGGCTTGATGTTATTCAGGATGACTACTGTGTTCTCAGCATCTCTGTAAACTTACCAAGCCCAGATGTATTACAGCTGAGAACCTAAACTCCCTTTGGCTTTAGACTTTTCCCCAATAGCCTGAAAGGCGCACAGCAGTTAAGACCTTCCTCTGCTAATGTCTGCTAATATTGGCTAGGAAAATATGGCACTGGAACTGGTTGAGGATGGGTTTGTTATGCTCTTTGTGACTTTTTCCCCACTTCCCTTGCCATGCTGCTATAGGGCTTGATGAAAGGCTAGAAAATGCAGCTGGGCTCTGCCTGCCACAGGATTAATTTATTTTCATAAAGGAGTCAAATTTCCATTGTTACATTTTTATCTACAAACTGTCAATATTTCAGGGCAATGGCAAAGCCCAAAGTGGGGGAGGAGAGCTCCCTCAGTCTCAAGGCTCTTTTCATAGTTAAAAGTTCACTGCAGAAAATTTGATGCTTAATAAATTGGAGCCTTCTCTGCTTTAAATCACTTTTACAGCAATTGCGGAGGAAAATATAATTATTACAAACTGGTCATTTGTTACTGAGAAATCTCATTAAATTGACTTCATGCTGGAAGGTTTGCTGGGGGATGGAAGGGTAGAAGAGGCAAAGACCTGACAGAGTGGTGGGAGAGAAGTCTCTTAATTACAGATTGATTATTTCTTGTGATTGAATGTAGAACGTAATCAGCTCATCCTTTCTAGTGGGGCAGATGAGAGCTACAGGGACCTTTTTGTCTTCCTTGACCTGCTAGCGTGGCATGCTAATGGCCTGGGGATGCAGGGAATAGCCGCTACCACTGGAGAAGTGAAGAAGCACATTTAGATGAAGTCATGGATCAGGGCTGCTTTTCTCCCCTGGGAGTCAGTCTGGGCCAGCAACATAATGCAATGTTGTCTCATCATATCTTTATTTCACGCTGAACTAACCCCATAGCTCTTGTACACCGCAACTTTGTACACAACACAACTTTGTACACAGGCTACTTTGCAGCTGAACAGGGGAGACGCTTGGATAGCCATATCCAAGCTAGCTTTGAGTCAGCTGGCTCAGATGCTGCCTGCCGTATGCAGGCTTGCCTGAGAAGTTGGAAAAGCAATGGTCTCATTTGCCTGTGCCGAGCTCCTTGCTAACATGGAACTTCTTAAGTCTCATCTACTCTGTAACCTCAGCCACGCTCACAACAATATGTGAGTACGCATAGGCTATGTGCCGATTAAACAAATATACAAGATGGCAATACTCTGAAATGGGGGTTTGATTTAAGGTGGAGCCTCTCAACAGGAAAGCAACTGCCATGTAAATTAAGGCTTCACTCTAGTTTCAGAGAAAGATGTCTGCAACCACAATGTGCAAAAATCACAGGGGGAAATGATTGCTGCTAAGGGGGATGTGATTTTTTTTAAAGTTCTTTCAAAGGAGAAGAATATTGTGTGTTTTGACATCAAAATGGAGCAATTGTTTTTGTAAAATGATTTTTCTCTAGTTTTAGGCCTTTTTAGTGATTTCTCATCTTGGATCCTTAAAGAAAAAAATTGCTGAAATATGACAAATTGATAGACCATAATGATCTAATTGTGTGTGGTGTGTTTCTGAGAAAGAACAGAAAGAGCAAGGATCTATGCTAGGATTTTAAGATGATGATTCCTGGACATGTAGATTGTCTTTTATCAGCATTAAGAACAATACCTAGCACTTACCCGGTGCGTTTTCCTCCATGAAGATTGTAAACCCTTTTGCGATGCTGGGTGAAGAAGGTTATTCAAATATTGGAATATTTATTTTATGGTGAAACCTAACATTAGGGAAATAAATTTTTTGTCCAATTACCAATACATGCTTAGGATTTGGGCAACAAAGCCCCAATGAAAAATTAATAGCGGCTGAAGCACTCGGACAACCCCAAGGGAGCCATTATCTTTCATTCATGGGTTAACAATATATTTTGCTTAACTATGAACAGCAAGAAAAAAATAATGATTTTTAGGAAAAAAATAATCAAAAGTAATTGTAGTGACAAAAATAAAGGTTTGGCAGTTCTGACTTTTTTTACAGATACTTCTGTTGACTGAAACTGTTCCCTTAACTCACTGTGATTTTGCAAATATTTCCTGCTGTTTTAAAACTGTTCCTCTTCTGTTTCTGGCTACATCTCACAAGAAAACTGAAATGTCACCCAGCTTTGGGATTGAACTTTGTGCCCCATTTTACATCTGAAGTAACTGAAATAGAGAAGGGATTTGTCCAACATCACGCAAAAAGGAGCATGTGAAATTAGGGGGGGGGGAACCCAAAACCAACCCAACCAACCAAAACCAGAACTCCTGGATTCTGGTCAAAGCCAAAAAGGATTGTTATTTCAAGGATTTGCGTTAGCCTAGGGACACATGCAATGTTGCTGGAAGTTGTTTGAGAAATGCTTCTGCCTGTTTGAAATGTTCTTGCCAGTTAGTCAAGAGATGATGATGAGCAGTGAGGTTTGGATGGGCTGATTTTTTTTTGTAGTGGTGGGCTATGTTGTGCTGTTAAAAGCGGAGATGTGGGATTTACCACTCTTATTTAGAAAGTGAAATAGGCCTTTCAAGCATATGAAAATACACCTTCTTCTGAGTCTTTTGCATACCTGAGATTATAAGCTTATCTAACACTGTTACAGGGCTTTTCTGTGAATGATGGCTTTTTGACTTGTGGTGTTGAGATGGGGAGATCCTACAGCTGACAGAGGAAATGGGTCACTCGTTTGCTTACGTATCCATCAGAGAACCAGTAATGGGAGGGTGGTAAATTTGCACATAACTGGACAGGTATAGCTATGTCCTTTCAGCAACATTAACTCTGTACAACTCCATTCCTGGAGGCAGGGGAAAGCTGCTTCCCAAAGCAGTTAGGGCTGCAGTGAGCCAGGTCTTTCTCTGCGCTGCCAAATCTTGCAAATCTCCTCTCGCCAAAATTAACAGCTTCCAATCTTGGCCCAGCCTCATGCCAAGTGGATAGCTTGCAGGATCCTGCCTGATTTAATGCAGGACTCAGCACAGAGCAATCTGCTGGATGAGAGGGGGGTCTGAATTACTTCCAAGCAACAGAATGTGGGCTGGGTAAGCAGCTTCTAAATGTAAAAACTATTTTGGTGATCGGTTCAGGCCATGAAATCCAGATAGATGCTCAGGGGAATCTTGGAGGCTCCTCATACCAATAAGGAAAGAGGAAGGCTACAGTCCTCGTTTCACTGAGCTTGTAGCCTTGTAATTATGAAATGAGCAAACCAAGGAAGAACGAAAATCTTTTTTGAAGATGAAGTCTGGAGAGCACCAGCCTTCCCAGTAGTCCACACACAACTGGACACAAAAGGTCATCTGGATGGCAGAGTTCATACAGACATTAGTGCAGTGTACCAAAAAAGGAATATTTGTTGTCCCCCAACCACATGGGCATGCACTTTGTTTCGTGTACCAGCACTGATGCTATAGCCATCGTAGCAGGGGGATGTGTGTCAAAGCAGTCATGTTTGTGTGCTCTGATCCACGTACTGCTGTCTGATGTTCGTTTCATCTCAGCTGTGACAATCCTATCTGATCATTAATAATACAATAATGAAATAGCGACTGGAGAGACACTTGGATAATCATCTGAGCAAAGGCTCATTAGTGCTGCAGAACAATTGCTGCTGTGTAATAACAGATCCCAGGAAATTTCAATTAAAGCTGGAACTCTGTTGCAATTTCATTTTATTTCCAGCCAGACAGCGGATGGTGTAATTGCAATCAGCCAACGCAATATAAGCTCCTCTAACTCAAACCTTCCCATGGGGCAGGAGGTGGGCTGCCTGTCTGGATTCTGTTTCTTCCTGCATTTCCTTTCACTTCTACCTTTAGAGGGCAAACAAGTGGATGTTGCTCCCTGCAACATCATACCCTTTTCTACTGCCATGCTGATCTGGCTAAATTGGGATGTTGCACTTAAGCTCTTCCAATACTCTGATGCTCTATAGAGGCGCTACATGTGGAAGAGCAGACAGGTATCTGTCATTGTATATAGAGTCAGGGAGCAGAGAGAGAGGGAAGATTTCTAGTGAGAGCCAGGTTTGCTGCACGCTGAAGTCCAGAATTAGGTCCAAAATGTATTTTAGCATTTTGTGCTTGGGGAGGGAATAGGTTTTGCACTGTGTCCCTTGATTCTTTCCACCGTGCTGAACCACGGAAAGCAGTGGTCCCCTGTCCTTGCTGCATCAGAGAGCTGCTTTTTCATTTGTCCTTAAATTGGTCTGACAGCACTTGCCTTCTGCAGGGTGGGATGTCAGCCTGTCTGCCCTGCAGTCCACCTAGATTTTTGTACTTTGTCCTCGAGCAGGATAGCTGTGTGTCTTCATTGATATAAAGCAGAGGTCACAAAACCTTTGTCCATTCAGACCTGTGGTATTTTGCATGGATATTAGCTGGCAAAACTACAACATGAGTAATTGCATCTTGCTATCTAATTAAAATTTTGTCTGTGCTTCCAAATGGTTGTTGTATTCTCCTTCATTTCCTGGCCTAAACCCTTTTATCTTGTCCTTGTGTGCTGTTTTAGCCAGCTGCCATGCTCCACCCTGGGAAACAGACAGATGACGTGAACTAGGTGTGTATATATGTTTGTATATATACACTGCCTGAAGAGTGAATTTAGTGGGGAGGAACACAGTTATTGTCCACAGGCAGCAGCTATAGATAGTTCATGAGGGCCGAATGCAAAGAACTGTGGTGACTGCTATGAAAGCACAGGTTTCTCTCTCCTGCCGTTGACAGCCCATGACTCTCAACAGCTATGTTTCCCTCCAGGAGTGGTCAGTACTGTCACCTCTACAGTAGTCCCTCTGCCTTCAGCTTGGGTCTCCATGCCACAGGGGTGCTATTTTTAAAGGTCTCTTGTCTTCACGGAGCACACTGCCAGCACTGTGTACTGGCTGCCACAATGTTGCTCGGTGCTCTGCAAGAGGAGGAGTATGAAGGCAGCCACATGAGAAACATTGACTGTCTGACCCAGGGACTTGAGACCATGATTCACAGTTGAATCGGTAGCTGGAGGAGATTCACAGCAAACTTGGGGAGGAGGGGGAATCTCAGAAGTCATAAATATCTAGTTTTACTTGCAGAGCTGATCATATTATGCAAACAAAATGTGCTCTTTTGCTAGAGGTCTACTTAGCAGTCACCTGTGGAGGCAGCTACTGTGAACGTTCGGAATAGAAAGTGGCTTTTGTTTTAATGGTTTATCAAAAACATTTTTTAAACTTGCATTTTCCTGTAAGCAGAAAGATCTCCTAGTGGTGCAGAACAACAGGTCAATGTGCATGCAGCAGACAGCAATATTTAACTCTGATCTTCTACACTTTGGCTTTTATCTGGAGATGCATGAAATTAAGTCTTTTGGCATCGTTGCTCCCTGCTCTCCATAATGCATAGAATAATTATTTACACCTTCCATTCTTTCTTCCAGTATTTGCTAGCATTCCTTTTTGAGATGAGCAAGGGGCTAGATGGACCCACAGCCTGACCCAACCCAATCATTTTCATGTTGTTATGGAAGTGGTGGAGGAGTCAGCTAAAGCACACTGAGGAAAGGCATTTGCTCAGGGTTCCCCTGCACATCCATGTTAGAGATGGAGCTGAATCCCAGTTCTCCTGGACCTCGAAAGGCTAAGAGACAGCCACAGGGAGTACTCAAAACTGGTGTTTGTAGAGGCTTGAGGACTGTTTCCATAAAGATGAGCAGCACATTCACTGAATTCTTGCTTTGTGCTCAAGAGGAAAACATATTTTTTTGTCCTCCTTTCCCAACCTCAATCCTTGCCAAAGTCCCTTGGGGAAAATTCCTTCCCAACCACAACTATGTCCATCAGCTGCACCCTCATAACCTGGAGGGAAATTCCATTCTAACTTCAGATTTCTGCATGATTCATTTCTGAGGCTCTGGACTCTTCCCAGCTGTTTCCACCCACATCTCTTACAACCTGTAGCTTTGCACCTTAATTCTCACAAATGTTGGTCTCAACTGGTTGCAGACCTTTCAGTGGATGCAGAACCCACCGATGCCTTGTTTCCATCAGCTCTGCCAAGGTGCTGAGAGACTCTGGCTTGCTCCCACCAATTGCTGTCCGAAAAGCTGTAGAGGTGTGAGGCAACAAGAGGAGACAGGAATGTGTGATAGTTGAGAAGGAAACATACTTCAGGGAAGGGAGGGAACAGCCTGTGTTGGATGGAAGAAAGAGCATTCCAGAAAGTGTGCTGGCAATAAGAGAAGGAGTTTCTGGCATAGCAGATTCATTGAGGGCAGTGAGTGGGTGCCAGGGACGTGTTGGAGAGTGAGACTGCATCGGCTGAGAAGACCTGGACTCTGCCCCAGATCACCTCAGCATAGCTGGTGATGTAGGACTGCTTTCCCTGCTTTTTATGCTGTGTATCTCCACTTCCCATGGCAGGTGAAGTGGTGTATGTTCAACCTGGCTGCTGAATCATATCTTCCTCTGACAGGTTTCCCCTCTTATGTTTTGGCAGTGCTTATAGTGCCTGTCATGTCAATAAAGTATTTTCCTAATTTGAATTTATATGAGTGTTTGTGCAGGTTTATCCATGTGTAAGAGCATCTGCATGCGAGACGTATTTATTTCAAGAGGGATGTGTGAGTATTTACCAATAGCCAGGAGTTATGAACAAGTTGGTACACCCATGCCTCCATACTAATCTTGTTCTGTTGATCCTCCCATTGACACTGGTGTGACAGAATGTTTCTTGTTCTGATTTTTCAAATGTGACAGCAGTTCCTGCTAAGCTCTACAGGTTGCTTAACATCTCTAAAAACCAAGCCTTAAACAAATGCTCCAATGACCATGGAAGCAAGACAGTTGCACAACTGCCTTGCAATGAGGTTCTCCTGGCAGCGCACCTGTGGGCATAGGCTGAGGATGCTGCTGCAGCTTCTAGGGCCCTGGATGTCCAAACACCCCTAAAAGCTTGATGACTGAGCTAGGAAGCAATGGCTGATTAAGTAGCACTGAGATTAGGGGAGGTTGAGCTAGTGATGTTGGTGAGCATTTGATCAGCCTCTTTAGACTTGGTGAATGGGATCCATACAGGAATTTGTCACTTTCACTGCTAGATCCACGCTGCAGGCATATCTTGTCCAGGATAGGCATTTAGATAGAGCTTAGTCTGTTGTCACCCTGTTGTGGCAAAGGCTAGCTGTTCGCTCCCTGCGGTCTCCTGAATGCTGAAGGCTTTGCACCGGTGTGGCCTGGCTGTGGCTTCATCCCCATCTATGTCAGGCTTTTGTCTTGTTTTCTGATATTTGTCTTGTACTTGGTTTTTTCTTTAGTAAGCTGCAGTTTTTCCCTCTTTCTCTTTGATCTTGCTGTGGTCTGCTGAGACCATTAATAAGCTTAATGGAGAAAATGTGTTTTTTTGGCTTTGAGATTTTTCCTTCCTTCCTTTGAAACTTTTTTTTGGGGGGATGGGGGAGAGAACTAAAGGAGAGAAAGCAAATTATCATAATTTTGCCTGTCTTGCTGCTTTCCTTATCAAGACCTTGAGAATAAGGATGAGAAAGCCTTTCTTGATCTGTCCCTTCATCTCCCTATATTTCTGTCTGCAGATGACTGATCCTTGGTCTCAGCCTCATCGCAGGCTAATGGCATATCCAGAATGGGGTTCTGCTTTGCTCAGAACCCAGCAATGAACCTGAAAGCATGTGTCCTGTGTGGAAATAGGTCAAATCCAGATTTGCTTCTAGAACACACGAATGCATTGAGTTAATGGAATTTACACTAGGGATAGATCTGTCTTAGCCATATGTCCCAGAGCTGACTTGCTTCCCTCCCACCTTTTGAGACTGCTAATGAAGCAATATCCCCTGCAGAGAAAGCAGTATGTTAAAATAGGATTGTCGCATCTCAAGAGAATGGGCTTTAGCAGCAGAAGAGAAGGAGAGAGAAAGATAATGGAAATCAATGCGCATCAGGACCTGATCTATGCTATTGAAATCAATAGGAGTTTTTCAGGGCTATGAAATTTGAAGTCCAGAACATATTCAATCAAGTTTTCAAAGTATCCAAGTTCAAGAGTTTTTCTTGTTGCATTTTGTAGCTTCTAAATTTTCTCTGATGTATCCTAATTTATTTTGATTAACCACTGCAGAAGCTGGGATAGCTCAGGAATGTCCCTCCCCTTGGTTACCAGAGCATCCTGGCTGCCTGAATCCCATGACCCTGCTGGGGAGAGAGGGGGGCAGATCTGTCTTTAGACCTGATTATGGGCTGGGGAGTAAGAGTGAGGGGTAATGAAGGATAAGGAAGTTGACTGCTGCTCAAAATGCGGGCACTGTGCTTGTTAACTCCTAGATCATCCTGTCCTAATTATTATAATTAGTGATTTGATGAGGATCAGTTGACATAATGTTCCTCAAGGGAGACTTGTGAGGAAGTTTGCCCAAGCTGTGAAGCTACTAAGTGATCTGCTACAAACATCACGTTTTCTACATCAAGTAGGGTAGGGCAAAGGTAAAGGCATGACTGACGATTGATAACCTGGTGTGCCTGGACATCAGTGTCTGGTTACAGCTGGAAAAAATGCAGCATCTCACCAGCTTGTAAGCCAAATCTGCATTAAAATCTTAATGACAATGAGGGTGAAGGAGATGCTTGTATCCTTACTCAGAGCTATCGCCACTGAAATTTGTGTGATGCAGTTTCTGTGATTTTAGAGTTTAACGGGAGCTTTACTATGGCTACAATGAACATTGTGACTCTCAGCTCCTGATGTAATTCAATCAAAAAGGAACCAACAGGGAGGTGGGGAGAAAAGACATAAATCCTTAAATTCCATATAAAAATAGATAAAAGCAACTGGCTTAAAGGATTTTATTGAGCCTTATTTAAGAACTTTTTTTTTAAAGGAGAAGATAAGGAATTTAGTGCACACAAACTCTTTTACCTTTCTCATGAAAGGGTCATAAATTTTAGTTCAGGTCCGGATCAGAGCCAGATTCAAAAGGTCACCGACAGGGGGGAAATAATCTGAATAGGAGAGGTGAGAAGGAAGGCCAGCTATACAGTGTCCCCAGCATCCTCTAATCACATTTCCCTCTGCTTGCCAGATATCAAACAGAAGGGAACATTTGAAATAATACATCCATTAAGATACCTTCAGCGCCTGTCAGATTTGCTCTAAGAGGATTGTGCTTACTACACAGTGGTAAGGTTTTTATATTCATAAAACTCCTTCGGAGCAAGCAAAATAAAAAGAGGGAGGAAGAAAACATGCCTCTTTCATGCTCTGGAATGGGGCTGGGCAAGCAATTAAAATTCTGCCCTGTGCTAGTCTTCAGCAAAGGACACAGGCATGAACAGGTTCGTCTCTACCTCTTTTAAGTACTGGTTCTACCTAGTTTGGGCATATCCAGGGGGCAAGAGGCAAAAATCTGAAATTGTAAGAAAAGAATGTGACAGTGTCAGGGATGTGTGAGGCTGCAGTGTTTGGGGTACTGGGGGCTATCCGTGCCCCTCAGGGTTGGCAGCCACCCAAGGTAGCGGTGCCTGTTTGGCCGGGAGAGTAAGGGGTATAGTAGCTCATGTGAGGAAGGAACACTCCTGGAATGATCTAGGGAATAGGTATAGACCTGATACCTCCTTGCCAAGGCTACTGCGTCTGGTGGACAGGAGCTCTGCCCAGCTCCAGCCATCAGCCTGGTGGGCAAGCAGGACTATGCTCCTGTTCCTTGGTGTAGGTAATGGACCAGTGAGAGCAGTAACTTTAAGACAATAGAGAGACATGAGCTGCTTTCTGGGAGGACAGCTGGAGTATCTGAATGGCTATAGCCTGTCTCTTTCCTACCTCTCAGCTTGCTCTGGTGCCGTCTACCTGATCCTTCCCTCACTGATCCTTTCTTCATCCCCACATCTTTGGTGACTACCTTGGTTCTTGTTTGTAGTTTTATATGTTCGGTCTTTATCTCGACTTCAGGTGTTGGCTCTAACTTCAAGGCTTGCTTACCTGCACCCTGGTCCTGTACAACTGCATTTCTCTGATGATGGATAAGGCAAGTTGTCCATATCACAGACTAGGCAGATGTTCTCCCTGACATTCCGAGATCCTTCAAAGAAAGCTTCTAAAAGCGCTCTGTGTTTTTATTGTTATGAGCATAATGGGGCAAATCAAAACCCTGAGCATGCACTGAAGAGATGAAAAGCTCTGAGGATGAAAAGCATTATAAAAAGGGGCTAAGCATTTCTACTATAGATAGTGAAGATGCCTTTTCTGAATAACTCCATTTCACTGGGAGTCCTTGCCTCAGGGTTGCACCTCTGCCACTTTGGACAGAGACAGAAACCACCTTTTCCTTTCTCTTGCTTTTATTATTTCAGTCTGAATCTGTCAACAGATGAGCGTTAACAGTGTACACGGGCGGGAGTTTTATTTAACATAATGCCTTTTCCTTATCATCACCGTTTTTCATTTAATCTTTCAAAGTCATAATTATCTAATATTAATGTTCTCATCATTATAACATTCACAGGAAGATAGTGGGTTTTTGTCCGCAGAGACAAGGATCTCTGAAATTAATATAATACATGTTCAGGATTGATTTCAGCCTTATAGTTGCCCTCAGCCAGAGGGACACATCTGTTTAAAAATATCAGATACTAATTGCCTAAAGAGCCATTATTCATCTGTAGGATTGAATGAAGTTGTCCTTCATATGTCATACACACCTACATATCATTTCAGGCTTTATTGTTTTTATGTGTCTTAAAAACATTAAGAGATATTTTATATCTATTCAAGAAGGGAAAGAAGAGAGCGTCTGTCTCTGGGAACTGACATACACAGAAACAGCACCATTTTTCTTGCAATGAGTTATTTGGGAAAATGGGCACCAATCTTGCTCCCACCTTCCTTCAGAGCTCTAAGAGAAGGTGGTGGCCAGATTTGGAGGTGGGTGACAATGTATTAAAGGAAAAAGGCTATGGACTGTGAAGCTTTGGATATGCAGGATGAAGTTGTCTTCCTGGTGTACATAGTTCGTAACTACAGAGCCTTAGTTGTGGGTCTCAGTTTTAACTGCCCTGTACTCCAAGAGCTGTGGAGAAAGCTGGCTGCCGGTTCTGATATTACGAGTTGGCATAAGGAAATAAGCTGCTATAGGGAGGGGGAAGCAGAATGTAAGGTTTCTTTACCCTTTACTTTCTCCTGATACAAGTTGAAAATCCTTCCTAGAAAAAATAACAGAAAAAGTTGACTCCTGGCTAAATTTGACTCCAAATAGATGTTTCATATCTCCCTAAATTGCTCGCATTTCTCCATATGGTCTTCAGCCCACGCACTTTCTATGCTAACTGGGTGTGACGCATTGCTGGGAAATGTGAAACACGACAGCGGCAGGTATATGATGCAGGTCCATAAAGACCCAGTTTCATTGGTTTGCAGCAGAATGTAATGCTGCTGTTGCTGTAGAATAGCTAGCTTGGCTACAGTGAACCTGTTTGATAGGAATATAGACCTGCGTTAATGGAGATACGACAAATCCTCTCTTTTTTGGGTTTGATTCATCAGAAGCCAAACACTTTCTATAAAATTTCATTAGATGCTCCATAAAAATATAGATAATAAATGTCACCTCTTTTACATGAAATAGTGAATTATTTACTGGAAACTATGACTTGAAAGCTGGGTCTATTTAAAATCTCATGACATACTTAGCTCATCAGTCCTAAGCATTTCAGAGTTTTCATTTGGAAAGAGTAGCATTAGAAATGAGCCAGATTTGTGCCAAATGTTAGAATAGGGCCTGTGTGCGGCTATGGTCATGGATTGATGCGAGCTAAAGCAGTACAGGAACCTTGGCAGCTCCACGACTTACAAATTCTGTGCTAGAATTTGCAGGAAAGTGAATTTTAACCTCTGTGTCTAGAAATGGGGGGGGGGGGGGGGGGAGGGTTTTTTTTTTTTTGGGGGGGGGGGGGTGTGGGTTTTTTTTTTTCTTTGGTTTTCTTTTTCTTCTATTAGAAATGTTTTTTTTTTTTTTTTTTAAATGGCTTTGAAATTGTTCTGCAAGCGAGTGTCCACACACATGAGATTAGGTGTACTCACAGCCAATTTTAGAACATGTAAAAACATGGTTTTAAAGGAATTTTTGCTGTCAAAAAAATTTTTTTTGTGAAAGTTTTTGTGTATATTACCAGTGTTTGACTCCCCAAAAATGTAAGAAACCACTTTCTCTTATTTTTTATCTCTGTTCTTTTCTCTGTGTCGATGAAAAAGTATTTTACTGCAGGAGAATATTTTTGATGATAAAAATATTGACTTCCATGTTCCTTCTTGCACATAATCTCTCTTCTCTCTCATCCTCAAGGTCATGCAATAGCTTGCATTCACCAAAGTCAGTGGAGTTATGTAGGATTAAAGCGAAGGGGAGTGAAGTCAGAAGTTTTGCGTGGATAGGTGTGTCTGTGGATGCTCACATAGTCTGTTTTAGGACTGGGTTGTGCAAGTGCTCAGAAACATGCATCACTAGTTGTCCCGTGAACTTCAGTAGCACTGTTGGTCATGCTGCCTTAGCTCATTTGCCAGCACAGACAGACCTGTGGTTTTTGTAGGCTGCTGGAAGGCTCCACGCTCAGAATTTATTCGTTCCTGACAACCTTTGCTGTATTCCCTTCCAAATGCTGCTGTCAGGATCCCGTGCTGATCGTGTGGCGTAGCCAAATATCTATCTATCTTGCCATCCCCCAGCACGGCAGGGTCAATAATTAAAGTCCTTTATTCTTATCCTTGACATAGCCCAATAGTGGAAGTAATTGGAGGCTCCCACAGGCCACATGGAAGTCTGAAATGGCTGCTGGTTCCATTAATTTTCTTCATGTGTCATCAAGACAGGTGCAGAATGAGCCTAATTAAGCTCAGAGGTTCAGAAAAAGGAAGGAAGGAGCTGATTTTTTTTTTCTACCAAAAGGGGATTTCACTACCAGCAGCATGTCTGAGAGGTTTAGAGGGGAGAGAGGAAAAGGGAGAGGTGAGAAATGCTGGACAATTGGAAGTTGCTTGCTAAGGACAGGAGGGAAAGAAGTTGAAACCAGCAGTGTCAAAGTCCCTCGTGCCTGAAATTCCTATCTGGGTGATAGGGCTGCTTCTGAGTTTGCAGCCAGTTTTAGGGTGGGATAGGGTGGGAAAGCAGCAGACACTTCCTGCGGCCCCAATGGACTGAAATGAGCCATGGGAGATTGGAGAGGTCACAGCTGCTGTTTTCCTTGGTGCTGGGCTGGGTTGCAGGTTCAGTTGCCTGACTGTCTGGCATGGGGACGATGATGTTCATGCATGGCTACTTTAAAATCCAAAGTAAAATGATGGGACTTTGTATTTTGTCATGCACAGCTCATCACATGCCAGGTCTTCAAAGCATTTCACAGACCCAATTAGTTTTTAGAGATCCCCTTTCTCTCCTCCCATTGAAGGGAGGAAGGGAAAGATCACTGGCTATCCTAAAGTTTCATCAAAAAGGTCCCTTTCCAGGACTGATTTTCGTGGCATTGCATGAGAGGGCTTAGGAGAGAAAGAGAGCAAAACTGAAAGGAAAATCCAGAAGTCCAGACTTGCGCTCTCTTGGACTACTGGCAGATGAAGATTTGTCTTGCTCTTGGCATCTATGTATCTCTAAACCAGGACTTTAAATGCCCCAGCCTGATATTTAGAGATGTTTTTGTACCTTAGTATATAATCTTAAGTGTAATATGACCATGGAAGATGATGCTTTTTCATCGGAAATGATCTTTTTAAGGGCATTTTTCTGTCTCATTTTTATTCCTCCCCACCTCCTGTCTGCAGTTCTTATTCATTTTCAGGGCTCCTCGTGAAAATATGAGGTAGTGTCTTGCTCAGACTCCACCTTGAAAGTAGCCAGGTTGTGCAGGTTGTGTTCATTGCCCTCCCTGCCTGCCTCCCCCTTTCAAAGATTCATCACTTTAGTGGATAGAAACCTCATTCTCAACCTGAATATATTCATGGAAACCTTATATCTACTTATTCTCACTTATATATAGCCATGCCTGTTTTAAATTATTTTGCATTTTAATTGTAGTTACTGCCTGTGCGTGCTTTGTGATTTTTTTTTTTTATGTATATATACACACACACATACACACTCCCTGCTTTCTTGTTTGGTTTTTTAGGCTGAATGCAACGCTTTCTTTCTTGGATTGAATGGGCTGTGTACTGAGTCTGCGTGCGATGAAGTGGGCAGGATTTGGAGCAGGGGAAAGGGAATGGGGAAGAACGATGTTCTCAGGTGAGAAATCTTATTGTGGAGGCAAGTCCTCTGCTGTCCTATTGCTAGCTACTCCATGGACCAGGCAGCAACAATACAGTTTTGTGGGTAAATTCAGAGAGCTGAGATAAGCCCAGGTTCCAAGGAGAAGCAAGAACGAGACTTTCTCATAACGCTGTGTAGAAACCCAGGCTAAGACTGAGCCAGACCTTGCCTTACCTCTTCCTTTCTCTTCATGCTTCTCCTGGCATGGAAGAAATAGAATGAAGGCCAAGTTAGGGCAAGCTAGAAATCAGAGCTTTGAGGCTCCTATAAAAGCTGGCCAGCTCCGTCTTAAAAGGGCAATAGCTGGATGAAGGTGTTCCTGGGAATAACTCCACTGTCTTAACCAAGAATTTCCTTCAGGGCAGGGTCTCAGTTTAAAGCCCTAGCTGTTTACATTTACCTACAAGCTTAAGGATGCAGACAGCCACTTTTAAGTACATTATTAACTGTCAGTTTTTAAGAAGGACAAAGCAGGCTTAGCCTGTGTTGTCCTGGAGGAGACACCCTCTCCCTCTGCCATTACACAGGTGGCAAAACACTGATCTTGCAGCACAGGCAGAGGTGCTCCCAGGGTGTTGCTCCCCCCATGGTAGTGATGAGAACAGGGTCTCCCATCCTGCAGTAGACTCTTCTTTGTCCACAGTAACAGAATTGACTCTCCACCCAGCAGTCCCTCGTATGACCAAGTCACTGTATGAACTGAACCTTTCAAAAAGACACGTTGCAATGCAAAGAGGTGCTTTTTGATCAGTCAGAGAGGAGTAACATCGTTAGAGAACAAATTTGTTGCAGGTCCATGAGCTGTTCAGCAGTGTGGATATGCTGGAACAGCTCTCCCAGATCCCGGTTCCTGTGGGAGCAGCTGCTGCCATCTCTGTTAGTTCAGAGCTATTGTGTGTGTTGCAATAACAGCCCTGAAAGAACAGCAGCAGCATCTCTCTTAACAGCCTGGCCACCACAGGAGAGAACTATAGGATGCTTTCATATGAGTCCTTAATTAATGAGCCCGTACAGAGTAGCAGCAAGTTCAAGTGCCCTCCCTAGCATTTTGTCTGAGTCTGTCAATTTCCCATGAAATCCAGTCATTCGATGTGAATTCTTCTCTCTCATTGGAGAGTTTTTTCGAGATGTAGTTGATACAAAATCCTTGTTAGCATTGAGATCCTTATGGTCCCTGTGCTGTCATCAAAGCAGAATATTATTCTAATCTTAAGGAGCCACCAGAATATAATTTGAATTTCTGGTGTTGTACAACAGAAGTCCCTAAAACTGCAGCTAGCCTTCCCTGTTGGAGTATGCAGCCATGCATCTCGGTACCTCATCATCCAAACTGGTGTTCTCTTAGAGCAATTTAAGCTCTTCTCTGGTCCGCGCTGCAGCTTATTTGCCATGGAATGGAGGGAGCATACCTCACCGGCATCCCACGGAGGTGGGTAGTACACGCTTGGACTGCACGCTACAGTCAGGAGCTAGAAAACACCCCGGGATCCCTTGTCTAGAAGGGTAGCCAAATCCTACAGTCACAGTCTGGGAGTCTGGAAAGCTGGGGAAGGCAGTATGGTCTGTTTGTCCTGGTTTTATACTCTTCCCTAGATATCTGCCAGTGACTGCCACTAGAGACCAGGAGTGGGATAGATGAACGTTTGTCTTTTCCAAAGAGCTGCTCTTAACGTTATTTGTCGATGACGTTAGCACAGCTAGTCAACTGTAACCTCTGGACAGATAAAAGCCTTGCTCAAGCAGCTGTCTGAGAAAAAGCAACAACTGAGGTGTTCCTAAGTGCTTTTATTTCCTTCCCCTTAGTTGTTTGAAGATTCTTGTCAACTGCAAGAATGAGGAGGGGGGAAAAAGTTTAATTTGCGCTAAAATAATGTTCAGTATCTGGGTCTCAGTATATCTTACCAGCACAGATGTTCCTCTGTTGTTTTCCCTCTCTTGAATGACTTTCAGAATTAAATTGGGAATTGGGTGATTCACAGCATTTAGAGCCTATTTTGTGAGGAAATGAGCAGGACTTTTCCGGGGCTGTGTGGGTTGAATTTACACCTTTGTCTTTGCCGCTGTTTCCTTAGGTAGTGCAGTGCACCAGCCGCTGCCAAATGTCCCTCTTTTCAGCAGTGTCTCTTTGCTGTGCCTGGCTTGCAGCCTTCAAGTGGCTGCTGTCAATCATCCCAATCCCTCACTGAGTCTAAGAATCCCCACTCACAGGCGTGCACGCACGCACACCTCCCTAAATGGATGCTTTGCTTGATGAGTGCCAAAGTTGTGCTTTACTTTTGCAATATTTAGCTCCGTTGTTTTGTTGCTCTCCAAATCTCACTGTGCACTGTGAGTTGTAGAACAGAGGGGGAGGAAACAGCTTACCTGCATAAGAGAGCAGTGGCAAAGGCTTTGATGTGAATGCAGGTCAGCTGGTTTGCTCCCTAAACTACCTTTCTGTACCCCAAGCTTAGCAAGCAGGCTTAATTCAACAGAGACTTCTCTCACTTATTTAATGAGTGGAGAAGCTAAACCATACAGGCGGGCATTTCACAGATGCTCTTGTTTCTATCAGTACTCAGCCCAAATCTGTTGGTCAATTTTCGTTGGGTCTTGGCATGATCCCAAAGTGCTAATGTTGAAGCCACATCTTCAGAGAGACCTCCACTCCTAATAAATCTGTGAGATTTTTTTTTTCTCCTTTTGCTAGAAATGACTGCGTGTACCCTTCTTGTCTCTGCACAGGTTAAAGCAGTAGGTTGCTTGTGCAATAAACAGAGGGACATACAGTACCAAACACATCTGATCTTAACATCTTCAGCCTTACTTTTAATTTAGATGTTCAGGGTAAGGGTGGCAGGGGTTTTCCCATCTGAGTTCTTGGTATGGCTAAGCCACTTAGGAATGTTTGGTGGCAGTGTGATGACATGAACAGATGACATGTTCAAAGATGCCAGATGAACTTTTGGTGGCCACAGACGTGATCAAAGACAAGAAATGTCATCAGGCACAGACCTTTACCTTTCCCCCCTCGGGTGCTAAATTAAAAGTCCCATTGTTCAAACGTGAGAGGTAACAGCAGGCCAGCCCTGGTCTCTGCTGAGGCAGCCTATTCTGAGCAAAGGAGGGACTGGTTCTGCTGAGCTGACTTTAGCTTTGCCCTTTTCACATTGCATTTAGCTCAGCAGGGTTTTACATTTTTCTCAGTTTTAGAGTGGCTTGTCTCAGACACCTTTGTCAAAACCTCCCTCCACGGTCTCTAGGGGACTGTGCATCCACAGATCATGTAGGCAGGTAATTGCCAGGAGGAATGGAGGGAGAAGCTCAGAAATGGGGTAAAAAAAATAGAACACTGGGAGAGCAGGATTCCCCAGCCACAGATATTTAATTCTAGAGATTGAGCCAAATTAGTTTCTTTCCGTTATACTGGAGGGCACCAAAGCACTTTGGCCACACGGGCTATCCAGTCGGAGAAAAGATCTGATTTTTGTAGTGCACGTCTTGAATGAGTGGGTAAAAGGCTCCAGGCAGCCTTGGGTACCGGACAGTTAGGAACAGTCCAGCACAAGTGGGGCAAGCATGCAACCCAGACGTGCAAAGAATCGCTTTCGTTTTGTTTCAGCATTTCAAAATGGAGTGGAGGGAGATATGTTTCAAAATCTTTGAATTTTCTAAGCAAAATCAGTTTGAAAAATCTTCACAGGATGGATTCCCTCCTGTAGCGAGCTCTAGTGAGGTACTATTTGTTCTGCAGATGACTTTTCATAGGTCTCAGCCCATGTCTTGTTGTTTAAGCTAAAAAAGGACCTAACAGATGGGTTCATGAATACATTTAGCTCAGACATGAGAAGGTTTTTTTTATAAGCGGTGATATAACAGGAACAGATTAAAAAAAACCCCACTGTTTTTAGGTGGAACTTGGTCAGCTTTCAAAATTGAAATGCTTTGCTTCAGTGTTGATATTTGTATTTTATTTTATCAGGTGAAAAATTAGAATTTCAATAATCTCACAAAGAAACATCAGAGACTGTTATTCTAAAACTGCCAAACCAAGACATCTCATCATTGTCAATATTCTTGTATACCCCTTGGCCAAAATTAGCACAATTTCACAACATATTTTGATTTTGAAAGAATGACATTTTCAAATGGAAAACAGTTCCATTCCAGTCCTCATTCATCTTATTCGAAATGAATTTTTGGTGGCAGTTTCATCCACTTCGCTTTCTGTGAATACTCCATGATTGCAACTTTTTGAAACACACTTATTGGCAACATGATATTCAAAAATAGTTTCTACTGATAAATCTTGGCCTAAAGCTTGTCAGTTATGAGTGTCTGGGAAGTGTATTTGGAGCAGCTTTGATTCTTGTCTGTGGTTACATGGCATATTTTAAATCCCTGATTGGATAAGCGTAAATCACAGCATCAGATTTCCTGTATAAATGTTTATGATTATGAAACTCCAAATTTGTTTTTCAGTGATGTATCCGCTTAAAACACAGTGTCTAAGACACTTTTTCCAGGTAATTCATTTACTATGATTCTTACAAAAAAAAAAAGGTGAAGAGCCTCTGGGCACTTCTTATCTTTAGTGCTTTTATCCATTTTCTTTTATTGCCTACATTTGTTTGTTACTTATACCTGTTGTGCGTAATTTAAATTGAGATCACAAGTGTTTTTTAGCAGCACTTATCTTACCATGTGTATACACAATTCCTAACATAATAGGAGCCTAATAGCATTTTCTGCTATTAGCAGATAGCATTTTCTGGCGTGCTAATAAATAACAACAATGGTGAAATAATATTGCATCATTATTGTAGCGGGTGTGTTGGTGACTGCTCATCTGATATCCCAAGACAAGAGGCATTAGGCTTATTAACTGGGTCTTCTCACTGTTACTTAACTTGAGGAAGGTGCCTCCTAAAGGTTTGCTTTAAAAATGGTATTTAATTTATTATAATCATTTTTCTGACAAAGATAGATAGGGTTCTATCACTTGACTGTAAGGCTGAATTTTTTCATTCAAGAATGGAATTAGGGAGATTATTTCCTCTGTCACTGTCACCCGACTCAGATTGATGGCTACTTCAGTCCCGGACTTGCAACAGCAAAACCCAGTGCTGCAGTTTCTGAGGACAGAAAGCGTGTCATTCCCGCGAAGGCCGGCAATGAAATTATATGAGGGCATTCCCTTCCATCAACAAGCTGCTATGGACAGGAACAAGTCCCTCTGAAATGAAAATGAGTCTTTGGGCCAGCTTTTCTGAGCTTTGTACGAAGTCTCTTGCGCTTAACGTATAGCCTAAGGTATGAGTCTATATCCCCTTTAAGCCTTTTATCCTAAAGAGCTGAAGATGCGTATTCTGCCTCTGTGAATGCTCCCTCTTTTGGGGCAATCCTAAATTCTCTGCCTCTGTAATGCCTCATACTCATGAGTTCTACTGCCTAATTGCACTGCATGTGAAAAGAGTATTTCCTTTTATCAGTTTTAAATGAATAGCTTTTTAATTTAATAGGATTCCTGTATTATGAAAAGTATAACCAGGAGCCTTCAGCTGACCTTCTCTGTGCCATTTATTACCTTACATGCTTCTATCATGTCACCTTTTATTCATCTCCTCCCCAAACTAATCTAGTCTTAATATTTTTAGTCTCTTCTAATACAGAAGCCTTTGCAATCTTCACATCATTTTCCATATGGGTCTTAGATCTTCAGACCTGCAGTAAAGCCCCGATGTCCTAAGCAAGCTGTTAACATTGAAAACTGTGGCAAGCATCTAATGAAAATTATATAGTGATGTGATGAGTTATTCCAGCTTTCTGGATCATTATGATGACATAGATGGTCCTTCTGCTAGTCTCACAATCCGATACACTACATCTTATTAATGAGCATCTCCTCAATTGAGATCAATGATGCATGGCATTACCTGACATAAATGAAGATTTGAGAGTGACCTATGGCCACAGATCAGTTAACAGTGAGCTATCAAACTTTATAGGTGCTTATGTATTGGAAATAAAGGCCTATATGCAACTTTGCTCCAGTGCTTTAAAAGGATAATACTAGCCAAGTGTGTTACTGTAGCATAGCCTAAAGGTCAAGCTTAATCTATCCCAAAACATTTCTACTTTTGGTGGGTGCCTTGCCCTTATTTCCAAAGTAATAAATCCAATTGCCCTTTCTCTTCCCCTTCTGCATCCACAAATCCTTAATGATACCGGCAAATGCAGAGATTTATGGAACTAATTTGCAACTGGGTTTTTTGGCAGGAATGTTCTTGTCACACTACCTCAAAACAGCATTCGAAGTGCTCCCTGTTCTCTCACGCTGTTCCCAGTGGTGTCGCATTAGAGGTCCTTCTAGTTTAGACTGAAATATACTGTCCTCGACGCACGTTTCAGGCTGGATGAACCCACTGTATGAAGTTATTTCAAATTTAACCATTCCCATTAAAGTCAATGGAGTTATTCCAGATTTCTAATGAGATAATTGGTATTCAAGCCTGGCTATTTTCCCAGAGAAATAGCCTTAGATGATCAAGCCATTGGTCTACCAGAGCAGTATCTACCTCCCACAATAAATGGCTCCAGATGCTAGAGAGGAAGTCACCAGTGGATAATTAGAAGAACTGTTTTCTCATAGGGAAAGCTTTCTCCTAGCATACACCAATTAGAGGCTGGCCTGAGCACTGAAATGTAAGGGTTTATATCCTTTAAAAAAGTAGGAACAAAAGCTGATTACTGAGTTCTACCCTTTGTCTTTAAGTCATCTTTCTTGAGGCTTAGTGCTAATTGCTTAGCATTTAATTGTCTTGTATTTTTATTTGTAATCCATTTTTTCCACCGATCAATAGAGTAATTCAAATAAAAGATTGGGAATCGGATCCTGAGCTACAGAAAATTTATCATTATCTATTGATTTCTGTGGCATCACACTTGGCTTTAGCAAATGAAACTCTTGTCCATATTGTGAAAAAAATATACTAATACAAAATGGAATAAATGAAAAGAGTAGGAATTGCACAATGGATTTAAGTAACAGTTAATACATTTTTGTGTGGCCTTTCTGACCCAAACAGGAACTGTTGCATTGTAGGAGCAATCAGCTTTTGGCATCCCCTCAAAACCCCTAATACAACAGCAAAACAGAGCCTTCAGAACTATTCATGGCTCTTAATCATCTATCCATGGGCATAACTATAAATATGAGTGTGAAAATGGTATGTGTATGTCTATATATGATGTATGTATCGTTATTAGATCTCCAATGAAACACTGGGAGACTGCCCTTATTGCTTTGGTTGCTAATTACATATAAGTTGATTGCATCAATCATCTCCCTGTACATCCAGCTGAGGCCAGTTTGTAGCTCTTTACAAGGTGATGGAAAGAAGAATAGGAAAACCAAGAAAGGCTGTGATTACTTTGCTTAGCACTATGCAAAAGCATACTTTGCTTATGTGCCTGTTCCATCTGTGACTCCATAGTTCTGGCATGTGCATGTATTCATACCCTCTCCAGGACCCTGTCCTCACTCATGCATACCGATCTATACTGACTCAAAGACCTTGACTCAATGCTTGCACACATGCCTAATATCTGTTCTAGTTTTCCAGGAATGCTCCTGAAATCACAGTCGTTTCATGCAAGAAACCGACAGGAATTAGTGGCAGAACTTTGACTTTAATACTGTCACGTGTATCCTCTCTACTGTCTGCTAGTGTGTGAGCATGCACACGCTCCCAGGCTTTTACAGAATATATATGCAGATACACACAGTGCAGAAGCCTTATTTTACATTCACCCTAAACTTCGGCCCAACCTGGAATCAGAGCTTTGTACTGCCACAGGTTACTGATAAGGCCTTGGTCATGTCATCTAGTGTCTTTGGGGGGCTTTGTTTCCCAGTGATAACACAATGTCCTGTTTCCTTTAGGATAGTATAAGCTCCTTAAGGAAAAGGGTCTTTTCCTTATCCATTTGTAATGTGCTTCAGTGTAAAGAGGCCATAGTTTTAGCTGGAGTTTGCAGGTGTTGAAAACATGCACCAACCCTTATGTTTGCCTGAAGTCCTCTGCCTGCTGGGTTCTCAAAGCTGCTCTCTCTCAGCCAGAGCGTAGGCACCCATCCCAGTTGTGGAGCTGGATACTGAAATGCTTTGAGGTCCCTTTGGCTCCTGCTCCTCTGTTGAAACCACTATGAAAGAATTATTATGTTGTGATTTTAAAAGGAAATTGAAAATTCCCTCTTTACTGCCTTCTAAATGAACCTTATAATTTTTTCCCTGTCTGTTAGTGACACTATTCAATTCTCTCCCTGTCAAAATGTACTGATGAAGAGCAGGAGTGCAGTCAGTGGCAGGAAGGATTTATCACCCTGTCTCCTGCAAGCGACCAGACACCTGCCTGCAGTCTTCTGCCATGCAGGGCTGGGTACAACCCATTTGCCAGACTGAAGAGCAGCCTGGGATGTCTCGCCATTGTCTTCCCACTTGCTCTGTAATATCCCTTGCGTGGGGCTTGCCATGGCTCAGCCCAGTGCTGCTCTGCATAGCCTGTTGAAGTTCAGCCCTCAGAGCCTTTGCTTTCTTCTTTCTCCTAGAAAGGACTTTATTAAGCTGCAAGTTAGACTTGGAAAACTCAGTTCATTACAGTATTCATCTTTCTGCTGAACTGCAGAATTAGGAAAGCATTTTAATAGTTTTCTGCCTTTCTCTGCTGTGGAACAGGTTCCTCTTTCATATCCATTTGTACACCTCTGAGATAGTCTGATTACTCTTGTGAACAGAATGAACATCAGATGACCACACCACCTGGATATGATCAATGTAAATTTTCAGCTTACAGTAATATAACACAGGACCCTGGATTAGAAGCAATCATCTGGCTCATCAAATATAGTCCCCTGCAAATATGCAGTCCCATAATAGATGTGTCCACAAGCATCTTGAAAGTCTCCTCTCTGTGCACAAGTCCTGGAAACATTTCCCTAGGATATGCGCGTGCTAGGATAATACTTTTAAAACAAGACCAAAAGCTCCCAAGATAAAGTAACCTGAGGGAAGAAAGCAAAACAGATCAAGGACATCAAAAATGTCCTAAGTTACTGAAATAGCAGGGAATTTGTTAGGCAATAAATGATCCTATGAGTCTTGCACGCAGGGTTGAACATTGAGGGCTTCTTGCCTTTCTCTGATGCCTTTATTACTAGATATTCATAAGAATGCAGCATGACACTGGCTGGAAAGCAAGTGTGTTGTGGCATTTAGCTATCTGCAGTTATTAAGGAATGCAGAAGTGAGTCCTGCAGCCCTGGCTACCTTGACTTTCCTTCTTGTTTATTCTGTGTTGCTTTTCCGAGACATGAGCACCATTGAATTCAGTGGAAGAGAATGGGTAATTGGTCCCTTGGTTTCTGGCGTGATGTGTGCCGTGACGCACGAGCTGGGAAGACTTCTGAGCTGCGTGTGCTGTGCTGAACGTTGTCAGCGTGGCGTTCGCTGCAGGGCTTGGCTTCATCAATGGATGGCACAGTGGGAAGGGTGGCAGCCGCCTGTATCTCTCAAGTCTTGAGGTTAACAGCATGATTAAAATATTAAGAAAGCAAGTGTCATCGAAGTGAAATATTGTGCCCCTGCCAGCATAAATCCCTGTGCAGCTCCTAGTGTTATCTGACAGGTTCCTCCAGAGATCACAGTCCCCATCTCTGCAGGGGAAGTCACTCACCAGGATAGCAAATGGAGATAGACTCATTTGCTGCTCCCTCTGCCTGGTTATGCCCTGCTGTAGTTCACCTGGCATCTGCCAAGTGAGTCCTGAGAGAGAGGGGAGAGGTCTCCATCCATTTTCTTTGCTGGTGTCAAAGGTGTGCAGGTCTGACTTGTGCCAGAGGCTGGAGAGGAGGCTCAGGTTTGGAGCAGGACAGCCCATCTACCCCGCAGACCATCCCTTTTGCCGCAAGCTCTCTGTTCTTGTATCACTCTGGAGAAAAGAGATACCTAGAGGTAGAGATACAAAATCCCTGTCTGTCTCCCTGTGACACTGTCTGCCAGGCTAAAGCTCTCCTTTCACCAAAAAGCATGGGCTGAAGGTGGAGAGGCTTTGTGAATCATGAAGGATGGCTTCAGGACCCAGATCCCCCCCTCCTCCACTCAGTCTTTACAAATGTGTTGTGAAATCAGCACTTGCTTAGTTATTCACATGTCCTTTCTCTTTGTCACGAGCAATTGAAGTGTTAAAGCAGGCTTGAAATCTGGAGTAGTCCCCAACATACACTCCTAGCTTTGACGAGGCAGGGATTTAAAAAACAAAAAAAAAAAAAAAAGAGGAGGGGAAGATCTGAATACAGAGATTTTGGGTCTGTTTATACCTCAGTACCATCAGAGTTGATGTGATGTTGTTATAATGGGATTATTGTTTATTAGATAAATATCTCACTTGTATAGTGGTTTTGTTTAGGAGCTTCAGGTATAGTTCAATCCCTCTGGTGCTGAGAGAGGAATAAGGACTCAGTAGAAAGACAGTCTTCTCCTTGGACAGTTTAAATTAAACATGAGAGGAGATAAAGGGTGAACACAGACAGAAATGAGGCAAGGAGGAAGGGTAGTTTATCATGGTGGGCTACAGATGCAGCCCCCAGGTAAAGCTGCTTGTTCCCTGATTTCTTTGCAAGGGCGTTTTCAGGAGAGCTGTGAAGGGGAACAAGCATTTGGCTTTGTGTATATTTGCAGGTTGCTTCTCTGGACCATGGGAAAGCTCCAAAATACCAAACAAATGATATAGTAAGCATCTAGGGCTTGGCAGCCCTACGTCTTTGGAAGACACATCAATAACTCAGCAGCCAAGAGGTGGAGGGAGGACAGGAAATGAGTAAACCAAAACAGCTGCTTGTATCAGTGTGCTGGGTTTGGCTGGGGTAGAGTTAATTTTCTTCCCAGTAGCTAGTATGGGGCTGTGTTTTGGATTTGTGCTGGAAACAGTGTTGATAACCCAGGGATGTTTTCGTTACTGCTGAGCAGTGCTGACACTTGAGTCAAGGCCTTTTCTGCTCCTCACCCCACCCCACCAGCGAGCAGGCTGGGGGGGCACAAGGAGTTGGGAGGGGGCACAGCCGGGACAGCTGACCCCAACTGACCCAAGGGATACCCCACACCATACGATGTCATGCTCAGCATATAAAGCTGGGGGAAGGAGGAGGAAGGGGGGACATTTGGAGCAATGGCATTTGTCTTCCCAAGTCCCTGTTACGCGTGACGGAGCCCTGCTTTCCTGGGGATGGCTGAACACCTGCCTGCCCATGGGAAGGAGTGGATGAATGCCTTGGTTTGCTTTGCTTGTGTGCACGGCTTTTGCTTTACCCATTAAACTGTCTTTATCTCAGCCCATGAGTCTTCTCACTTTTACTCTTCCAATTCTCTCCCCCATCCCACTGTGGGGGAGTGAGGGAGCGGCTGGGTGGGGCTTAGTTGCCAGCTGAGCTTAAACCATGACAGTCAGTCTGGCTGGGGGACTAACTTCACACCAACGCTCCCATTTTAATCTGTAATTAAAATTGCAATGGAAAACAGGGCTTCTGGAGGATGGGTGGATCCTGCAGTGATCATCACAGTCTCTTTGGAACCAGCAGATTCAGTGCTTATCAATCTCTGCCAGTGTTTCACCATCACACAAAAAATTACAAGCAACATCTTTGTTCCAAAACTGGAGGCCAGGGATTTGGCCAACTGGCAGATCTGGCAGGGCTGAGCAGCGGTGTGGCCAGACATAGGGGAATGGAGCCCAAACAGAAGCAGGTGCTTGGATGAGCAGGATGGAGGTGGAGGTAGTGCCAGCACAGCTAAGTGTGCTTTTGTGGGAGGGCTGCTGGAGGCAGCCTGGTGTAAACTGGAGGTGAATCAGGCCTAGAGTTTATTTAAGTGCTGCTGAGGTCCCATCTCCGTGGCAAAGGCGTTTGCTGAACAGAGCGGGAAATGGGGCTAGCAGGAGGATGAGGTAGGGGAAGGAGCAGGGCTGCCTGTCTTGCTTGTTAGTAGAGACATGACTTTTAGTAGCTGGTCAGAGGGAGGAGAAGTGCGTTTCTGAGCTTAGTCTTGGCTTCTATGTGCTGGTCACCAATACTGCTATTTAGCTGAACTCTTCTGCTGATCTTTCCCTCCTTCTTGGAGTTTTTCTCTTCCTCTTTCTTTCTTTCTACCATTCCCTGCTTAGACAGCAGTGGCAGTCACTGAAAAGAAAGACAGGTTTAAGTGCCTGCGGCTCTGTGAAGCCTCTGAACTTCCTAATGTTGTCAAGACGGGGGAAGTGAGAGCTGACAGGGTCTGTCACGCTGAGGTACACCCACTGTGACAGGTAGTGCCTCTAGTCTTCCTCTTTGGGAAAGTGGAGGGAGTGGCAGGCTTGACACAGCACCTGACGTGGCCCAAGCCATCAGCGTCTCCTTTTAGGAGTGATGGGAAACCAGGGATGGCTCCTCAGGGTGTGGAGGGAGGCCAGGAGCCAGCAGCAAAGCTCTGGCTGGCTGCTTTCCTTGCTTACCCTGAACAGCAAGCACACGAGTCCTTGCATTCGCTGGCCTTGCATCCCTGTGTCAAGGTGATACCTCCAGAGGCAGCAGCTCCTTAACTGGTGAGGGAAACAGGGTAGGGCCTGGGAGAGCTAGTGGTGAGGCCAAGTGGTTCACTGGGGTAAGGAGCTGTGAGCCTGCAGGTTGTGCACTGGCCTGAGAGCTGAGGGATGCAAGTTCCTATTCTTGCACCTTTGGGTTAACTCAGACTCATTTTTTGGAAAGCAGCCCTACTTTTCCAGGGAGTTTATGGCACTAGTCATAAACTAGTCATTTTCTAGCAGAAAAAAATGATCCCTCCCAGGAAATCTCCCCCTTCTCTTCTGTTCCTGTCTTCCCCCCCAAAAAAAACTTGTAGCCTTCAACACTTCATGCTAGTACTAACTTGAGAGCAGGGTATGCAGGTGCTGCTCTCTGCAGTAAAGGACAGCTGAGAGGATTTGTTAAGGACCCAGGACCTCTCTGGATTAAGCTCAAGATTATGGGGCTTTTAAAAATGATACAATTTTGCTCATACAGAAATTGCAGCCTATTCTGGGTAGGAAGTAGGTTTTCATAAGTGTGGCCTCTTCAGGTCTGTGAATCTACTGTTCTTATAGCCACTCTAATACTTTTCATCTAAGGATCTTAAAATGTCTACATTTTGGTTAATCAAAGCTTATTTTGCAAAGGCACAGGGAGAGGACTTGGCTGTGAGCTACCCTTCAGCAAGACACTACCAGGCTGGAGGGGGCTCCAGGTAACTTGCCTGAAAATGCATTTGGCTAGATAACACTCTCTATCTCAAACAGGGTCCAGAAACTGAGGAAACTCATTACATGACAGAAAATAAAGACAAAAATAATGGATAAGGTGTTTCTTTGGTCCTCGTGCGGAATTTTGGGGAGGGAAAGAACACAAGGTGTCAAATCCTAGGAAGAGGAGAGGGCCACCCGTAGCAGGGTAGGACAGGAAGGGCCCAGCTGATCCCACTGCAGTCCCAAGTCACAGTGCAATGTAAGTTAAGCCCAGGAGTTTCTGCAGAAACTGTAGGAACCAAATAGGAATCCAAGTGGTGCAGTTCTTACTGTTGCAATAGGAAAGTGTTACCACTGACCCTGAGGTGGGCAAGAGCCGGTGTTTCAATATGGTCTAACAGTAGCTGAATATGCTTCTAGGGGCTTTTCTCCTCTGCCTTCCCCAGCTTCCAGCTGCAATCTCAGTTTAACGAACTGTGTCTCAGTATATAGCTATCCCTTCCTGTCTGAAAATGTCTAATTGGTTGTGAATAATACTGTATTAACTCTCCTGGCTGGATCAAAAGGCCCTCGCGTGCCTCTCCCACATCCTATCTCTGTGGAAGGTTTTGTTATAATGTTTATAAGCAGCAAACACAGACAAGAAATTTGCATATAAATAACCTGCCAGCATAGAAAGGCAGCAAGAGGCACATGGTAGCTACTTTTATTACTCTGAAAAGAAGTAAGGTTCAAGCAGGCCACTGCCGTGGACAGCTCTGCTGCATCCCAGATTCACCCCAGCAGCCAGCCTGACCCCATAAACACAAGTATTTGTGTATAGACCAAGAGTTTGGAGACAGATGGTTGTGGCCTCCTAGTGAGAAGGTGGGAGCAAAGGCACAGTCA
The DNA here is from genome assembly GCF_000699105.1 of Pygoscelis adeliae. Lineage (NCBI taxonomy): Eukaryota > Metazoa > Chordata > Aves > Sphenisciformes > Spheniscidae > Pygoscelis > Pygoscelis adeliae. Next base: position 635,869 of record NW_008825407.1, on the reverse strand, counting down.
CTGTCCCTCCCTGACGAAGGGTGCTGTCAGACTCCCCTTCACTGCCCCTGCTATCAGAGCCAGAGTGGCACTTACTTGTGGATTTGGGATTAGCAGGAATTTGGTAACCTGTTGGGGAAGGGCTGTGCGTGTGCCATCCCGACAGAGACCTGACCCCTGTGACTGCAGGCTGGGGGGCTGACACCTGGGACTGGGAGGCTTTGATACAGGAGAGAGAAGGATGCGAGACAAGAAGTGCCTTTCCATGGTGTGGACACTGAGGAGGGTGACCTTGGCAGGCCAGGGAGGCAGAGAAATACAGGAGGGTCTGGGGTGGAGGACAGAGCAGGAAATCAGTATGGTCCTGGAGAAGGATGAACAGATAATGGGGAGAGGCAAGAAGCATCAGGGTTACCAGCTCAAAGGGGGAACAGGCTGGTGAGGAATCAAAGGGGAGATAAAACATGTTTGCAAGGTGTATGAGACTTTCTTCGTTTCACACACACACACCCCCTTCCTTGTAAGTAAGGATAATGAAACAGAAACAATTAATATAATGTCAGCCAGGGGCTGGAGTGCATGTCCCAGCAAGATTAAATAAAACCCAGGCTAATCTGGCTAAACGTTCAAACACATTCCTGCCCAGATTTAACACGTGCACACACACACATAAAAAATCTATGACAAAAACAAAGGCGTTAAAAGAGAATGTGGTGAATTAGTGAAGTAAAGAGTGAATTGCCTGCAGACAGGAGAGAGGGCTGAAACACAACAGAAGCAGGGAGCATAGTGCCATGCCTTGTCCAAAGCAAAACTGTGGGTGAGTCAGGCAAGGAGTTGACCTCAGGAGGAGATGAACCACACGTAAGAAGTGTCCCTTTCTCTCTGCTGGTTTAAAGAGTAGCTGGGTGAGGTTGCTGGGTGATTAGCGCACGCGCTTCTGTGCCAGAGGCATCTCCTCTGGCAGAGCTGAACCTTGCCCTTTAAGTTTCTAATGCTATGTAAGGGGCAAGCCAAATTCTGTTCATCTGACCAGGTCTCCCTGTTTCTGAACAGTCTGAGTCCAGCCCTTCTTAAATGGCATTAATTTCCTAGCTATGCTATAACCCTTCGTCCTCTGAGAACAGTTACATTCAGGGAGGTGAGGGGACTTGGCCAGTCATGCATGAGACACTGTCATGTCCTGGAAGAGCATCCAGGCTTTCTTGGCCCATCGGTGGCTCATACAGCCCCCAGAGCAGGGGCAGCTTTCACCTGGCCAAAGCCCTGCAACCACTGTCAGAGCTTTACTGCGTGTGGTCTCAAGGCCATTCCTTAAAGCTAGGGAAAAGGGGTGAAAGTCAAAGAGGATGAGAGATCTAGAGAAAGCTAATATGTTAACTAACCTTCAAGGTTTGTTCTTGAATGTTTCTTGCTTTTATCCAGATGGGACTCAGTCCAAGTGGATATTTGTGTAACTCCTGAGGGGCATTAGCAGCTCTAGATCAGCATTTTAATCTTCATTCCATTTCTGTTTTCTTATACGGTCTCTGGGGACCATCTCAGAGCTTTTAGAAGAAACAGTAATGGGAGATTTAAAAAAATTAAGACAAAGACTGAAGGGACTGGTTGTGCAGAACAGGAGATGCTGACCCCCAAAAGGGGAACTTCAACAGAAGTTTTCTCAGCAATGCAGCTGTGAGCAGGGCAGCTGCTAGCTACTATTAGAGCAGTGAACACGCTGTAAGAACCTGCCTAGCAACCCGAAGTGCAGACACAGGTCTATTTGAGACAAATCCCCCCTGCCAGCTCCTGCATTCTGCAGTACTCAAGAAAGCAAGCTCCGTGCCTTCAAAAGCAAACCCCAGGTTTTCCCAAATTGGCAGTAAATGACTCATTTCACAAATATAGCCTCAGAACATGAGTACAGGACTCAAGTTCTCATCCAGGTATGGCTGTGGGAGCACTAGAAAATCACTTAATTAGAGTTGTGTGGGGAAGTGTTTTCAAGATCTCGGATACTCTGCTTGTTCCGTGTTTGTTTCAAGTGTGAAGAAATGCTAGCGCTTGCCACCTATAAGCGAGGCCTCCAGTCTGTGCTAATCATTCACAGTCTATGTAGAAAGGCTGTCCTGGGACAGCAACACTCAGATTCTGCTCTGCCCACACCATCCAGCCAAGCAGTAATAGACTTGGTTTGATAATCTTCCCCGTCAGAGCGATACTGTACAGATAATTAAGCAGCCAAACATTGACTGCCAGGCAGCTTAGGCAGCACTTACCTGGGGTTCAATGGGGAAGTCATAGTTTTGGGTATGTTTTTCAAACTTAAGCTAGGGTCTCTCTCTAGTATTTGGCCTTAACAGAAGGCTGGCTTTCTCCGGCACTGCCCACGCTCCCACTCTATCTATTTCTGTTTTACATAGTACAGGGAAAAATGGATAGAAAATGACGGAAGAACAAAACAAATCCAAAAATAAGCTCCTGTCCTTGTTTTTGTTCTGTTACTGGATCCCTTTGGCTGTGTTGTTTTACAGTGGCTGACACTCTCTCATGGGCATAATCATATTGATTACATTAATATTATTCCATAGACTTAGCAGTGTTGTTCTGATGCTTGGGAAAACAAAAAAGCAAAAAGGCTCTGCTGGACCAGGGGTAACTGAATAGAAGGTTCTCATAAATAAAAAATACAGGTCTCTTGATTTGACTTGTTCTCTAGGAGGGGAGTAGGGGGCTGATGGAAGTAAAGAGACACTGCAAATGTCAAGGTCTGTGCAATAGAGCAAGTCAACTTGATTCCCTTCCATTTCCCCACCTGTGCTCCCCTTCCCGTGTGCCTGCCTTCATCTTACTGTATATAAATTTCAGCGTATCCCTAGTCCCCACCCTGGTGCTTCTATTCCACCGGGGAATTTTCTCATCAGCATTGGAAAATGCCTCATTAGGAAGGAAGCAGGCAGAGCAGGCTTTGCTGAGACAGAACCCAGGGGTGTGATATGGGCTTTTCTTTTGCTCTTTCTCAACTCAGATGTGCTAGTTTCATCAATGATATTTTGCTTGAATTGACCTAGTATATTCATCTTTCAGGTACGGGGGGATTTGTACTATTACTACCCTTTGCCCTGCACATTGAACTGAATGACCCTGAAGGCAGTCTGTCCTGTTTCCCCAGCACAGAAAGACTCACAAGACCCATGCTAATAAGTATGTATCGGTTTCCTCTTCTCCATTTAGTCTCCCTCTTTGTAGATCTGTCAGACACTGAGCTCATATTTTTCAAACACCCTGTTGCATGTAAGGGAATTGTTCAAATTGCTATGTATAGATGCATTAAAAAAGCTTGATCTGTTTGTCTGGTGGGAGTAAATGTTTCTCTTAGGAGGTTCGAAGCAAAACAGTCCACTATTCTCCTTTTCTCTTTCCTCTGCACTGGACTGAAAGAGATGTTTTAATCAGATTTCATTTTCTTGATTTTTCTTTTCTTAAAGCTTCATCTCCACAAATCGTGTTTATCTTTAAAATCAAGAAGAAAAACTCTCTAGCTCCCCCCTTGCACTTCCATTAAAAATTCTAAAAGCTATGTAGCCTTAGAGAATAGCCTTTCTAAGGACATGAAAAAGAATTGCTGATTTATTTATTATTTATAGATCTCATTATATTTTAACTCTGGGGGTGGCAAATATAGGATAGGCTCCTTCAAACAACTTGTGGGCCCTCCAGTGGTGCTCACCATGTTTCTGCGCCAAAGAAGGGAGCAAAAAGCAGTCCAAGCAGTAATGTGAAGCAAGGACAGATAGGCCGGGCAGTTTTTGTACGATGTTGGTCTCGATGGTCTGAGACAAGAGTAACAATGCCAGTTTGGGCAGGACAGCTGGGGATTTTCTGTAACAGGTTTCAGTGAGATGGGAGCGCCGGGAGCTGGCACAGGACCACCCTAGCAGTATTGCTCTCTGGTGCAGGCCCACTGGATGAAGGATTGCAGGAAGCAAAAATTTTCCTCCGGGCATGCAAGTAGAGTGCTCTGAAACACTGAAACCCTCCAGCTTTTTCCCCCTCATCCTGCTCCTGTGCGCACAGCGTCTGCTCCATTAAACTCTTTTGGGAAGTAACGTGCAAATGGGCCCTGGAGAGCAGGAGTTTGTCAGCGTGTTAGAGGCAGAAAAACTGCTTCACAAGGTATAAGGCTTTGTGAGCAGGGGGATAGGGAAGTCATCTGGAAATGCACTTGGATATCTGTTGCCTTTTTCATCCCATGGGCCATGGTCACTGATTTTGGCTGCTGAAACTCCCTGTGGGTCAGACTGGGAGAGGGGCTGGACAAAAGGGAGTGGGCAGAGAGAAACCCAGACAGACCTTGGGCCAGAGACTGGTAAATTAGTGGGACTCATGCCTATGAGTGTAATGTGTTCAGAGCAGCAGATAGCAGAGGTGCATGCCTTAAAGCAGTTTCAGCCCTGCATGATTTACATCCTTTCTCATGCCTCCTTGCAGTGTCTTTGCACTTCCCTTGCCCCATCTCATGGCCCAATTCTAATGCTCCCCACGTGACACTAAAGGTGTTTTCCAAAGTTGACAGTTAAATCATGGACCCGAAATGGGTGCTACTGAGGCTCAGTGTTGGCCTGTTCATTACACAGCTGAGAAGCTGGTATGGCTCCAGCAACTGAAAAACCAAACCTGTGAAATGCACAAGTGCAGTGCTTGAGGCTTGCAAAATACTTAGTCCTGGTGCTTCACAGAAAGAGTCCCCAGAAATCCCTCAGAAAGAGTCACCACAGAGAGAGCTCTCTTGCTGCCCCAACACAAGTTGATGGAACTCCCATTCCTGGCTAACAGAGCTCTCTATCCGTTATATCCAACAATGGGGAGATGCCACGGATCTCTAGGGTGTGGATGTAGGGGAAAACGCAAAAGCAGAAGAAACAAAGGGCTGAGACCAATGTTGCTGCTGTAAAGGTGTAACATTGGCCTGCTATGGGACAGAACTAGGTATGTAGTACAGCGACCAACCTCGTGCTTAAGGCAGCATAAGATTTGCTGCCTTATAGGTGTCTCTACTTCCACGAAAACAAGCTGTAACTTTAAAGCAACTGGAGGGGAAAGATGTTTTAAAACTGCTGTGGCTTACTCCCTCACCTCTGCCCCCAGCTAGATGGCTGTGTGTCAGACCTGGGGAGGGACATGACATGCTTCAGTCTGTGTTCACCTCTCTCTTCTTTTCTTCTACTGTCCTGCTGAGTGAGCGAGGACAGAGGAACTCATAAACAAAGCCATGGATTTAAGTCAGGACTGAAATCTTATTTGAAAGGATTTGCTCTCTATTTCATTTTTTGTTCAATGTATTTTTATTAACAAGTCTATTCAATCAGAACGGCAACTCATTGCCTCCCGTGCCTGGAAGGATCTTTTCTCAATGTAATTTGCCAGCTGGATTCCTTCCCGGTCGTGCTCCTGTTTTTTCTCAGCACATTCTGAATCCCCCATTTTTCATCAAAAGCAGACACTTCCTATTGCTGGGGCACGGGGACACTTCAATCATCATTTTTGTCCTAGACACACACAGACATATATATGTATACACACATCCCCCTCTTTTTTCTTGGTGTTTTGTGGTTTTTTTTTTTCTTTCTTCTGGTCTCAACTTTTAATTGAGTTTGCTGTGACTCCCTGACAACATAAGACGTGAAATTACAGTCCCATCATCCACTTCACAGAAATTGTTTGTGAGCGTTGTCTACATGGGCAATTCCCCACTACTACAGCTGTAGCAACACTGGCAGCAGGAGGATACAGTGGTAGTTTTTGTTTTATCACCCAGCCAGCAAGGACTGGGGGAGTATGGGCCTTCATCTCTTGGTACTCAGAGTCCAGAAATATCCCATTTCTGCTTCTTGATATGTAGAGGGGAGGAGACCACCCTGGCTTTGTGGGGCACCCATCTTCATTTAAAAACTTTATAAGAGAGAATGGGAGCTGACCTGAAAAATGGAGCTCTTAGCAGGAGTGATGGATTGAAACGAGCTGGTGTTTGGAGCTACAGGCTAAGGGGGGAAAGCCCAAACAAGGTGACTACTGCTGTTCTTCACCATGCAATAGGCAGGTTGTTAGGAGGAGGGCAGTATAAAACCACGTCTAGAATAGATGCCCAAAACCTTGTTATCCTGTACTTAAATCTCCTCGTTCCTAGGGTCCTGTTTAGGCAGCAGCAAGACATATGGTACTGCTGTCCTGCTGCTGATGGTAATATCAATATAGACTTGAAGATATACAGAGGAGACTACTGCCTTGCTGATTTGATTTCCAACACACAACCCTTGAAGCTTCCACTACTTCCTGGTTTTAGGGATTTTGTGATGAGTGCAGACAGGGGAGCTTTAAGAACTGGCAGTTTTCTGCTGATTGCGATTCCATATCAAAACTTTAATCAAAGTTTTTCAAAATCCTACTCGTTAGCATAATTTGGTTGGATTTATTCTGTGTCTCAGCAATGTATCTGATTATTTATGGGAGCTAATGGCCGATTACAATTAACTTTGATGAATGTAAAGCTTTCTGGAAGAAGGAGAAAAATATCCCCTCCCTTTGCTATAATTTATAATGCAGGTTAGTTTAGTTTGTGGGTACAAATAAACAGAACTAGGTCATAAAACATCCTGACTCAAGGCAATGGGAGAATCTTTGCATTACCCCATCAGGTGGTGTAAACCAGAGTAACTTCAACAGAATTCAATGAATTGCACAGACTTGATGCAATCTGACGATCTAGTCCTTTATCTTTAATCTGTTCTTTTCTGCTGATTAGAGCTTTACTAGACATTGAGGCAGGGTGGGGGGGAGCTAATTTATGTAGATTTATGTGCACTGACAATATTTATGTAGGTTCTAGTGTGTGCACACCAAGAGGATGGGGAAAAAAATCTTATCGTTGTCAGAGATGTCCATAGTGAGCAGAGGCTCTGGTTTCCAGAGAGGCTTTGCCTTGGAGAGCAGCTCTCTATCCAAGCTAAATGAGAAATCATCTTAACCTCAAAAGTGAGAAATACCGTGCCTGAACACAATGCAGCCTCAAAATGCAATAATACCCAGAGAGGTATGCTGTTGAAATTCTGTAGCAAGGGGAAAGGCAGCTTCTCCTGAAAGCTCAGTAAAGCACACCACCAAACCCCAAGTACCACTCCATCTCCTCCCATGGGACATGGTTATGCTTGTCCAACCAGCAACAAGCCTGCATAGGTTCAGCTGCCTTATTCAACCTCATCCCTACCTCACCTATATCTGCCTTCTGAGCAAAGGGCTTATTTATCTGTAGAGAGAATCTGGCCAGTTCTGCTGGCGTAGCTGCCTGCTCCAAGGTCTGCCTGCAAATCTGCAGCCGGCTTGCAAGGGTTAGGGCAGCAGATCACTTCCCCAGAGCTGTAAGACAGGCCCAGTGCTTGCACCAGGTAGTGGCACAGCTCGAGTTTGATCGCATGATGGAAACTCTCTCTGTATCCTGAGCAGCTTTGTAGTCTTTCTGCCTTGTGAGAAACAACGTATCACGTCTTGTTTGGCATGAAGCAGGGTGCATGCTATTGTATTGTTTCTGCATCTGACCTGAGGATAAAGATCTGGCGTGGAACATTTTATTAGCTGTAGTAAATGTTCTTTCTTTATTAATTCTATTTGGGATCAATAATTAATGCTGCTGCCTCCTTTACAATTCCCCTCAGTGTGAGAGGAGCACGGAGGCAGGCTAGTATTTCATAGCTTTGCTGTCAGAAGAGCTTTGTTTTCCTTGAATACCCCTGTAGTCCCAAAGTATGTAAGGGTTCTCATACTATGAAACTCCTTTCCTTGTTTAGGGTCAGCAAGATCCCAATTTAAGTAGATCGGCAAGGTATATAATTGGGCATGTAATTCCCATCACAGAGAAAATGTAGCAAATGCACTGAGCAAGGGTGTCCCCGTCCCTCCCTGGTCAGGGACAGCATAACAGAGAGACTTGTTGGGCAGAAAGTCAGCTTTAAGTTGGTAGCACAAGCAGTAACAGAGAGGATTTCTCTGCCAACAACCATCTCCCCACTGCTTAGCGTTTTCTGACCAAGCCTCCATAACCTTTTTGCAGAGATTACCGAATTACAGATTTGGTGCTGTGCAGCCTAAAACTCATGTGCCACTGGCGATTACAAGGTTGTCAGCCCCCTGTGACATCCTGCTGCTAACAAAGCAGGGCAGGTTTGCTGCTAACCTAAAGGCAGAAAGGCTTTCTGGTCTCTTGTCTGCCCCTTGAGCCAATGCACATCCCTGGAGCATCTTTTACTTAAAAATCAAAGCGATTTGGATTCTGTGTTTTAGAAAACAAATAGGTCAAGACTGGGGAGCTAGAATTTCTTTAGCGTCTAGCTAATTTCTTTAGCCATTAGCTCCCCTCGGGTCCATCCGCAGCACATCAGGGTTCCTTCTTGGCTGCTTTTCTGACTAATGCATTAACCAAGGGGAGAGAAATCCTAAGCTTATAGGTTTATTTCTGTACCAGACAAAATGCCAGGATGGGATCTCTGTGCCAGCAGCAGAGCCCTATCTCAGCCACGCTAGTGGCCGTTGACCCTGCTGTGGGTAAAAAGAGACTTTCAGACAAGTTGGCAGGGTATCAGATAAAGGCTCAGTTAATACCACGCATCTCAATAGCCCCTTTCATGCAAGAATGGCAAATGGATTTTGCACACACTGTTCAAGCAAGCTTGCTTCTATCCCTCAGATGTAGATGTTATCATCCTTTCACATGGCAGGGAAACAGAAGCAGTGAGTTAGAATAAAATTTTCCCAACTCACATCTTTTCAGATCGTTTCATTTTTATGCTGTCTTCTCGCAGCTTCTTCCCTGGCTTATTCCCCTCTCCTTCCCCTTTGCCCTTAATCAAGACCAAGTCATCTAACTTGAAAGAATATGTTTTCACTTTGGAATCAATAAGCCTGACCCTAATACTGGGACAGAGATTCAGCTGTCAGGAAGCTAGATCTAGCTGCTCGACTTCATGGAGAGGAGAGCTCAGGTTTATTCTAAGGGCTTGTTCAGGCATTTTTCTCTCTTTTACTCGTTATCGTGCTTTGGGGGAAATCTCCTAATGCTCTTTGCTGAGCATTGGTGTCAGTTGGTGTGGTCCTTGCAACTCAACTTGCTGCTGGGCTGGGAACATACTGATTTATGACCACATCCCTGCTAACACGCTTGAAGCTATAACAATTGGCCAACACCCAGCTCACAAATCCAGCTGAGAAGCTGTCATGCCAAATGCCTTTCATCGATGACTGAACTGGTGTCTCTGTGGCTGCATCTCAAAGACTGCTCCTCCCGAGCATGTCTTGGCTTCTCTGCGAGCCCATCATTTTTCCGAGCTGTGAAACAACAGCCACGTTTGCTCCAGTTTTGCTTCAAGGTTGCTTGCTTCATGTTGCACAAACATAGGAGACAGCTCATGTATGAACTGATCCTCTTCCCCTTGGCTTTGTCCCACACGTGGAGACAGCAGCTCACTGAAGTTCTCAATGCGTGGATAATCCAGGTCCCTGCACAACCTGCTGGAAACTCCTCCTGCCTCTGTTGTCCTTGTTGTTTGTTGCTGATGTTTCCACTTACATCTACAGATTTTGCCAATGGTGCCCACTAACTTCTCTTTGGATTGCATTGTAATTGTCTAGTTCCTGGCTCATGTGAAAGATCTTCAAACAGATCTACGAATTCAATGAGGTGGTCAGTCTTCGCCCCACGTTTGAGCCCTGCCAGAGGGCCCATAGTATCAATTGCATTAGCATTGCCTTGGCCATCCTCAGCCTTTGCAAATAGGCTCCTCCTCACTTTGAATATTCAGTTGTCTTTGTTTTTGCCTCATCCTCCACCAAAGGTGTAAATGGGATTATACCGTAGCCTCCAGATATTCACAGACCCAAAACATGAAAACAATGGAGCTATCTGCCAGCATAAGTGAATATGGGATTCGGAGTCTAATTAAATGGGAAGACTGGGAGCAAATATGTAAATACCAAGACGACTATTGTAAAAAATATTTTTAGGTATTTGTACTGCAGGATTTCTTGATTTGCTGCTGGGACTGTGAGGTTTATCTCTGTGGTGTCTTAGGAAAGAAAAAAAAATGATATGCAAAGCAAACCAGTGGTTGTCTGGTTTTGTTTTTCAAATATGCTGAAAAGGGGGAGGGCAGGTAAGCATCACTCAATTAAGAGGAATATGAGGGAAAGAAAAAAAAAGGTCTCAAAGATGATCAGCAGTCTGATCTTTCTGAACACCGTGCACCTGGACATAAACATGGTGTGACTAGTTAATGTCTGAAAGATATACAATACGAATAGATCCAATAAAGGCGCTCCCCACCCCCCTGCTACAGAAACCAAGCAATGAGACACACTTTTTTAGTTAGAATGAGAAATGCCTGGCAAGAACAGTTTAACGAGTGCTGCTTAAAAAAATGGAGCAAGGAATGATAGACAAGAGGGGTACTTGTTCATTCTGTGTCCCTAAGGACCTTGTCTGGGTCCTAGTACTGTATGTCCAGATACAGAATGCCGTAGACATGCACAGCATTTTCTGGTGGAGACGTGGCACCTGGAAAGACTTACAGGCTAGACCCACAAGGTACTTTGGTACTTTTTGAACAGTGGCCCCTTAGTGATGTGCTCAGGGTCACCCAGGACAGAGAGCATCCTGCTCTGCAGCCCTGAGCTGAGGCCAAACAGGCTCTTCTTTGAATTGCTGCAGGAGGCTGCGATGAGGTGTGGTAGCCTCAGCCCAGCTGTGGATCTGGCCATTGCATCAAGTTTACACGGGACTTGGGGCTTTAAAAGCTGCTGAAACAACAGCCCCAGGCAGGAACTTGTGTTCTATGGCAGGTAACAGTGTTTGTAACCTGCTGATTGGCAGAAATAAAGGAAACTGGTCTTACTGGTAATGCAATTGCCGTTTAAGATCACCCAAACAACCTGTGAAAAAGAAGTTGCCTAGAGGAGAGTCTGGCCTTTGAGTAAAAGCTGAAGGAAATTACTATTGTACCTCAGGGGAGACTCTAAAGAACTGATTTAAGATGGGTCAGAATAGTTCTTAGTACAAATTGCCCTGTGTAATTTCTTGTCTGCCAAGTGCCAGCCTATCTCCCCTCTCAAATCCCTACGTCTTTGAGAACGTTTCCTCCCATGATCTCTTTTCATCCTCCTTTCCTGAACTCTTGTCGTGGTTTAACCCCAGTTGGCAACTAAGCACCACCCAGCCGCTCGCTCACCCTCCCCCCCTCTGCTGGGATGGGGGAGAGACTTGGAAGAGTAGAAGTGAGAAAACTCATGGGTTGTGATAAAAACAGTTTAATACTTGAAATAATATAATAATAAATCATAATGGAAAGTAAAACTATGAGAGAGAGAGAAAAACAAAACCCCAGGGAATAAAGAAAAAAAAAAAAAAGTGATGCAACTGCTCACCATCCGCCAACTGATGCCCGGCCAGTCCTGAGCAGCGATCGCTGCCCCCTGGCCAACCCCCCCCAGCTTATATACCCAGCGTGACATCACATGGTATGGAATATCCCTTTGGCCAGTTGGGGTCAGCTGTCCCAGCTGTGCCCCCTCCCAGCTTCTTGTGCACTTCCTCACTGGCAGAGTATGGGAAGCTGAAGAGTCCTTGACTTAGCATAAACACTGCTTAGCAACAACTGCAACATCAATGTGTTATCAACATTATTCTCATGCTAAATCCAAAGCACAGCACTGTACCAGCTACTGTGAAGAAAATTAACTCTATCCCAGCCAAAACCAGGACAACTTTTAAGCTATCTGCTTTAAATAGAAAGCATCTTTCCTGTCTGCTATGAAATACAGGCTTACAGTTATCCTTAAAGAGGAAACAGCCACTTGCACAAAAGTGAGTTTCTACATTGCTTGAGCTCCAGCTCTATCTTTTCAGCCCACCAGGGACCTGCTTCCAGACAGGAAGATGCTTAGCAGCTGAACTGCATCCCATAAGCAAAATTATAAATGCTCTGAAAGGAAAAGAAAAAGGGAATAGACAATAACATCCTTTGAGCTGGAAACTTGATTTGCCCTGTGACCATGTTTTCTCTGCAGCATAATTAATATTCATGAAATTAAAAGGAGATTCTATCCAGAAGCCACAAACTAGCCATAATTAGTTTATCAACGTTACCTTTTTCTTGCTGAGCTTAGTTTGATCAACTTTAATGGTATATAGTACTGACTACCCTTTACAATAGTAAATGCAGAAGCTTTACTTCTGTTGCTAGTTTGGAAAGCTGGTAAGCAGCTATCTATTTTGGAGTTCTGTGTTCTTCACAAAGTCTCTCAAAATCTGGTCATTGCTTCTCTCGTCTAACCTCCCGTTGCTGCTCTACAACTACTTGGAGCTCTCTCAGGGCTGCTCAGAAGAGGATGATGCTTGTAATTTCTGCTAAGGGGAAACCCATCTCCCACTAAGACCTCTGTAATGTGCTACAATAATTTAGGAGTGTTTCTGGAATTCTTTGATTTGAAACCACAGAGGTTCTGGTATTATCATACCAGACATTATCGTTGTCTCTGGAGAATGAAGGAAGTTCCCTGTAAGTGCACAGGTATCATTAGGAAACACTTGGAAGTAGCTCGCTCACATTTGGAGTTCAAGCAGAGTTCATAACTTGCCCTGGATTAGTAGCCACTAGGAGGGCAGCTTGCCACAGCTTAATATGACCTTTTCTTGGTCATCTTGAGGTCTCTGTGCTCTCGGAGGCAGGAGATTCAGCCTCTACTTGCTAGCAAAATTCACATGAAGTGAGTCAGGCAATTGCTTCCTAGATGACTGCTAGTCTTGTTTCTAGTGAGCACAATATGAATGGAACCAGCCCACACAAAGCCTTGCTTGCTTGTTCAAAATGAGATCTGGCTATGGGGCACAGCCAACCCAAACCATTTCCAGCATTGACAAGTTTGTCCACTTAGACGCATCCAGCTGGTGCCTGCTGTGATACTTTCTGCACCTCCTGGCCCACAGCATCGTAAACTCTGGGAAACTGAGTTACATGAGAAACATGGGGCATTAGCCATGACAGCTAGATTTTTCTTTAATTCTACAAAGCAGTTAGAACCAAGATAAATGAGATGTGCGCAGGATGAAATTGAGGTGTGAAGTCAGGAAGGCACTCCCTGTGCCCAAATTTCATTTTCAAAACACGGTTGTGATTGCAGCTGTATCACTTCCTATCTCCCACTGTATAGGCAGGGACCTGAACATGGGTAAACTATGATAGAACTTCTCTATCTTTTTCAGTCTCAAGATCCCCTGGCCTTTATAGGAGGAGGAGGAAATCCACAGACCTTCTTGTGTGGCACTGCCTCAGTGGCTTTTACTTTCAACCATGTAAAGATTAGGCTAGCCTTTTGAACATACACTTCTTATTTTCATTTCACCTCTACTCTGTTGCTGAAATGTGTGGAGGTTTTTCTCTTTGGTGTTAAAGATTGCTTCCCGTGGTTCGGGTGAACCGCAGGCTCAGCGCTGCACTGGGTAACTCACTCTGGCATTAACTGGTTGACAGCAGAGCCAGAAGAGCCCAGGTTTTTTGTGGTGTTAACCACGGAGCCATGTCCTCACCCTTTGTAAGAGGCCTTGCTGTTGCTACTGCTTCAAAAGCTAATCTCTTGACCATTGGCAGCTAGGACTCTGGGTCAATGAAGACCTGGCTCTCTCCTGCCCGTTGCTCTTATGAGAACTGGGTGGCCAGGTTTCTCTGAGGTCTGTCTGTCATTTGAACTGGTATCTGCCAGAGGGCTGGAGGGGCAGGGATGTGGCTTCTCCTCCTTAGCATGGCTACAGCAGCAAGGGGAAAGGCAGTCAGTGGAGTGGGAGCCTCAAAGATGTCTTGCCGTTAAGTGTAGTTTAGTCTCTGCTTGATGTTTTGATTTTGCCCAGCTGTGTCTGTGTGCATTTAGATTAATCCTGTTAGCTGGCAGGAGCAGGGCTGCCTGCTGTTCATCAAGAGTCCTTGTGTGATTTCTACCTGATACACAGTTGTCTTGGAGAGGAACTTTGCAGCCTCACTCCTTGCTGTGGCTGGGCTCTTTTAGACAGACCCATCTGGGAGTCAGAAGGGAGAGATGCTTGGGGGCAGGCTGCTGTCTTCCTTGAGACTGTCTGAAACAGGAGGGAAGAGGGCCAGTGCCTTGGTCACCCAGAGGGCACTGATGTGTGGCCATCACGTTTTGTCAGAGCTGAAACTGGCCGGTTTATGTGCATTGGTTTGTGCTACTGCCTGGCTGGCATTGCGACTTCTCCCCATTGTGTTTTAGTCGCTTGCAATGAGCAGAAAAAGAGAAATTCTTCCTCACCGCAAGTGACAGGAGTGTCTCAGGAGCTGAAGAGTCTGAACTTCACCAGGGAAAGTATGGACTGCTTATTGAAATTAATTGCTCCTTTAACAAATTACCGCTCATTAGCCAAGCCACTGTGACTATGTGCACACTCTTAGCCTGTCTTATCTATGAAATGAAAAGATATTACCCTTAAAAAAACTTCTAATGATTAGTATAACTGAGTTGACTGGCCATAACTCTATCAGCATATGATAAAAAGTGATGCCCTATGTTCCTAACAGCCATACTAATAAAACATAATCATATAGCACACAGCTTTGAACTCCTACATGGCCGGTTCAGTATAGAATATCTTGGTGAGTCTTACTGCAAACTGAGGAGTTTGATCCTGTGGTAACAGAGATGGGTGCCCAGAATTGCTGTCCTAGGTTGGAGAGATGAGCTCTGCATATTTATTTGTACGCAAAGAGATTTGTGACCTTGGTCATGTATTTCATTAGTCTAAGTCAGTCCTCTGTCCTAGACCTTTTTTTAATTCTACATATTTCAGTGGAACTTGCTGTGTTAGATGTGATGGAAGTGGAGCATCTAGAGAGGTCCACGTGGGGATTAATCATTTCTCTGGGTAATGAAAACACAAAGTTGTTATGTTAGTTATGAAGGGCAAAAGTCCCTTATGCCTACTGAACATGAGTATGCTGGGACGAGTTTTTTTTTCTTGATTATTTCCCTGTATTTCCTGTGCAGCTGTTCTTTTAGCAGAAGCTAATGGATTTGGGAATATTCAGTCATTACATCTCCCTGAAATTATTTTTCTTAAAAGTATATCAAATAATAAATGTTTCAGCTGGGAAAATTTTCCTTTTCTCATACTAATTTTTTTCAGAAAATACGTTATTCTGTTTAGGTTCCTCTACTTCTTTGATTGTATGTATTATTGCATCTTTCCATCATCTCCTAAACATTGCACGCAAAATGCTAATAACCTTATTAACCATATTCTGTGTATCAGTGTCTGCACTGTTTTCCCATGGTGAGTTTATATATCAATTCAAAAGGGGTGTTGCAGATGTCCAGCTGCCCTCCCAGTACTGCCTTGCCAGCCCCCTCATTTTGATCAAGAGGTGACCTTTCAGCCTGTATGATTCTTGTCCCAATAAATGTGCTACACCGGAGCAAAAAGGGTGGAGGAAATCCCTACATCCCTCACGTCCTCCGCCTTCATGGGCAAAGCCAAGGTTCCCAGTGATGCCTGCAGTCTCTTCAGATAGAAGGTGGAGCTGTGCTGTAACCGTGTTCTCTGCACTAATAACACCTTGAATCTGCCAAGTGGTTTTCAAATGTGCTAAGATGCCTGCACAACAGTTCTCAAAGAAGTATTTTTATGAGACTAGACTGCAGAACTCCTTGCTGTCACATACTCCTGAGCTAAGGGACAAGTGGATTCAAAATGGGATTTGAGGAAAATAATCCTCTCCTGGCTGGAGATTAGACCTCAAGTTCCTGCCTTGCTACAAACTCCTTTTTTTGACCTTAAGCAAATCTCACCTTCTCTGTGCTTCTGTTCCCTCTGGTTGTAAAATGGGGATTCACTTTTGCTGTAAGTGTTGGGAAAACAAATGCACCAGAGATCCTGATGCTGATGCTCAGCTGTTATACTAATAGGGAGCCCCGTCAGATATGTAGTTAATAGGATTTAAAAATAGTAAAAGTGGTATTAATTAAGGACATAAGCTAAGTACTGACTGATGGGGTCAGGAGGAAGTAGCTCTCCCTAAACACAGTTTATCCCACATCTGTCTACTGGCATCTTCCATCGAAGCATCTGGTACTGTCAGATGGGTTACTGAACCAGACGGACTTGCTCTGCAGTTCACTGACACTGTCTTTGTTCTTGCATCTCCTGACTGATTTCCCCCTAAAAGTTTCCATTTTCCATTTGCTGTGTGTCAGTGGGGATTGATTGCTACAGAGCAGAATCTATACCCTATCCATGTGGAAACCTGATACATACACCGGGCTTGATTGGGACTCTGAGACTCTTTATTTTTTTCTAATAAAATTGGAAATCGTAAATGAATATTGCTGGCTGGTGTTTAGACTTTGGTGATTTAGCCAAAATGGAGTATGATGAATGGGAGGGAGGAAGAACTACAGAAAATTTGTTTCTCTATCTTGGAAGCACATGGCAGTACAGAAAAGTCAAGGTCACAAATCTGTATCACTGGCCTATGTCTGTCTGCATTAAATGTGTATCTCAGGTCTGTCTTGCCTGTTCTCCTCCCCACCAAGTCACCACTGCATGCCCAGCCAGGTAGCCACTCTCGTTGCCATCAGATGCCCGGGAAGTGAGCTGGGTGGAGGGTGTTTCTGTGGACACTGATCAGTTCCCACCGCTTACAGAACCAAACACACTAAACAGTTTCCTTGCGGATCACTGCTGCTCAGATTTGGTAATGGGCTGGGACAAGGAGTTGGATGCCCTCAGTGACAATCCTTGGCCCCAGCAGAGCCAAAACTTGACTGATCAGAGCCACAGCAAAACAGAGAGGAGAATTCAGCATGCTGCTCCTGCTGGTGTATGGGGAGATGGAACAGAGGCAGGTATGATAAAGCAGTCAGTCTGGGAGCCCTGGGGCACCATTGTCCCAGCTGCCAGCTCTGCACAGGTCCTGATGTGCCTTCGGCACTCACAGCATCAGCCAGCTGAGTATCTTGCCAGGAACAGCTGACTGGTGTATTTTAATTAGAGTGAGAGTAAATTACATCAGACTATGAGAACCCGACTTTTTCAGAACGGCTTGGGGAAAATGGAAAGACTAGCATTTTCAATTTAAGGTTTTAGTTAGATAATGCCTGTTGGTGCCAGTAGATTACAGAGTGGATATTAAATCCTCCAGGATTTGCAATGGGAAGGTACTCACAGAATCCATAAGTAGGCAGGAGAGCATGGCTATGGAGCTATCGTCCCCTGGAGGTCCTGAGCGGGAAGAGAAAATGTGAAGTAAATCTTTTCTTTGAAGGAGGCTCCACGTAAAGAGCACACACATGCAGGCTGTGGCCTTTAAAGGTTTCCCTGTTAAGAAGCTTTCTTGCTTCTGACAGCAGCCAAATGGCATGTGAAAAGGTAATGGGGTCTGTCAAACTGCTGGAGCAGGAAAATGCAAGGCTGGACTCCTGAGTGCTAATGCTCTTGCTGTGGGGTTTGAGACAGGTCTCTCTCAAGGATCCCACAAAAAGACCACCCCTGCGTGTCCCTGTAAAACCAAGACAGCCGTCCTGTGGCACCTGAGTTGCAGGGACCCAAAAGCAGTTCACAAGCAACTGGCGCTGGGCTATTTAATAGAATTCAGTGTAAGTTGATGCTGCTGATGAAGGGGTTGATGAGCAGTTCCTGACAGCAGCAAAGCAGGCTCTCTTCCTGGTGACTCGGGATCTGTTGGCCTATTTAGCCCACTCCAACTTC
>NW_008825407.1:608028-618017 GCF_000699105.1 Pygoscelis adeliae | reverse complement strand
TTGTCAAGTTCTTCCTAGAGCTTGTCAGAGCTCGACTAACCAGGTTTAGGGTCCCAGCCACAGGAAGATTGTCCAACACTGCAATCCAAGGGAGACTGGCTAACACTATCGTAAAGCATCTGGTATCAGGCCTTATCAGAGTCAACGAACAGACCAAGGTAAGAGTTTGACAGAATCTGCCTTAAGTCCTCCCTGAAACATGTCCAACAGCACGGAGCTCAACATCAGCAATGCCAGAGAAGCTGCTCCCTTTGGTCTGTGCCTCTGCCTCCTGAGGAGGGAACTGCAGGCCATGCTTGCCTACCTTCTCAGGGAGAAGGTGTTGTAAACTCCTATTTGCAAGAAGATCTTGCAAAGATCTGAAGATCCTGTAATAACAAGTGATAGAAAGGGCAAAAAGCTTATCCTTCATTACTCTAACATGCAGGCAGCTTTGTCTGACAGTGCATGGCAGCTATTCCAGGACTAGATATAAGATTGATGAAAGTGTGTAAGATTACTAGTTTAAGTGCACTACAATGTGCAAATTAATTACCACAACTATCCATGCATGTTTTATCTGGCTCAAATGTTTTTTTTTTCCCCCCAGGTTAAGGGAAATATTAACCTGTAAGGCGTTTCTTTAAAATTCTTTCTATTTAGAAGAATTATTTCAACAATTCTTTCCATTGAGTTAATTGGAGAGTTGTTTAAACATCCAAGTAGAGGAAAAAGCTGGGGTTAAAAGAACATATTGAACCAGTTTTGTATTTCTCATTGTTATTTTTTGGGGTGCTGTCTGGATGACTGTGCTGTGAGACGTGGGCCTCGCTTGTACCAGGCAATAGAGTGTTTTCTGCTTGTCTGTCTGTGAGCTGTGGTGAGCTGGTCCAGGAGAGCTGACCAAGATGAAAAAGCTTTTTCTTGTGATACGTTGAGGTAGCAGAATTACCGGTTGTACCATATCTGCAGGTGCTAAGTATTTCCTGTTCATTTCCACCCCCAGTCCCACGTGTGACACATGCACGTATTTAACTTTACAAATAGTAAGTGATC
This sequence comes from Pygoscelis adeliae, assembly GCF_000699105.1. Taxonomy (NCBI): domain Eukaryota; kingdom Metazoa; phylum Chordata; class Aves; order Sphenisciformes; family Spheniscidae; genus Pygoscelis; species Pygoscelis adeliae. Next base: position 616,982 of record NW_008825407.1, on the reverse strand, counting down.
TCTTGAAGGCAGGTCCTGAGCTAGCCCCCAAGATTATGAAATATTCAGGGCCGAATTTGGACCTTGACTTGAGGGTCTGAAACTGGTGTCACTGTGGCCACTGGCTCCAGCCTGGTCTGGAGGAAATGCTCTGTTATGCTGCATCATTTCAAGGTCTGTAACCTGAAGAGCTAAGTCTAAAGATCAGATTCTTGGCAATGAAAATTCAGAAGCTATCATAGTCTTCGATTGAACATCCCAATAGTTTTATTAAGGACGTGTCCCTGTATTTTATGCTTGCTAATTAGCAAATTCAAACACTTTATTTCTGTGTTATCTTTGTGCAAGAGAGTGGCAAATTTGTCATTAAAATATTGCAAAAATTTAAAGGTTCACAAGCAATTAGATTTTATTATTCTTGTTTATGCCCCTGAAGAATTGTTCATTTTAAAACTTTATAGTTAATATGTACAAAGATAAAACAGTGGCCTGTCTTACTCTGGGGACAGAAGTCAAGTGATTGAGTGAGCTGAATGAATTATTAAAGATCATCAGCTTTTGGAGCTACTTGCATTGATTCTTAGCTGACTATTGCAGCCCATTTATATCCAAGAAGAGGGTCTGTCCCCGTGTTATTTACGTTTCCCTTCCTTATTTACGTTGGACTAGCAGAGATCATGCATCATTCTAGTTCAGAAGCCCGGAATTACATACCTGCTAGCAAAATCCAGCATAAACTTGCTCTTATTTGTGTGACAGGCCCTTTCTTCTTTGATTGCCTAAAGGCTACCATTACAGTCAGATAGCCAGTTATGCAGTAACGCACCCTGCTTGAACTGCACGGAGGGTGCTTTGGGCCGGTGCCGGGTGCGGGCAAGGGGCTGGGGTGGCTCTGGCGGGCAGCGGTGGGTTTACAGATAAAGTCTGCACTGAGAAACCGTCTCCTCTGTGCCGAGAAGCTAGACCCAGAAGCCTAAGCTTTAAGGAAACTGCAAATTGCTGGGGGTGAAAGAGGGAGAAGACCGCTCTTGATTTCATCAGCCCTCCAAGGAGAGGTCACGGCTGCTCACTTCCCTCTGAGTCACCCTGACTGTAAATTCTGTCATTGAGCCTTGCTCTGACAGCCCAGATTTGGGTGTCCAAGTGTCCTCTGCCCTTCTGCAGCTGCTGGCTGGATCGGAGAGACCCATCACCCCCGTCCCTTCTCCCAGGGATCTCCTTGGGATGGAGAGCTGACGCCTGACCCCAGATCCAACCCTTCTGGTCTGCCCGAGTAGAGGGAGGTGAGCAGTCCTGTCTCCTTCAGCTGGGCTGGCTGTCCTCGGTCTCCAAGCCAGGTGTGCAGCAGTGCTGAGCTCAGACCGCGCTTCCAGGCTGCGACGATCATTATGGCCTGTCTGGGGCTGCTCTGACTAGATTCCCTAAGCAGGCACGACACAGCCCTGCAGCTGCGAGGTTCATTACTCCATCCCCACGCTGCTGGTGCGGCCAGTCCTGCTCACTGCCTCTGACTGCTCAGACGACGAGCTCCGTTATTTTTTCTAGTGTCAGAGAGTCCAGGAGTGCAGAGTGCGCTTATAACTTGCTCTTCTCATGCTTAAGTGGTGGAACTGAGATGTTTGCAGCAATTTCAGGACAGGAAGAAGATTTCTCTTTGATTGCTTTTTAATCACAGTAATAACAGTAATGGAGGCAGTGAGTGGAATTGATGGGAAAGAGCTGAGTTCTGTTCTCTGGTAGCTCCCATGTGGGGTAAACAAGGAGGATTTACTGGCTTCTCAAGTGAATTAGTAGTATCCTCGCTCTTCAGGAATGACTGTCAGCAATGTCTGGGGAAAAATAGCTAGTATCCAGCACCTGGGAGAAGAAATATGCCAGGCATCCTTTGGAAAGCTCCCTGCTTTAGTGTATCTAGGGTAAACGAATAAACCTTGCCTGCCTCTGTTCTTGTCCCCACAGATTCACGTGTACAATTGCTCTTTTAAGCAGCTGTCAGGGCTACCTCTATGCATGTCTGGCCTTGAATCCGCGTCTTTAGCAGCCTGCAAAGGATTTATTCTCTCCCTCAGAGACAAGAGAAGCCATGATCTAGGCAAGAAATTTGAGCTGTGCAGAACTGGAGGCCTATATCCCCAGAAGGGTTGAAGTGGGTGGAGGGTCCCAATGGTGCCCAGAACCAACCTCCTGGGGAGACTCGGGTCCAGGCTGGGGCAGAACAGTGCCTCAGCTCAGCAGGTCTCCTCGCAGCCTGGTCTCTCCCAGGCTGATTTTGGCCTGTGCATATGTGAGCAAGCGCTTTCCTCTGGTGGGAACTGGTGAGGTTTAACTCTGGCAGGGGAGAGGCACTGAGATCACAACCAACCACAGGCTGAGGGGTTTCTAGAAATGCTCTTGCAGGGAAGGACTTGTGTGGCACTGGTGTTTGGGAACTGACCTAGCTGGGCATATCTGCAGGGGAGGCTCAAGGTGTATTATACTAGCAGTGTGTGCATCAGTCTGGCTTTGACCTTCAAGGATGTGGGAATTTTCTCTGAGCTGACATGACCCTGACTCAAAATATCCAGAAAGCAGTGAAAAGAAAGCCTCTAGGAGTTGGGAAAATGGGTTCTCCAAGCTCCTTGCTCATCTAAAGAATATTTTGAAGAGACTTAACCTCACTGAGACTCTTACAAGCATACAAACACCAAAGACAGAGACCTCATTCCCAGGGTTTTTGGTCAGACATGGAGCTTTCTCCTTTATTTCTGCAGTATGTTGCGCACGTGAAGGGCCTCATTTACATCAGCGCAGTCGCGTCCTGTCTGAGGAGGTGGAATTCCTCTTGCTTTGCTGATCAAGACAAACACGATAAAAACAGTTCATGCACGATACACCTCGAAGCCGCGCTGCTAGTTCCCTGGGACTGTGAGGTGCAGCGGGGCCGGAGCTGTGCCCCGTCTTCCACTCCTCCGGTGGGGCAAAGGACTGCGAGGAGACCAGCGGGGCTGGAAGGGGAGGCCCAGGCTAACAGAAACGGGGAGCAGCTCTGTTCCTGTCGCCGGAGTGTGCCAGCGTGAGAAGTCGTGTGTGCGAGGTCTGAGTGAGGCCCTTGAAGCGAGGAGAGGGAGGGGAGCAAACAGGGCTGCAGTGGTGGGGGAGGGCAGAGCCGGCGGGGAGGGGGTAGTGGGAGGAAGGGGACACTCGCTTCTTCAGGCCAGTCGTTTATGTGCTGGGCAAGGGGCAGTGCAGACCCCGGCTGACACCGCAGCAGGCTTTCTTCAGGGCAGGGAAGAAGGGGGGGGTGGATTTTAACATCCGAGTTTTGGAGGAGGAGGAGGGATCATGCCCACATTTTGGAGAATAGAAGGAGGTGGTGGAAGCTTTTACTAGAACATAAGGGACCCCAGTGATTACTGGACGCCTGCTCGGGAGCAAAACAAACAGTTGGATTGGGGGGGGGCTTATTTTATCCTTTAACACACATACTCAAACCCCTCAGTGTATTTCCTAGCAACTCTATCCCAGTTTCCTTCTCTTCACGTCCTTCCCTACCATGCTATCCCCTTCCCCTCTGGTCATTAAGGAAAAAAAATAATTATAAGTGCCATTTCAAGTATTCTGGAGCAACCAACTTTGGGCCTCAGAACTTTTGTCTGAGATGTTGGATTAAAAAGCAGCAAGTATTTTTGCATGGGGATTAGCAAGAAAGTAATTTTCAGAGAGCGATAGGCATGACCTCTCTCAGCAAGGTGTTGCAAGCATTTGGGGGTAGGAGAGGTGGGGGAAGCCATTCCAAAACCCGCTTGAACAGAGCAAACCATGAAAACTAGCTGTCAGGTCTTGGTTCTCTGTTCTGCAGCTGCTTATCACCATTTGAGGGCTCTGATCCTGCAATGGGCCATCTGCTCCCACTGACTGGCCTGGGGAGGTTTTTGCATAGCATGGACCCAACAACAGCATTGTCCAAGGGGAAGGAAAATAATTTCAGCGAGATCATGGAAAGGTTAACCGGCCCTGGCTGGTTTGCAGGCTGGGTGCTGATGTGATTCATCTATCTAGGGGACAAATAAAAAATATTATCCCAATCAAAAAGCTGTGGTACTAATTCCCATTGCAGAAAAAATACCTGAACCACAATAGATAAATCAATTTTGTTTTAGGGGAATTAAAAAAACACAACAAAACAAAAAAGCACCCAACACCTATGGCATCTAATCAATCTTACATTAGTAGGATGGATTTTCTTTTTATTTCTTAATTTGAAAAGGTGGCTGGAGGGGTACTTTAATGGGATAGAAAGCCTCTCTGCCCTCCACCAGTAGCTGGCCTTGGGCTGTAGCAGCTCCAAATAGGTCCTGTTGGCTGGCTTTTTTTGGAAGGCAGCAGGAGCAGAGCTGAGCTGACGAAGGGCCCCGAGGAAGCATGCCACCACCGGCATGGGCTGGAGGGAGTCTGCAGGGATCTCAGGGAGGTGGCAGCGCTGGACCTGATCCCAGTGAGAGCTGTGTGTCCCTGTCTGAGGCAGGGACGGGTGACGGGGTAGAGAGGCATGGGAAGAGCTTTAGCCCGTCACTGCTCCCAGTTGGCTGAGGCCTCTCCATTCCAGGAAGACCTTTGGCTCCCCCCAGATTGGGACCTTTCACCAGGACTTAATAGCTATGGTCATATAAACACACTCAGGACAAGGGGGCAACTGGTATAGCAGAGTGGGGAGGGTGCTACCCAAGCATGCATGCTTCCCAGGAGAAGCAGAGCAGCTCGCTCTGCAGAGGCAAAAGGAAGGGCATTGACAGAGAGGGAATAAGGAGGCGACAGCAGAGGATGGAGTTACATTGTTAAGGCCTGCAGAGCTTTCAAGGTGATTGGGTGATTTGGAAAAAGTCCTCGTCTCCTCTAGTAAAGGCTATTCCCTTCTGCACCTTCCCTCTCCCTGGCAGAGATTAGAGCAGTAAGGTTAATACAGTAGCAGGTACATCCATGAAAATCCGCAGCTGAGTCTTCACTCCAAGTGCTGCCAGCTCTTCCCTAAATCTTCAGGAATCATGGTGCCTCGTTGGAAGTGGCTCCATTGCCTTTGTTGACGTAAAAGGGGCGGTAATGTGACTGCAATGGAGAATTTGGGGCATGTGAGTTTGACCTACCTTCTTTTTCTGACTGCCTATACTTCACCCTCCTAGGTAGCCCAACCTTAACATACTCCTATCTTGACACCTTCAATCTTTCCTCTTGCAGAGCAACACCGCCTCTTTTCACTACTGGAAGTGCTGGAGTGATCAAATGCAAATGGTGTTGCTTTTGGATTTATGCACATGCTTTGCATGGACTTCATTCCTGAGCCAAATGATCTGTGCATCATATAAAATCTCAGACTGTGACTCATGGTTTGATGAGAGGTTTCTGGGAGAAGAGGAATGTCACCTTTATTTTTATGCTTCTGTCAGTGTCTTTTAATTGCTCACTAACCTGAGAACTCATGGGAATTTTCACACTTAAAGCTATGCACGATTATGCGAGTGATCAACTAAGTTGCTTGGTATTTATTTGTGCTCTTTGGCTGGCAAGCCAAAACTCTTGTGCATGGAAATTCTCGCACAATGGTGTATTGTTTATTTGCGCCTCCACATGTTGCAGGGCCCAGTACTAAATGTTTGTGTAAACAGAAGCATAAGTGGAGAGATGGGGCAGAACCTAAAGGAATTGCCATTTTCCTGTCTGTTTACTGCAGTCCCTAATTGTATCTCTTTTCATCGGGACCTACCCCTGGAATTTCACTCTTATCTGCACCATTACAAATAAGAAACATGTGGCAAAGTTGTCGTGTAGCCTAGTGTTGGCTTGGAATCATTGCAAAACACAAAAGCCAATTTATTGACTGTGATAGCTGGTTGCACTGTTTAAGGCAAAATCTTTAGCCTGGATAAGAATATGCTTACACCAATGAAGCAGTGACCAAGGAATCAGGAACAACTGTGGTTTTGTAATGTCTGATCTGTCTTAGGTTTGATCCGCTGCCCAGGTCTCTGTTGCAGAAGGTGGGAGAGACCTCACAGGAACATGCTGGTACATTTTTGTGCAGCGCACTGGTTGATATTGGGCATTGCAGGAGGCTGGGAGGATGGGCAGAGCAAACCCAACCTATCTTGCTGCTCAGTGCTGTCTCCCAATACCTCCTGCTCAATGTTCCCTTTTGTTGAACAACTTTTCATTTTATGGCTTTAATTTCCAATGTAATTAAGAGATGGAAGAAGGGGGCTTCATTTTAAAGAACTCCCTCTGGGTTAAAAAGACATTCCTCCTTAAAAATAGTCCTTTGTGAAAATTCATATTTACAGAGCTTTTAGAATGTGTATTACTTAAATACATATTTAAGACTATTTTAAAGGCTAGATTATTGGCCCAATAGACCATAAAAGCTTCTGCAGAGCTACTGCAGTCCAGAGCATGTATTTCTATTTTGGGACTTTTTAATGCTTATATTATCAACTCAGTTGTGAGGTTCAGGGCTATCTGGTGAATATAGGCTAGAAAAATAAAATAGCCACTACAAGTGTATGCATGAGAGAGAAAGGGAGACAGAAAAAGGCTGGTGGCTTCGTGTGGGAGAAGTTACCCAGGCTTTCTCTATGGGGATTAAGGAAAGCATGGGTTGTGTTCATGGAGCACAGCACACTGACTGTCGTGCAGTGGGGTGCGTATTACTAAGACGACCATCCTCACATCCACCAGTGCCCACTGCTAACAGAGACTTCACTTTCCTTGACCAGACTTCCCCAGTATAACACCACTATTAGGGAGGATAGGTTGGTATCTAAAATCACTGGGAAGAGTCTCCATCTGAGCACACACATGATGAAGTAAACGATCTTTTAGAAAGGTGGTGATCAAATATAAGACAGAAGATATTGCAAAACCTTGCTGTTCCTAGGAGATATATTTTGCTGTAACACATTCAGAGACTCAAGGCTGGATTTTCTGAAAGTGGTACAGTCTACCAAGGAACACCCCTTTCTCTGGCATTCATCTCCTGGTGGGGCCTTGAAAATTTAGCAGAGACATACAGCCGCAGTCCTTAGGCGGCCACTTTCTAACGGTTGTGTATTTCCTCTGTTTGCTTCCTTCAGTGTGGGAATGCCCTCGATTCTTGACCCTCTCCTTCTTACAAGTCTTATTTCCTGGGAACAGTAAATAATCTTTCACAAAGGTATAATCAGAATTAAAAAAATAGATTTCATCTGCAGAGATGGGGGCAAAAACTTGACGATCTGAATTCACATTGTGCAAGACCTTAATGCAGCACTGTGTGAATGGATGTTAAGAAAAACAGATGAACTTAGTGTTTCTGTGGTTATGCATTAACTGTTTGTTAACGTTGTATATTTAAGATTACAAGACCTAAAATATCACTGTCCTCTGCCCCTTACAATGCACTGTTACCTGTTTTGTGCTAACAGTGCAAAATGAGTGACTTACAGATGTTCTAGTGATTTTTGATTGTAGTCTGACCCCTCATCTTTGATATTGCATCTGCCCACTGTAGGATGTAATTAGCAAGGTACTTTTATGTGGTTGTCTCTGGTGTCACTTACACGATCTGTACTTTCTAGATGTCACAGACTGCTGAGAGTGTATAATAGCCCTGCAGGGAGGAAAAGTACTACAGATAGCAGCATGTGTGCTATAGTGTTTGTATAGCTTCTAGAAGCCTGGATCAAATTTTAGACCAGGGCAAAATCTTTTCAAAATGTCATTTTGAATTATTGATTATTCCTACAACCCAGAAATGTGGAGGCAGGGGGGTTAATCTGTATCCCTCTGTGGATGCAGTTAACCACAGAAAAAAAATAATAGAAGCTGTTGACTTGAAGCTTCTACTTTCCCATCTCCAAAGGACCCAAGCCCTAGACTCTGAAGTCTCAGGTATCCCTAGAACAGATAGTTCTCTTGCTGAAGCTGTGCACATGCTTTCACACCAAAGGTATATTTCTTACCAATACAGACTGCTTAGAGGATTTCCATGTCTGTGGCGTCACCTTTGCAGACTGATGTCTCACTATTGAAGGATAAGCTGTGACAACATAAAACAGCCTGTTATAGATCGGTCCCTGCACCATCCCCGTCTCCCCTTGCGAGCATCAAGATGAGTAGCTGGACTGGAAGTGCCACATAATTAGTATTGCATTGCTTAACATTGAAATGCAGCCATTTCCGGGGTGGGACACAACAGCCGTCAGACAGATGCCTATTCTGCCACCCAATCAGTTAGGAAAAGGGAGTAAAGAAGGTCTGTCTAATTAAAATATCTGAGGAATGCAGAGACGTGGATTGCAATCAGTCCAATTAAGTTTAGGCCAAGTCCCGAACTAAGCATTCTGACTCTTGCAAAGAACACTATAGGCTGTTTAATTAGTGCAAAGAGCTGAGGCCTGCGTTTCATGTCAGAAATTAATGACAGTACCTCTGGCAGTGTGATAAGCCCTAACCCCCTTCTACCACACCAGCTCTATTCTGATTCAAAAGTAATACCAGCCCTGCTGTGAATCACAACCAGTTTCAGTGCTATCAGGCAATGGCCTTTCCTCACCATCTCCCATTCGTAAATTAATCAGACCTGATTCTGCTTGGCAGGTGCTGATGCTCTTGGATTCTACCTCTGGTGCCCTTGAACTAGTGGGTAGTGAAAAGAGGATTATGAGATGGTGAATGGGGGATTCTGGTTCAGATGAAGGAGGACAGGCACCTACTGCATATGTTTTTTTAAAGCTTGGCTCAGTGCCTATTATTCTTTCAGGATAATAGCTGTTCTAAAACACTGATGAAGCTAGAGGGGTAAATGGCCATGAACATAATTTCCTGGTATCTTTTTCTCCCTGGTCCCTACACCTCTAAAATAATCTAAAATTCTTATCTCTACCCATTACAAACAAAATTTAAAACCCTTTCAACTATTCACTAGATATAACTTTTAATACTTTTTAACACTCTGTAAAACTCCTGTA
>NW_008825407.1:584853-607986 GCF_000699105.1 Pygoscelis adeliae | reverse complement strand
GAGTAAGTTGTTCATGTAAACACGTGCGTTTATCTAAGAGATTGACAGTCAAGGCAGGAGATGTGGGCCAGGTGTAGGACTGCTCCAGGCCTTCTTTGGGAGAGCAAGAACGGGATTAAATGTCTTATCACCTAAAAAAGGGGTAGAAGGAAGGGGAAAAAACTAAATGTCTAGTACCGGTCTTAGTGAAGAGGCTCCCGTCAGACTGTTTGCTGAAGTCACCAGGCGGATTCTGTCCCACCGAGGAGAACTGAAAAGGCAGCTTAGTACCATTGCCTACTGGAAGATAGAAGAGGTTGCGTTATTCCATGGTGTTGCGAGCTGCAGTGGAGAAGCCTAAGCATTTCAAAACACACCCTGTAAAACTACATTCAACCAGCTTGGGGGAAAATGGGAACTAATAGCTTTGTTCCTTTTCTTTTAGTAAGAAAAGGCAGATGAGAGCAGTCAGTTGTGGGGTCCCAGTGTACACAGCGTGCGAGTGTGAAGAGATCTGAATGCTCCAGGCAGGCAGGGAAGCGCCTTTCTCTTGAGAGAGCCAGAGTGCAGGTGTGACGGAAGAGCAGTGGCTTCCTCGCAGGTGAACTGCATCTCCAGAGGCTGGAGTAACGAGGCAAAACTACATAGCTGCCGAAGCTCCCTGGCCTCCAAGCAGTTGAGGCTTTATTCAAAGCCCATTGAAATTAAAGCAAGGCTTCCCCTCCTGGCCTCCGTGGGGTCAGGCCCTGGCTGCCAGAATGAATCTGAGAGCAGAGAAGATGAGAGGGAGACAGCCCTGCCTGTGGCATGAAAAGCAGGAACGACTTAGGTGTGGCTGTGAGTCACCAGAGCTCCCCCAGGTAGAGTGGCTGTGGATGCTTGTAGGTTGCCTCTGAATGAAAGGAAAGGCAGGACCCTCTGAGCATGAACAAAGCAAAGTAAGAAAATGTAGGTGAGAAAAAGGAAGGTGGGGATCTGGGAAGAGAAGGCATGACTCGCTGCTGCTGGTTCTCAGTACACTAGCTCAAAGCACCCCCTCCCCATTGTGCTGGACACTGTACAGACAGTGAATGTGGGGCAGGCTCTGTCTTTGAGAACTTATGAGCTAAGTAAAAGGTGTATATCCAATAGAGAAGAGGAGCCTTGTGCTTCTGAGACTGGCTGAGGGTATTTAGAGTCCGCTCCTGGTTCTGCCACAACCTCCACAGATTGCCTTGGATGATGTTGGCGCTCCCATCGATTGCAGTTGGTTAGGTATCTCAGGAACTTTACAAATGGGCACCTATGTTTTCCATCGTCTTCTTTCACTGTCTGAACAATGAGGACCAGGGATGCCTTTCCCTCCTATATACATAGCGCCTAGAGCAGTGAGACCCTGGGTTTGGGTGTATGCAGACGATGCTGATAACCCAGCTAAGAGATGGTTCTGTGAGACAGCGATTGACAGGTGAGAGGACAGCTGAGAGGGGAAGCAGAAAAGGTTGGTTAGCCAGCTAGAAAGCTGTGGCACGGGGGGTTAGATCCTTTCAAACTGAAGTCGGAATTACCCGTACCAAGTGTTTCCTCAGTTGCTTGGAAGGAGGAAAATTCCCATGATCGTGGGTTGAAACTGGCTGTAAAACAAGAGCATCCAGTTCAGCAGTTGGCTCCTGATGAGCTGGCTCAAAGGCCTGTGCCTGGCATTGCTCTATGAAACAGTCCCCACCAATTTGGAAGCAGCCCCAAACCAGAAATCTGGGTCCAGGGAGTAGAGGAGAGCCTGGTCTTTTTTCTCTGGGTTCTAGGGAATGGTGAATAGATTTCTCATTTAGAGAACAAAGCTCTGTCACTGCCACAGAGCTGTCTTTAGCTGCATTAAATTGCCAACTCAGGTTTGTCTACTCAACATGACTATTCTGCAAAGAGACCTGCAGGCAGAGGCTTGGATTTAGAGCTCAAGAGACACAAGTAGAGGAACGTTTCTTGCTCAAGCACACACTGTCTCAGCCACTGTGACAGGCACGTTCTCCAGGGTTTCACTAGGACACCATGCTGTGATGCAGACTAGTGCTGTTGTACCCCTTTTGTGAGACATTGGACTCTCAGAAGAGCGAAAAAGAGATGAATACTTTGAGCTGTTATGCTGCCATCCTGTGGACTGAGTTTCTATTTAAGCAGTGTTTCTATTTAAGCAGTTATCTCTCTCTCTTTGTGCTGTGTCCCTTCTACTCCTCATTTAAAGACTTCCAAAGGCACAAGATGATCTTTCCGACCTCCTCCTGGCTTTGGCCAAACTGTTTGCAACATCAGGAGAAGAAAGCTCAGTGGAAGCGGACAGAAGGGAGTGTCGAGCAGTTGGACAGGTTGTTCTTCTGTCTTTTAGGCAGCATTTGAAACCTTTTATGTCTCCCCTCTGCCTCATTATGTCATCCCTGCAGGCAGATGCTCTGTGATACTGTCTTTAATGACAAGAGCAGTGGAAGTCTCCTTGAATTTAAGCAGGGCTTAAAAACCTATAGATTCAGCTCAAATCCAAGCAGTTTCTTAGTATGCGCCACTGCAATTAGCACAGAGCATTATTTTGGTAGCATTCCTCAATGCAGCAGACTTGCCGCTGTGGCCTCAGGCAGAATTTGCAGTGATCCAACCTAGCAAGAAAAAGGGTGTGTTACAAACCTATCATAAGATATTCAAGGACTCTGTGCATATTATGCAATGTAAAGGGTAGTCCTCTTTTTTCTCCTCCCATTTTATGGAATTCCTTAGAAAAGATGCAATCGGAGGCAGTGCTGGACTTCTACATGACACATTGATAGAACATAGAAAACTCTAGAGAGTTAAATAATTATGGGTATATTGCATTATTTATCGGATAATCCTTTGCTAGCCAGCATGCAAGCTAAGTGGGTCATGTCTCCTGTTTTGCCTACTGATTCATTCTGTTCCCAAAGTCCCCATCAGTGTGGTTTCAGCAGCTGGTTCCTTTCTATCAAAGTGTTCCCATAAGGGATGATGCTTGAGCCCTCACCCTGGTGGAGAATCCAGTGCTGTTCAATCCCCATTTCAGCAGAGACTGTGTGTGCAATCATGTTTTTTTGGACAAAATAACTTTGTTGGTTGAAAATACAGAATGAGTAGTTTTGGAAGGCAACATGTCTGTGCTCTCAGGAAAATGTAGATGTGTAGGCGGAACAAACGCTCCCTCAGTATTTGTATATTCAAAAGTCCATTGCAGGAAGGAACAGGCCACTGAACTGCAAACCGCTGTACAGCCCTCACACTACTCTGCAGCTGACTGCATCCAGCAAGTGTCCCCTCTGGCTCCAATAAACAGCACTAAATAAGAACCCCTGTATCTAGCAGTCCCTGTTGATCCCTCCTGTCTCTTGGCACGTACTTCAGGAGGTTGGGATGCTGGATCCCAGCTGTGAGCCAGGGGGCCCCTGCTCCCAGGTCTCAGCAGCTGATCCTCCAGAGAGGAGCAGAGGGAAGTCCAGGCACTATGGTCCAAAGCAGTGAGCAGCTAGGCTATGCCATGCTATGGCACTGCTGCAAATGGCTTTTCCCTTCCTTTTGCCACGCCAGGTTTCAGCCCTGTCCTAGGTACGCATGGGAGCGGTGATGGCAGAATGGCAGTCCGCTGTGTTCCTCCCATCGCAGCCCCCCCCACTCTTCAAATGCATGTTGGGCCATTTCCACCCAAACCTGAAGCCCCATGTTTTGGGTAGAAATGGGTTCAGCCCATGCAATTCTAGAACTAACTTTCCATCATCCCTTAATGTTGAAAACAGTTTTGGATGCAGGGCTGAGACTGTGGTCTCTCCCCAACACCAGCAGCTCCGCTTAGCAGAACATGTTTCCCTGACAGCACAGGGCCTGTAAAGCCCTGAAGCAGCTGTGGCAGAACAGCAGCTATAACCATCCGGGCGGTGTTTGGAGACAGGTTCCGTGCAAAACAAACCCACCACTGGCAAAACGCCCCTCTGCAGCCTCTGATGAAGAGGCTGCCCTCTAACTTTGGGAGGCCTGCAGGAAACAGTCCTGCTAAAGGCTTGCTGCTGCTGAACTGGGAATGTCGTCTCAGTCCCTGGTATCTGCTCCAACGGCGTCCTCACTCCCACGGTGCCAGGCAGGGCTGCCAGCAAGCTGCCAGGCGTGGGCTGATAACAGAGGAGAAGGACAAAGTGGAAATCCAGACAAAGGGCCCAGTGTTGGGATCTGCGTTAGCCCCATAAAACCCCAACGACAGAGCGCATTTCAAATACGCCTTCAGGGGAGTGCCACTGCTAATTGCTGGCATATCCCTTCGCCCTGCCTGCCATCTGGCTTTGCAGAACAGCAGCTGTAAACACCTGGCAAATCCAGGCAGCGTCTTGCTCTCTAGGGACCAGAGGAAATTTGGTTACTTATTTTGTGCTACCATTTCTGTTCTTTTGTTTCTACAGGCATTGCTTTGCCTAGGCTTTTAGCACTCTCTGCTTCTCGCTCTGGAGGTCCTGACACTAATTTAGAAATAGACAACTGCCATTTTACAATGGCATGTGTTGAAAACAGTCATCCACTCCAAAGACTCATCCTGTAGCGTTCATGTAACAATTGGGATATAAGCAAATCACCAGGGCTCCTGTTGTCAGTGTCAGAGCTCAGAAAAGAATCCCAGACTCCTGCTTTTTTAGGACACATTCCTCACTTCTTCTATCCTTTCCTGGAAAAAGTATGTTTTCTGGGGAAAGGAAAAGCCAAATGCAGAGCAAGCCTAGTGTAGCTTTCACACTCGATAGCACAGTGGGGTAAGCTTCTGGTGGAGCATAACACTTATTTCAACCCAGTAACACATGTTAAACTCCCCTATATTCACAAACTCTTGAAAGAGTTCAGCTGCTCTAGCTCTCCTCTGTGAGTTGAGAACCTTTGCTGCTTGTTTGAGATGAAAAGGCAAAAAATTCTCAAAGCTCTGTAGGCTGCAGAGAAGACCTGGCGTAAACTAATGCAAAGGGACCAATCTTGTACGGGGGACAGCAGGAAATATGAGGGAAAGCAAATTTTGGGATAATCATTAATGAAGTTCCTTTCCTATGCTGTGTTTGGAGGAAACCTGACCACCATTAGGGTGCCATACCTTTAGGAGACAGGAACATGGAAAATCTCTTCAAGTTGTCAGGCTGGTTCCACTCATAGTTGTTCATCATGTACCGGTGGTCACCTGGAGAAGCAGAGCAGGACGTGAGCTGGAGGAGGCAGTTTAGTGGCCTTGAGAGGGACAGGAGGAGGGGGAAGGGGATAACAGACTGGAATTGCTTCCTCAAGTGCTGCAGGAGAGATGGTTCTGCCCTTTGGAAACAAGTTCCTCAATTTTTGTAATTCCTCTGCAGGACTCTCTAGCTGGGACGTAAAGCAGCGCTGTAGCTGCCCAGAGGTTCAGCCTGGGATAAAAGAGAAAGCTTCCTCAGAGGTGTAGCACAGCTGAAGCATTGGGCCATTCAGTGGATATGCTATCTCCTGAAAATCCATAGGGAGACTTGAGGGTTCAGGAATTTTCCTACCAAAATACTGCTCTGTGGCTAAAAATGTATCCCACTTCAAAAGCGGTGGTTTGGGTTTGGCTTCTTTTGTGTGTTTAACCTGCACACAGAGCTGGCTTTCAACCAACAGATCTTGAACTGCAAGTATTATAAAACTCAAGAAAGTCAGTGTTGGGAGGGCTCAATGTGTTGGTTTGTTCAATTTTTAAAGGAAGATGCTAAACCTGAGTTGCAAACAGCTCTAACTTCCTGGGTGTTTGGTTCAGGTTTCATGCAAAGTGGATGAAACCTACCCTTTTGCCAGGTATTACGCAGCCTGGTTTTGGTTTTCCAACACTGATCCATGTGAAATGATGCTCTATCAGTACAGTTGGTCATAAAAATACTTTTTTTAAGGCCTCCAGTGTTATATAAACCTATTGTTCTCTGAAAGGGGGTAAATGTGGTTCCCATGTTTAAATAGTTCCATTCTTTGATTCTTAAGTCACTGAACAAACTTTTATGTTATTTCTCCAAATTATTTCTGTGTTATTTAAACTCCCTGGATGCTCTCTGATTATTTGCCTCCTTGCCACACTACTAAGTAGGTGCCTATTATGACAACTAAAAGAAAGTGGATTCCCTTTGGAGTCTGCTATTAAGCAGGTTTCATTCCATTAATATAATATTTCTTCCTGGGAAGTTTTTTACACTAGAAGATCAAGCCGGTTGCAAATGAATTTGTTGCAATGACTCAGGGGGAGTCTGAGTTAATTAAATCCATTAAGTAATTGTGGAGTTATTTCCTTGCAGTCACTAGATGCAGAGTGCTGTCCTCTTTCAAGTGTAACTGTGGTTTGAAAAACGGAGAGCTCTGAAGTTTCTGAGACTCACCTTAAATAACATTTCCCAACTGAGTGGATACCACTGTTCTTCTCATTAGGCAGACTCCAAGCTGTGTCCATTAAATCCCTGGTAAAGTTTCTGAAAGTGCCCAGGTTTATGGCAGTAGTTAATTGTTGCCCGGCTCAGAAATGTTTTGGCACTTGAATCCCGCGGATTTCAAGTACCATTGAGAACTTCTGGCATCAGTAACATGGAGGGGACCCTAATTAAAAGTGATCGAGAAGTAGTCAGTCTTTATCCAGAGCTACTAGAACTGAACATAGGCATACTCTTGTTGGGTTGTACAAATGGCCAAGTAAAATGTATTTGCTTCAGGTTGGCAAAAAACAGCTCAGCAGATGGAAGGTAACTTCCTAAGTAATGGTAACTTGAATGCAAAGTGCTTTTATGCTACTCATCTAGTTTTCAGAAGTGCTGTGAGTAGTCAGGCATCCAAACCTCCTTTGGCATTATGCCATCCAGAGTTTGGAAATTCTGCAAATCTCCGGGTGGGCAAAGAAGAGAGAAAAATGTACAAAAGTGATTTTTGGATCTGAGCTGCCTGTCATCTTCTTGTATTAAGTTATAGACAAATTTCTCAGCAGATCTTAGCACATGGAGTGTTGAGAACCTGACCAGGTACGTTGCAGTGTTAAATGTTGGAAGACAAGTAATGTTCAATTTCTGGTACTACTTTAAGGGTAGGGAAGAGTTTAAAAATCTGGCTCTTGCTATGCATCGTGAGCACTTTGAATTGATTCCTGACTTTTCTGAGAGGTTGGTTCTCTGGACCAGAAGTATCCGGTCCGTCTACTTCATGTCTAATGGAGAATGATGGTGCTAGATAAACATTAATGAACTGTTTGCAGTGCAGGCTCCTTGGCGCGGGGGACTTACTCTTTCTCTCCATAACATAGGAAGGCAGCAGGCTGTCACTTGATGAATACTAGTGATTCTCATTACGGATCTAAATGTACTCTGGTCCCGTGTCACCTTCATTCTTACTGCTCTGGATTGTGAATGCCAGACAGGCTGATTCACAAAACCCAGGCTCTGAAAAACATTAGCATGTTGACCAATAACTGAACCCATGTTGTTCTGACCTCTATGCATCTTTTCAACGGGCTGCTTTTTGTCTGGGTTTTTGGTTTTGGGGAGTTTTTTGGTTGTTTCTTCCCCTCCTCTATCATATCATCTCGTAATGTGGATCTGTGTTTTCTGGAAGGAAGTTGGAGTGATTTGCATGGCTGTTGCCCAGGAAAAAAAGGTGGTGTATTAATATGGAAGGAATGTCTAGCGAATACTGTGAATTTGAATGAAATAACAGTGATCTTGCAGATTTGCAGCAGAGTTCCTCAGCTGCTTGTGTTGTATGAACTGGACTTGAGATTATTCCTTCATCTTTTCAAGTCACACGTCCTCCTGGACAGCAGGGTGCAATTTATCTTCAGGTTACCTATCGAACTTCTTGACCTTTATTGTTCTGGTATCTGGAGTTCCGCAATTATTAATAGAATATATCCTTATAGCAGTCTGGTGGGATAACAATTAATTCCCATCCCTATTATTCTTAGTGCAAGAGGTCATTTCATGGGATTAAGTAACCTGCCCAAGGTTACAAAGGCTGTTTGTGGGAGAGCTGGGAAGTGAACCTCAGTTGTGGAGTCCTATTCTAGTGCCCTGTCCTCCTAATCTTATGCGTGAGCTTGATGCAAGACAAGTCCTTTCTGCAGAACTAATTGGGAGATGCAGAAGGTAAGCGGATTCTAAAACTTAGCAGATTCCTCGCAGCGCTGCAGTATTGACCACGACCTCTCTATTCACATAAGAAAGATCACCTATCCTTAAACATCACTGAAGTGTGGGGACCATCTGGCACTGCATGTCCCTTGAACGCCCTGGCTCAGGGCAGGTGGGAAACAAACCTCTCCCTAGTGGAACATGCAGAGAAGTATGATCCGAGAGGGTTATGCTGGTTCAAGTCATAGCTTAACCTGAACACCAAAATGGAGACCTTTTTACTTGGAAGATCTGTTATTAGATTTTCAGTGACAGGTGCTTGCAGGGTATTTCACGTTCCAGCCAGGCAAGCAGTGGCTGAAACGGGCTGTTGTAAAATGGTATGTCATACCAGCACAGCAAATGTGCTGACCAAGCGGTACAAATAGGCTAATGACAGGATTTCAAAATTGCCATACTGGGATGGCTACATTCTCATTTCTGCCACTGCCTTCTCAATTTACCTAGTGAGCCACTGAGTTGCATTAGTGTTCTGTGCAGTCTTCCACGTAGAAACTGTCGTGCTAAGCTTGCAGGGGCTTGTTGGAGCCTGGCACAAGGCAGAGTGTCCCTGCTGCCCTCTTGCAGGAGGGAAGGGTCGCTGTTCTCAACCTCCAAAAGAAGTGTTGCTCTGAAGTCCCACACGGGATGTGGCTGAACTGATAAAACACTGTGAAGCCATAATGCGAAACAGCACTCAGGGGAATCAGGGCTAGTTTGGACCCCTGGGTCCCCTACACATGAGATTCTTTAAATCCCTGGCAGTTTAACTGGCTTCATCCCCACATAGGTCTGGTAGGATAGCTCTGATATTCCAGAATGAGTTTCAGCTACAGGTAGTGTTTCTCCCACTTTCCTTAGGTCCTTGGTTACTTTCTCCTCTGTGAGAGTATACTCATCACACTTCATCTCCTCTGACTCTGAGCTAGGCTTTGCCCAGGGAGGGAGGGAAGGAAGGGGCAGATCTCAGATACTCTACCATTCTCCATGTGGTTCCTCTCTATGAAGTTGCGGCCAAGGTCAGCCTTGCAGATCTTCTCCACATGCCTCATGCAGACGTTTAGGAGGTCATCTCTGAGAAGTCCCATAGATGGGCTCATGGTCTCCCCTTCAAGCAGCACACTGTATGTTGGGAGAGATGGAGGGGGGACAT
Organism: Pygoscelis adeliae; assembly: GCF_000699105.1. Lineage (NCBI taxonomy): Eukaryota > Metazoa > Chordata > Aves > Sphenisciformes > Spheniscidae > Pygoscelis > Pygoscelis adeliae. The sequence goes on along the minus strand of NW_008825407.1, from coordinate 598,710 downwards.
AATTCCGCATCAAAGCCCCAAACTCCTGTCAAAAAGAAGGGAGGAGAGGTTACTGAGGAACGTGAGACAGAGGGTAGATCCTAGGGAACTGGCTAATGTTAGCTCCAAATATTCTCCTTTGCACTATGAAGTGCAAAGGAGAACAGTGAAGATGGAGGGGCAGACAAATGTTCTGCCCGTGAGCTGTAGCCATCAACAAAAAATCAGGCGTTGGCATGCCTACATTCATTCTTCACCTACCAGAGCAGAGACTGCTTCAAATGTCAGGGCTGGTTCTTGCCATGCATGTGCATTGAACTGGAGAAGATTAATGCATCTTACACTAACTTGGGATTTGTCTTTGGGACAAATCCTGTCCTCATGGGAGAAAAAGGAAAGGAAAATGAGATCTCAGTTACCTGCAGGAAGAGCACAGAGTCACTGATCTGGTGGATCTGCTCCCTGTTCTCCTTGTCCTCCCGCAGAAGCTTTGCCCTCTCTTCCAGCTCATCCACAATTTCTTTCACGTTCTCTGATGCAATCTTTTCCCTCTGGTCCAGGGCAGCCTTCACTTCATCCCTCTGCCTCTCCAGGTCACGGATCAGCTCTTTGAAATGCTGGTCCACTGTGGCTTTCTCATTGGTGGTGTAGTTCTACGGAAGGAAGGGGTAAAGAGAGGAGGCAGCAGGAAAGACGCAGGAGAAATAAAATATTAAACTTCTCAGGGAGTCACTTCCTAATAGAGGGGTACAGAGGGAGATATGTCCAAGCATTCTCAGCATTTAGACTGTGACTATGGAGACTCTAGGTATGTAAGTCTTAGCACCAGAAAAGTTGTGCCAAGAGAAGTAATACTTGTTCTTGCAATAATTATGTGTGTGTAATCTACAGGGCATGCTGTCTTCCTGATTATAAGAGCATATATTTTATTTCAATTCATGAACTGCACTCTTAGGTGATATTTAAAAACACTGTTTAACCTTCTAAATTATCGTTCTGGCTCCTCAAGAATTCGAGGACCAAATTCCCACCATTTCAAAGGATGAAATGTGCTGAAGCGCTTTTTACAAACCTGACCTCTAGGTCCTTCTGAAATGTTCTTCAGAAGGACTGTGAATGTAACTATTTTCAGAGTTAAAATTTCTAGGTCATATTTCCAATAATAATAGTAATAATAATAGAGCAGATGAAAAGCAGAACTGGCAAGCCAATGTGTGTGTACCACATAAAAGGGAGAAGAATGGCTTTGCCTATTATAACATTATGCAAATTTTCTGGGGCGTCTCCAAATAGTGTTTTCACTGCTCTATTCAGTTAGGGTATAAATGAAAAAAAGTAACACCGTTACTATATTCTAACCCTTAGCGTGGTGAAAGAATTATAAAGGAGCCCTATATCAGTATGGAAATAAGCTGTTCCATTATAAACAAGATGTTTCTTGGTGTAACTGCCTCTGTTCCTGTTGCCTTTTCTCTGTTTGGGCAATCCAGAGCCCTTCTGGAGTTTATTTTTGTGTGTGGTCTAGCAGGAAAAAAAGCAGCACACGTTTGTTTTCTAATCAGCCTGGCTACTGGTGATTGAAGAACTGTAAGGGACCCAAAGCAGGGAGGTGCCTTGGATCATTTTGTAACAAGGCTGTGCTGCCTCTTCTTGATCTCCTGCGGGGTATGTTGCAAGATGACTTCAGTAGGAGTTGTTGTTTCCAAGATTTGGCGAGAGTGATGAGATAGAGATGGAGTGAGTAAGAGCTGGATATGTCAGAGAAACAGAGGAAAGGAGGAGAGGGATTGTAAGTGGAAAAGAAAGGAAAGTGACAAGTACAGGAGAAAGAGAGACATCAACTTAAAAGAATATCCCATACGCACCTTGATACGGTCCCTCTCCTTCTGCCACTTATCCATTTCATCTTCTACCTCAATGATCTTCAGCTGCAGTTGCTCTTTCTGCAGTGAAAGCTCAGCCTGTGAGAAGAGGGGAGTCTCATGAACTGGGGCTGAGGGTGGCCTACTTCAAAGAGGCACTGTGCTTCCGTTTACGCATTTGGCCCTGAACAATAATAGCTGGGAGGTACAGGTTCCTGGCACTGCTTGAAATGGAGATCATGTGATGACACAGGACAAGATCCCAGAGCTTCTGGCTGGGTCAAGAGATTCAGCTCCCTCAGCAAAGACAGCAGCAGAAGCACCCACCTACTAGGCTACCATCATGGTGCCGCTTTTAATCAGATTAGAGTCATTAGCTGGAGGGAGAAGAGGCCTGTTTCAAAATTCAGCTGTGTATGCAGCGAAGGGCCCATCCCAGGGTGTGCCTCTGCAGCAATAACAGTTTTCATGTAATTATGGAATGACGTTTGACAAGTGTTGCAACAAGAGGACGATGCCTCCGGCAGGAATTCTGTTTAGACAGGATTGTGGATTAATTTGCTCTGAATTGAGAGCTTTCATGTTATGATGAAGCTGGGGAATGCTTGGAAAAAATAAAAAACACAAAAGGAGGAGGGAGGAGGTGTAGTCAACTATGCTTGACTTAGATCAGCAACTTCACTGGGATTCATTTGCATTTCGTTTTGCACTGGCTTCCCAGAGAAGCTCAGACCAGACAATTGCATGCAAGGCAGTTCATAGAACTGGAGCTCGTGGAGGGCTGGGCAGCCATGCACCGGTGTAACATGCCGGTTGGCGTGCATGCCACATGTCTGGATCAGAGCAGGACCTGCCTGTTTAGTAATGCCTTGCGCCGTTAACTCTGGGCAACCCCTCCCTTGGTCATTCATATTCACCACGTCCCTGCCCAACAGATCACGACAAAGGCTTTGTTTATGCGTTTCAAGATCTTTCTGTGTTTCATGTGTGTACAGGTTGGTCACAGCACAACTATAACTACAGGCAATCTGGCTATGGGACACTTATCCCCAGAGCTGTTTAGGAACTATGCAGTTGGCAGAGATTACCTGTATTCCACAACTGAGCTATGTCATGTTAGAAAAGTTCTGAAAACCCGTTGTTCATGTGGGTTCCTTTGGCAAATGGTTGTATTACCCAAAAGCACTTACATTTAGGCCAACAGTTAGAGGCAGAGGAGATGAGGGATGGATAAATCTATTCCTACAGCAACTAGCACAGTGAGGTCTCCCTGCTGGTAGTTTCCACTGCTTTGCTGCGCATCCAAGAACATAATACAATGTAAAAACCTGGGTCTGCTCTCGTGATCATGGTTGCCCTTGGGGTGGGACTTTAAAAGTTTTCAATTCTCCATTCAAGGAGTAGAAAACAGCATCACATGACGAAGAGCAGGCAACAAACTGTCAACCAGCTGAGATCAAGGAAATCAGCCCATCAGGGCTCTTGTCTTGGTGCCAGTCACTGTAGTGTCTGAACATCCTCTTGAACTTGAATCGAGCACAGCTGCATCTGAGAGCCATTGACTCTAGCTGGTCCAATTTAGAAAAACCTCTATTTATAGAGGGAAAACAATTTGATAGTTGTTTTATTGCCTTATAAAACAGAAGAAAGGGAGAACAAAAAAGGCAAATGTACTCGAAGGTATCTCAATGCCAGAAGAGCTGCATCCTCACATTGTCACCGTCCTTGTTTGTTGAGAGTTAGGAGAGCACTGGCCCTCTAAATATTATCCATACACCCTGACAGCCTTCAGTAGTCAACTGAATGCAGTTATGAGCTCATATTCTACAGGGGTTCAGAGCAGACATGGAAGGGTATCAAGATGAGAAAATTTGCTCTACTACTGACCAAGAGAGTAAAGGCTTGAGCTTGATCATATCATTTTCACATTTTCAAGACAGTGACTTGGAGGAATGCATGCTGTTTTCCATTCTCATGTGTGCTGTGAGGTGTTCTCTGCATCAAGACATAAAGGTGTGCAACCATCTTTGCACAGCAGAGAAATGCAATGAGATGAAAACATTTTAGATCCAGGTATCCATCGCACTGCAGTAACCAATATGAGAAATCACACTATAATGCAAGTTGTTTCCTTGCGCCACAGAGCTACATCCAGATGGCATTAATTGTTAGCAAAGTAAAAAGTACATCTCCTGAGCAATGGGAAGTCTTGTTTCCCTCCTCATCCCTAAATATCAGGATGTTCTTATGACAAGAATGTGAGTGAAATCATAGAGGGATTTTTTTGAGAAGAGCAGACCTTTCACAGCCACGTAGACACTCCCAAACACCCAAACGCAAGGGGTTTGAAAAGAAAAGTAACAGGAAAAAATTTCAGGTGATGGCTGGAAGGTCGTGATGACAGTATTATAGTTTTATAGTACTTTTTAATTAAGATGGATCTCAAAGGAATTTTGCAAACTATTACTTGCTCAAAAGTGACAGCTAACTCTTAACAGCTTGTTGCAGTTATAATATCCCTTCACCCAGAAAGGTAGTTTGGGTGCCTCTGGGATGGGATGTAATAACTATTTAAGAGCAGACCCGCACTACAATTTAAAGTGACAATTATGATTTGAAAATGGAAATTACAGAGATAGTTTCGATAGCCAGAATGCAAATACCACAGTCATCCAGGTTCGGCTTGGGTTAAAACGCCCATACTGAGGGCAAAAGGAAACACTAGTACAGACACCAGCAAAGGCAAGGGAGGTGAAGGGAGGGGTTTCATTGCATGATAGTACAAACATTAAAAAATGTTTGATAGTCTTACCATAAAAAAAATGTTAAAAAGAGGTCCAGGGAGACTATGGAATAGTACAAGAACTGGTGACATGGGCACAAGGAGACGGATTCAGTAGAGATGCTCTGGAGATGGACCACAACATAAGGGTTTCAGCACAGGTGATTCCACGATGTTTCTAAGGCCCTGTTTGGTCTGGGCCTGGCTGGAAGATTGCTTTAGCTGCCCACATATATCCTGTGTTATGTTTATAGTAGGGTGGTTACAGGTACTAGGGACAGTCAACTTCTCAGCTTCATTCCCTATGAAGAAACTTCTCTCCTAGGTTTCTTCATATTTCTCAGATTCTCCATGGTCAACAATCCCCAATCCCCTTACGTGATGGACCACCCAGAACAAATCCATTGGGTGAGACTTGGGGTTCAGAAGGTCCTAGTGAAAGATAATATAGCAGCTCCACCCATTGTCGGGGGAGTCCCTGCAGTGCAGAAATAACAGTAACAGTGAAGAAGATATAGGAAATAAGGTTTAGACCCTTCAGTTTGACTATAGCAAGTTGAGAAATGCTGGCACTGAGAGTCTTTGAGCTAAGAGAGGATCCCCTATTAGAGTCTAAGTTAATTAGGACAGTCGAGAGGCTGTGAAAGTTCAGAGTGCACACCTAAACATCCACAGCTGAACCTAGCCCTTGTGCTGTAAAGGACCTAGAGATGCAAGATTATGAGTCTTGCATCATGATGCAACTCATTTTTGCAAGGCAGCAATACAAGCATAATCATGTCTTAATGCTCTGGGAACCCAGTCCCTGAATCAAGGAACATCCCTGTGTCACCAGCCTGGAAGAGCTATGCTAATTACCTGACAGCAACAACCAAATGCAATAAAGAAGCTAGAGAAGAAGTTTTTAAACTAGTTGTCCCAGTACAGGACCTGTATTGGAAATGACATGGCTGAGAAATCAGCAAATTGAGACACTATTTCTGCTGGTTTTGCCATTACATTTTTCCATCTAAGCTTTTGTTAAGCAGAGGTGGGTGTCAGTGGGCTACAGTCTCTGGAGACTGTGACAGCATCCTGCAAATACGCCACTAGTCATTGTATGAGCTGAGGCCAGAAAAGGCTCTCTGCTTTGCACAGTTTGAAGATAATTCCTTACCTGCAAACTGGTGGATTTTCCTTGGGTTCTGCCCTCACTGTAGAGGCATTAATGCAGAATGCAGGCAAACAGGCAAACCTATTCTAAATCATAATTTGCAGCAGGTCAGCTTCCACAGCCTTCCAGCTAGGAAGAATGTCCTGCAGGTAACCGCACCATCTCTGTGGAAAGAGCATCTATTTGAAGCTGTGTCCGCAGAGCAACCACAACTAGTGTACGTAAGGTCTCACAGCCACATCGTGCCCTAACCTTGCATCAGTGGGAAAGGCCAAAAATCCTTCCACTGGCACATTGATACACTCTTGCTTGGTTTCTGTTCAGACAGTGAAAGCAATACAGAGAGGGCTCAGATAGAAATCCCTCTGGATCCATCTCTGTGCACGGTTGACTTCAAAGGCTAGTTCAGACTCTGTGAAGCCTCCCCTTTTAAAAGTCACTTTGTTGAAATGAGGAACACCCAGCTCCTGTTTCCACATGGCAGTTCTCCGCTGCCTCTTTAAACCTGCTGTACAATGTGAACTTTTCTTTAAAGGTAAAAAATTAAAGAAAAAAAAAATCAAAGTGCTTTTCACTAGAACTGACCTGACATGCTGAGTACTAAGGCTGGCACTGGATAGTAACACCAGGTTATTTACAGCTCTGTGACTGGCAGGCATATGTGAAGTTGTCTCGTTTTGAGAACAGGCCTGTAAAACAGGTTTTGAATGAAGGATCCTCTTCCACAATGAAGGATTCTGTCTGAAAGGGGTCTCTAGTTCTGCTGACAAATCAAGCTGGCCAGAGGGTTTTATTGGGGTGTACAAGGTGCTGTTGACAATTCTCACTTTTCAACTGCGTGTGGTTATTACCCAGCCTCACAGACTTTTTCTTGGTTGCTTCTTGTACTGATTCTGGTGGGGGTGTTACTTTTCCTTTAAATCTGTAGCAGGAAACTAATGCAAAGTGGATCTGGGTAAGGCATTAAAGGTTTGCAGGGTAAAATATGCAAATACCACTGTGTGGAAACTCAGAAAAAATGCCTCTGTCTTCCCTGCCAAGTTGTCTCTGACCCCCTGTGCCTTTCACTCTTGCCTGCTCAGCAGCACACCAGGAAGGGAGATGACTGACTCTCACCCCAGGCTCCCGAAAAGTGGAAGATGCCGCTGTGTTCTCCCTCTCTTCCACAGACGGAGACATATCAGGCTTTCCGCTGCTTGCTTAAATGCTCTAACCAGTAGGTGTCTGTATACTGGCTTGTTTGCATTCCTCTTCTCTTAAGCTGTACTGTCTCTGTCTGCGTTGTGGGGCAAGCAGAGTTACCTAATTCTACAGAAGGATCTTAAACTATCCCTTGCTTTCCCAACGCTGAAGTACAGCACCTCTCTTCCCTACAGGCCTATAGCAAAGATAAACTCATGAAAGAGACTGTAACCTGCGTTAATTCTGCAATACAAAAGGAGTAGGTGTACCTAAACCAAGGATATTACACCTTATTATGTGACAGTTTTGTGCCACCGAATTGCTGAGCACCCAGATTGACAGGCTTAAGTGCATCACAGCATAGAACCCCCCCAGTTCTGCTGGAATCCTCTCCAGGTTTGGAGTCACAGTACAGCAGGGACTGGGAAATCCTTGCAGATAAACCAATTGTTCCTTGACAACCAACACTCTGTGAAAGGGTCTGTCTAGGTACATTCTGGTCACCAGTCTGGTGGCATAGTTAGCAAACTTGGAGGCAGTAAAGCTACCCTGGAGCTGCTTGGATGCCAAGCTGTGAAAACAGGGCAGGAACGGGGTTGACCTGATGTGGGGTTTTTGCTTATTCTTTCCACAAAGGCCAGCAGCACCAGCCGTGCTTTGCCACTCTTCCAATTTGTGGTCATATTCCAGCTCGGCTGATTTGCAAGACTTGAAAAGAATAGGTGGTGCACAGAAGGGACTTGGGAAGTGTTCATTCCTCTTTGTGGTTCTTGCTAAGGCTCCACCAATGGTGAATAAATCAGGGCTAGGAATAAACATTTGTAAGCAACGGCTATCCTGTTAATTGTTTTTGTCTGAGTGAATACTCACTCAAGTTACAACATGATCAAAACTCGTTGTCAGGAGAAACTTGCACATGTGTATGACTCATTTTGATAAAGCCCTAAATCCTTTAGGATTAGCAGCAGCAGAAACAGCACAAGACAGTACAGGAACTAAAGCATGGAGCTAACAAGAGTGGCACAAGGACTCTGAGAAAGAAATCAAATGTAATTTACATCTTAGGTAAAGTCTTCTCTGCTCAGCTATGGTTGGCTCTTTTTTAAAAGCAAGGTGTTCTAGGTCCATCCAACTACAGGAAGAAGGCTCTGGCCAGCTTTGGTTCCTCAGGGAGCAACTGTTAACCTCTTTTCAGGAGAAACAGCTAAAAGGAATTGGACAACCTGGCAGACACTAGACACAGCTTTATGAGAGTTAAGCATATGCCATGTTCAGAGCTGACATCAAAAACACAAGAACAAGCAATTATGAAACAAAACAAGCTAGCAAGCCGTGCAGGAATTTCTTTAAGAAAGACTGTCTGAGACATGGAAGAAACCTTGTCTGCTTTCAGCAAGTCTGCAATTTGGAGATGACATTGCAAGAAAAGACCAAAAATTTGCCCAGGAAGACATAAGCTCTAGATAAGATGCTCTTTCAGCCTTATGAGATAAATCTTCCTAGCACCTTAGAAAGAGTTAAACTGTTCTTCCAAGTTAAGGGTAACTCAAGAATTTCCAACAGCGGGTACTTGTATTTGCCTGTTCACCACATCAGAGCGCTGGCTCAAGCTGTGCCTAAGACTAGGATTTAGCAGATCTTAGTGCCCTTCCACTTTCTGCCGTGGACTGTGTGATTCTAGGCAAATTGTTTTACATTGCTGTTTCGTGGGTCTCCTTTCTGTAATCTCTCCTGTCCTGTCTGCTTAGATCAGAAGGTCTCTAGGCCACAACATGCTCTTACTATGGGGAGGTACAGCACTGAACACGGTGAGACCGTGATCTTGGCTAAGAGCTAATGGAATAATCATACATCCACCCAGAAAGCAAACAGCAGGAGACTTTAAGCAAACAAAGGTGGAAGACACTTCATTAGAGTGAGGACAGTTTCACATACCAGCCTCATCTCCTTACGTGTCCATCCTTTGAACCTATTGTAGTAATACTTCAGGGGAAATGATAATGTTTTGTGTTTGCACCAGGATTTTTTCTTCATCTAAGCTTCAAAAACTCTTTCTGTAGGTGGGGCTTGACCCTATTATATCCGTAACAGAAAAGAAAAACAAAAAGCCATAATCTCACTCTAAGTAGCTGAGATGGCAATTTTCAATAGTAACCTAGCAGCCACTAGTAACTTGAGCAGCCACTGATCTGACGACCTGTATTCTGGAGGTCCTGAACTTGAGCAATGCCCCACCTTTCTGGCTGTGGATAACGCTACACAAACACTGTCAAAACTTGAGACATTTTTTGGAAAACTTAGCATGTAGAGCTTTGATTCAGCTTCTGCCAAAAGTCAATGGTGCAACCAGGGGTGGAAACCAGGTTCTCTACCCCCCGCAACCCAGTCTGCTACACACCACCAGCACTATGCTGCTGTAACCAGCCATTAGGAGAACGACAATCCCATTGCAGCAGAACCCAGGCAATATCAGTTCTCCACTAAACACTTCCCATCCACGACCCCTGCATGCCAGAATTACATTGCAGACATGATTTTAGGAGAAACTGTAGGCTGGAGAGCAAAAGCTGTGGTGTAATAGTGAGGTCCATTGGAAAGACTGATGGGAACGTGCAATAAAAAGAGCGTTACCTCTTTTCCCGCTTTCTCGATCTCCACTGTCACTGTGCTGTGGTTCTTGTGCTCCTGGAACATGCAGAGGTAGCAGATGCACATCTGGTCTGTCTGACAGAACAGCTCCATGGTCTTCCCATGCACAGGGCATTTTCTTGCTTCAAAGTCCCTGATGGGGTCCAGGAGCTGGTGGTCCCGGAAAGCTGCTCCCTCCAGATGGGGCTTGAGGTGCAGCTCACAAAAGGAAGCCTGGCACACCAAGCAGGACTTCACGGCCTTTTGCTTGTTATCGATGCAGGAATCGCACAGAACATCCTCAAGCTTCACCCTGGGCCGTGACCCAGCTGCTCTGTCAGGCTTGTTGAAGGTGGATCTTCTCAGGTCCCCTGTTTCCACCAGAGGGAGGGAAGTTTTCTTCAGGTCCCCCATCTGCCCCCCAGAGAACAACGACTTCCTCCCTTCCCCTTCACTAGGCAGGAAGCTCTTTTTGGAATCCAAGGAGAAGAGGGGCTTCCTGAGGTCACCTTTCTCTGCAAAGGAGAGGGGTGGTCTCCTCATGTCTCCTATCTGTCCACTGGCATATTGCATCTTCTTTGAATCTGCCGAATCCATGCTGAAGTAGGTCGATCTCTTCTCATCGGACGACTCCACAAACTGAATGATGGGCCTCTTCCAGTCACTCCCAGAGAAGAGGGAGCTCTTGATCTGCCCTGTTTCCAAAGAAGCACCAGTGCCCTTCATAGCTTCCTTCTCACCTCCACCAGGGTTTGTGGTCTTCTTCACTTCTTCTTCTTTTTTGGGGGCAGATGGACTCTTCACATCCTCTGGCTTCCCAGTGGTACCATTTGTCCTTGCTGCACTCCCCGTTTCCATCGTCTAAACAGGGTGAATTGGCTTCACTGCTCAGTCTTTCCTCCAGTTCCTGTCTCTCAGCCCTCTATAAAGCGGGTATGTCTGCCCAGTCGTTCTCTCAGCAAGGAATGGCGGTGGAATGCAGTAAAGTTTCTGCCTAAGTGACGCACCTGGAGCTCCTGCAAGGAGGAGGAGAACGCCTGGATTATGCTAGGTAGACGCAGGGAGAAAGAAGAAACAGACGTTACCAGGGATCAGAAGCTACAGCTGTGCAGTTAATTATACAAGGCAGTCCACACCCAGGAACATTCTTGTCTAACCAGGTTTGGGAGGAAGGGCTGTTTATATACATAGAAATGTTTTTTTAAAAAAAATCATTTTCATTAAGATGTAGCAACCAGTTCGACCGCTTGTTTCAAAAATAAGTTTGCTCATTGTTGCCAGGAGCTGAGGTTACCTCCTTGCAGAGATGGGCAGGGTCGGAGAGACCATGAGATGCCAAAGATGGGTTTGTTAACTGGGTCATACACATGCACAAAAATAATTGTGGTTGTAATTAAAATGAACGCCTAGAATAAAGCATTCTTAAACTGGGTTCCCCGGAGGGCTTACTGTATTCAGTAGGACAGGGAGGGGAAATGTATGGATAATACTGGGTTTAAAAGACCCTATTATCTTTATTTTGATTTTGATGTTGGGTTTGTGCAGGGTCTGTCCATCTAGACCTGGAAGTAGCCCAGCCATGTATCAGAAGAACACAGCTGACCTGAAGTAAAAATTGCCTAGTCCTGTTTTTCCCACAGGCCATGCAATCTCCACTAATGTGACTAGTAGAATAAAACCCCCATTGCCTATTTCATTGCACGTTCTCACTGAGATAAGGGTTCAGGTACACCTTACGTAGCTCTTCCCGTAAATGTCCACTGAACTGAGAGACATACCTGTAACATACGTGGAAGAGGAAATATTTTACAGCTAGATGGCCAAAATATTTCTTGCAAGAAAAAAGAAATGAGTGTTTTAAAAATAGATCTGTCTCCACTAGCTGTATTCCTGGGAAACGTTCAACTTGTTGGAATCACAGAATATTTCAGAAGAAAAAGGCTTTTTATAAGCACTGGTGAATTCCATCAACTTCAAAAGAAGGAGGTTGATCTTCCACTCCTATCATATCAATTTAGCATAGATTATGCTCTGAATTTCAGTGAGATTGCTCTGAGATTAATGCCCAGGGTGTAAATTAACCATGCCTAAGATTTGTGCTTAATTTAATTTTCGCAGAATGCAATGGTGGTGTTGCTGGAGAATGTGATTTTTAGCCTGTAATAATTTCTCATTAGAAATCTGTAATGAAACCCCGGTTGGAAGTGTCCTAAGTAGGGGAGGAAAAAATCCAGGTCTGCATTTTGCAGCTCTTTTTAAAATCAGGTTACAGCTGGGCTTTGCCTGACCTACCCTGATGCCAGCCATGGCTTTAGCTCCTCCATTTGTTGCAGTACTAGTGAAGTATGGCCATACTTGAGATGGAAGACATTGTAACGTCTACCATCTAATGCTGCTCCAGTCAGACTCAGATGGGCTGTTGTCAGTCCTCATGACAGTCGGTGTGTTCCATAAAGCTGCAGGTTCTGCTTTGGCTTTTGAATAGCTTGAGTGGCATCTGTCCTTGCTGCTTAATTTTGGAGAATCTTCAGCTTAAATGCTCTGTGTCAGACAGAAAGAGGGAGGTCATGTGCATATACGCATATACAGACTAATGGAGCCAAGTGCAAACTGGATTTCTTGAAGAAAAATCTGTTTGCCAGTAGTCTGGGCTGAACATCCCTCAAGTCTGCAGAAGGAAAGAAAGGATGTCACTCACGTGTGCGTAAGGAACATTACCTGCTGTTGCCAGTCACTTCTGTGTAATGCTACTTTCACTGGTCCCCTTTCAACCTCAGCTCACTCTTGTAGCATCCCACATGCCTGGCATTAGTGCCTTGGGCACGTCCTGCTTGCAAATACCTGTGAAACCATGGCTGGCCCACATGTGACCAGCAAGAGCTAAATGCACCTCTGCTGCCATGCGTCCTGGGACTGCAGCATTGCTCTGTAGCCAAAGGCCAAGCCCGCTCTTTTCCCCATCACCTCTCTGCACCTCATCATGTCTTTTTCATGCTAAAAAATAGTTTGCAGATGGGGCCCATCTCTCTCTTGTCGTTTCTGGCCTCTCCTGGGAAATACACTGTTCGCACCTATCTGAAACTTGAGGTGCGCGTGGTCTTATTGGTGCTCATAACCACTGCCAGTGCTGGCTAATTCTGCCTGGGAGTCACAGGAGGACTACTGGAGTTAAAGGGTAGTTTGTTAGACAATCTGTGCTTCAGTTCCCAACCATATTTTGAAGACTTGTGTGCACGCATCCATTTCAGGCAATTTAGAAGCCAAAGTAAAGTACAGACTGGACGTGTCTTTATTGCAGGCTTTATCTTTGCACCTCCCAGAGGGTGGCTCCTGATTTCTATAGCATGAGTTCACACTTGTGTAAGCATCATCTGTGATTTTTGCACCAGCTATCCCTACATTTCCTGCAGAGGACAACTGTCTCCTATCCAGTGCACTGCGTCAAGCCGATCACACAATATGCCCGTGTCTATGCCTCTGACTCAGAGTATACACCCACGTTTGGCATCTGCAGTGCCTTTCATCTGAAAAACTCAGAGCGTTTTTCAAAGGTTCACAAATTAAACTTGACAACACCTTTGCAAAAATAGGTCTTGGTTGCTAACCCCATGTAGCAATTAGGGAAACTGAGGCATGTAGTGTGGAAGCGACTGAAATTTTTCAGCAAAAATGAAACTTTTTTTTTCTGAAATAGCTACACAGCCTTTTTGCTTGCTCATTCTCTTATTTTTCATGATTGTGACCCCTCTAAATCCTTGATTATTTTTTTTAATATTCCATGATGCTTTTGTTCTTGTTTTGAACTTCATTTTTTTCATTGTATATACACCAGTAAGTTTGGGTAGTTTATTGCTCGTACTAAAGTGTTTCCACTGTGCAGTGTGCTGCACAAACATCTTCATGGGTAGGTACCTAAAAAAAAACCCTTCCACCGGATGGAAAAAGTGAAAAAATTTGGTCCATTTCAAACTAAATAGAATAGAAACAGTTAAGCCAACCCCAGGGCACTCCTTTAGACAGGCTCCAGAGCAGAGTTTCAAACACCAATGACTGATGAAGTCATGAAGACTCATAGAGAATTAGATCAACCAGCCCATGATTCGCTGGCCCCCGTTCTCACAACTACTCCAACCAAACTAGGAGTGGGGAACCTGTTTGCCAATTGCCTACTCTGTGCTCTACCCACTAATCCACACTCCCTTTCACGCCCTACATATTTTCAGTCCTTTCTCATTTCTTACCCCTTTATATAAAACAAGTCCACAGCTCGG
>NW_008825407.1:581975-584795 GCF_000699105.1 Pygoscelis adeliae | reverse complement strand
TCAAGCATGTAGACACCATTGAGCAATGACCATGCATTAATCAGCTCCTAGCGTAACAGCAGAGCAGGCAGAACGAGTTCAAGGCTTCTTGTTCCTTTCACACGTATCAGATTCAGTCAGCAATGCATCCAGATACAGCAGTAGAGCTATCCTGGTATAGAGCACATGGGGAAAAATCACCACTGCTGCAGGTGTGCTTACAGTAGATCTACAGATACTCAGAGCTGTGATTTATATGAGAGAGACTCAATTTATATGGCATAAACTTCAGATATTTGTGACAATTTGGGCTCACCGCCTCCATGTGATAATCAGCTGTGTGTCTCAGGGTAGGTGATGGAGGGAAGGAAAACTGAACCAGGAGGATCCAGTTATTTCAGGGATGCATTTTCATGTTAGAGGGCATGCTGAATTGAGAGCTCAGTGAAGATGGTCAGGACCTGGCTTCAGATAATGAGGACTCGGATTTTTAGGGTAGTGTGAGCATCTGAATAGCTCCTCCAGGGTACCATGGCAGGCCAAACACAAGCTTTCCAGGGCTTAAATCAGGCCTCCAGGCTATGAGCTGGACCATGGGGAATCTTAATTATTGGAACAAGTTACAGGCAGGATATAAACGCCTGTTGTGTAACAACGATACTCAGTGAGTGTGCAGAAGGAGGGTGATTCACTGAAGGAGTGAGAGGGTGTGTGACGGGACAAGGGCATTAACTGGAGGATATGTGCCACCTGGGGGAGGACCCCTTTCTAGTGGTTATGCCGAGTCTTCATCTCTGAAAAGGCTGAAGGGGAAAATGACTACTCAGCATTAAATTCATGCGGAGGACAGGAAAGGGATACCAGCTAAAGAGGGAAATCTATTTGAATTAAAGGACAGCGCTAGTGTAAGATCAAATAGGCTTCATTAAAAAAATATAGGCTAGAAATTAGAAGATGATTTCTAGACATCACAGGAGCAGAGTTCAGGGATGGCCTTTGAAAGAGTCTTGGACACCAGGATCCGAACTAGGTTCAAGATGACCTTGCTACAGTCATCAACATGTTGCATAACAGTGTATGGATGATACTGCATGCCTTCAATGTGCTTACAAGACTTGTTGCACCATGTTCATATTGTTTTTAATTAATTAATTAAGCTTGTGTTTCAAGGCTTCTGCTGGTTGCCTGTAGAGGCCAGGAAGGATTTCCCCCCCCCCCCCCCTTTGATGATTAGCTTGGTTTCTGTGTCATTGGTTTTCAGTTTTTGTTTTCTTTTCCACCTCCTTTTCATGCACTGGAGATTGGCACAACCCAAGACGAGGAAGTTGGCTGGAGCTGGTTGCACCTCTCAGGTGTCTGCTCAGCATTAAAACACGATCTCCAAGTTTGGGATCAGGAATATTCCTTAGTTGGATTGGCAAGGACCGCTGGAGCTTTTTTACCTTCTGCTGTATGATGGCATATTCTCTTTTGGCTTCTTTGGAGTGTGGTTACTGGCAGTTTTCAGGTCAGCCCCAGTAACCATGCAGATGTCATTTCGTGGACGGTTCCACATGCGAACTTGGGAGATCGTGATTCTGTTCTCTGTTCTGCTCCAACCTGTTGGCAGTCTTCTAAAGTGCTCTGGAATCTTCAGGAACAAAGCGTGCTAGAGGAGATAGATATTATTCATGTAAAATTGACAGTTTGTATAATCTTATGGTTTTGGGGGCTGTAGAAGAAGTAACAAAACATTCCCTGATTTGCAGCTGGCAGAACTGAATTTATTGGTATCTGGATAGCTGCAATAGATTGTACTCCTTCCAGAAAAAGATTTGGTCCTGGGGTATAGGTGCTAGCATGGGTCTATAGCCCCCAGGATCTCTTTGTGTATTCTTCTGTGAGGATGCTCTTTTTTCTCTGATGCTTGGAAATTATAATCTTTAGCATAATTTGCTATTGTCCCCTGTAGCAGGTTAGGTCTAGTTCTCTATGGGTTTGCATCGCAGCAAAAAATGCCGTGCACCAAACTCTGCAAGGCAGGGCAATGCTGTCTCTATCTCATGCCTCAGGAAACTAAGGTCTGCCAAAGTTGAAAAACATTGGTTTTCCAGCGACCCAAAGGCAGAGACTGGAAATCCCCAAACAGAGACCTTCTTGTCCCTGTCCCATTGCTTGAAAAGTTGTTTTCCCTCCAGAGCCCATTTTACTGATCCATGAGATACAGTTCCAGTAGCTGAGCCACTGAGGAGGTTTCTGGCACAGTGTGTCAGCAGATGGGAAAGGCTACTAGGGCATATCTGGGGCAGGGCTCCTGTATGGTCCTTTCCTCCCTGAGCAGAGGACAAGTTTCTCTCCCTCTGAAGAGCTGTGCTGATTAAGCTTGTCGTGCAGCTATATCTGGGGTCCTAGACTGGGAGAGAGGTGCTGTGGGATGGACCCCAGGCTGGGAAAGGGTTGAGAGTACCACTGATAAGAATTTTATTTGTGATGGGAGAGACTTGAGAAGTCCACGTCATGAGCTATAGGCAGGCTTGACATCCAGAGGCTCTGTGCTAATGAAACTGGAAGAAGCTCTGCATTTGGTGATGGGTGATAAAAGGTGGTTATAAGGAACGTCACTACTTGCTCCTCCTTAGTCTTTTTCTAAAGACTAAGACTTATCCCCTTCTCTGCAGTCCCATGGTTCCCCGTCCCCCCGTCTCCAAGCATCTATGCTCTCCCAGGTTGGCAGCTATTCCCTCTCAGTGCGGAGTCTCTGCCTTTGCAAGATCAAAGTCCCAGCTCCCTGGTGAGCTCTGAGAGTGAAAACAAATGAAGCTGATGGGATGAGGTGTGACTCAAGGTGCCGAGCCTGGAGGA
>NW_008825407.1:579327-581950 GCF_000699105.1 Pygoscelis adeliae | reverse complement strand
AGGGGAAATGTGGATGGATAAAGAAGAGCAGAACAAGGACAAGCAGGGAAAGAAGAAAAAAAATGACAGAGCGCTATTAATAGAGTCTCCCTAACGCACAGACTACTCTGAGATCCTTTGTATTTGGCAATATGAAGCCAAGCTTCCCTCCAGGCAGTGGTTGTTTCTAGTAAGGGTAGCACGGAGAGCCATGCATGGAGGAGCACTCCTTGCCCTGACCTGCCCTGGAGACAGAAACTGTGGCTCTGTCCCTCCCGAGGTGTCCAGGCCTGCTTGACCACTGAGCAGCCTAGCACGGTGGGAGGGAGAGCAGGATGGGGCAACCTCTGCCCCGAGAGCGTGCTGCAGGTGGGGCAGAGGAGGGGGTAGATGCTTCCTCCCCTTATGCTGTGCTTGTTCATGGTCCAGGTGCTGGTGAGGGGCTGGGGGCGATGGCAAGCTCACGAGCTTGTTGGATCAGGTCAGTGTCTTCCTTGCTAAGAGCAAGTGCTGTCTCCCCCAAATCTTTCTGTGCCTCTTGCAAGAGCCTCAGTGTCTTGAGTCGGCTCTCTCTGCGGAAGGCTCAGCCTCCTGAGATGGGGCCCCCCTGCAGGGAAGTTACTTAGAGGGGCGAGGAGCCATCACCCACCCAGGGCAGCAGGGCAGGTCTGAGCAGTCCCGTGGATGTGGAAGAACCCCAGCAGGCAAGGTCTCGGCTGCCTGTGGCTTCTGCCCTGTGCAGAAACCTCCACGGGAGGTTTTGCCCGCGCAAGGGCTGCTGCTCCTCTATCATGCCAGGGGACAGCTCAGCACTGGGGAGCTGCAGCCTGACCTCGCTGGGCTTCCCTGCCTGCCGGGCAGGCTTTAGGGGAGGCGGTGGGTGGGCCCCCGTCTGTGTCATTGTTGGGTTCCTGGAAATCGGAGCGCGGGATGGGGGGAAGCCTGAGGAATGAGGCCACCACGCAGAGCAAATGACTGTGTGCTCAGCTCTTGTGTCTGGTTATTCAGAGGAATTCTCATTCTGAAAAGCCCCTGGGAAGTTAAATGGGAAAACATGTTGAAACAAGGGCGCTTATTCACTCTATGACTGAGCAAGACAAATATCCAGTGTGTGTGCGCGTATGCGTGTGTCTCTTGATTTACTCCCCTCTTTCCTTCCTCTATAAATGCAGAAGAAAAAAAAAAGGACAGCAAAAGAAAAAAATGAGATGGAGGTGAAGGGGGAGAGACAAGAGGGAAAACACTGGGAAAAGAAGGGAGAAGGAGAAAAAAAATCAGAACAACTCTGGGAGAGAAATGTAGAAGCTAGATAAGAGAGAGAACTTGGGGACTGAGCCTCCCTTACTCCCTGCCATAAATACAGGATAACTTGACAGAAGCTGAGGCAGGGCAAGGGTCAGGACCAGACCTCGAGGAGGGTTAGCATCCGCCACTCTTACTCATCAGGAGTGACGCTCTGCTACGTGCCTTGCCTGGACTTGCTTGTCCTTGGTCAGCATTATCCCTCTGCAGCTGAATCCCACCCTCTGGTTTTAGGGTGGTGGCAACTGCCTGGGAAACAACTGTGTCATGCCATCCCCTTCTCCAGGTGAAAACAACAGCATCAGCAAGATGCAGGGAAGGCCAGCAAGGCTGCTTTTCTCCAGGCAACAGCGCAGAGACCATATTTTGGTTGCTGGCATTCAGATGGAGATGGGAGCAGGGGGCAGGCAGTCCTTGACACAGCTTGTCTTCCTAGGTTCCTTATCCGCTCCTGTCAGGGGCCGCTCAGTGTTTGGGGCTTGGGAAGGGATCTGCAATTCAGTGGGAGCGTGTGGACACCGGCCCTGGCTTGCACAAATGGGAGTGAAATTTGGCATCCAAGGAGAGCAACGTCTGATGGAAAATGTCTGATGTTTGCCTTGGAAAGGATCTGGGGACAGGCTGATCAAGGTAGCTCTTACGTCACTGGCACTGAGCTCACAGTCCTTCAGCACCTGTTTATACCTTCTTCCAAGCCCCACTGTTAACTGGCAGGAGCTCAGACTTCACCTCTCATCTTGCTATCCCAGCTCTCTGTTCTAGCTCCTGCCTCTCTCCAGATGCATCCTCGCTGCTCTGGGCAGCCCAGAGGGTCACCTGCACCCAGAATCCCCCTCACAGCCTCATGGTAACCAGCCCCCGTCTTCCTGCCAACTGCATCGGGGCCTCTTTGCTTCACTTCTATGTGGCCTGGTGACAGACAAAGCTGTTCCCCTCTCCACTTCCACCCAGCAAAATGAACCTCTGAAGGGTTCTCTAGCCCAAGAAAACGCTATGGCAGGACCCAACTCAAAGTCAGGGCAGAGAATGGGCTTCTTGGTGGCACAGGCATGGCCACCCGCTGCATCCTTGCCCACAGATGCCTGCCTTTTCATCCCGTCCTCTCACCTACCTCCCTAGGGCAGGGCTTTTTGTGTGGCTAGCATATGGGGCTCTCCTCTGGACTTGGTGGCAGCTTTGTCACTGTGGTAGCAGCTGTCCATGGTGAGTTAAATGCCTATAGTAAGGTGCAGGGTAGCAGACTTGACACTGGCAGCAGCAGCAAGGGGCACAGCAGGGGCCAGGCATCTGCCACGCTCCCTGTGTGTCAGCCAGCACTGTCACTACGACTGCCAGCCGGCCC
>NW_008825407.1:567535-578999 GCF_000699105.1 Pygoscelis adeliae | reverse complement strand
GATGTTGCTTGCTGTGCATGGGCAGGGAACACCTGGAGCTTGGGCAACTCAGGGAGCCGTCCCTGCTGCTCCGGTTGGCTCCATGCATGCACTAGCTGCTGGCCTTTATTACATTAATTGCATTTAAGTTTGAGGCTCCATCAAGTCCAAACGCAGCCTAACGTAGCGTCATGGGGCTGGCTGGCACCCAGGAAGGAAAGCCAAGGGGGTGGAGGAAGATTGGGTGAGAAAGCTGCAGGCCTGGGGGAGCTGCAGCTTTCTTCTGGTACAGGGAAGGGCGCGCTTGCCCTTGCCTCGCACTCCCTGCCTGTCTCTGTGTGCCCTGGCAGCAACGATCCTGCCCTCTGGGCTGGCTGGGACAGCCTTTTGGGGCAAGTTCCCCATGTCAGGGGGACACATTGTCACCCAGGGCTACCTCTGCCACTAAAGGAGAGGGGAGGGGGCAGCAGGAGGCTGCCCCTCACCCACGTGCTTGTACCTCTCCTGGAGATCCTGGCCCCATTGCAGCAGCAAGGGGACAGAAGCAGTGTGTCGTGTGGATGCACATGACGGACTCCCTTCACTCTCGCTGAGGAGAGCGCACGCCGCTCACCACCCAGTTGAAGAGCAGCTGATTTGTAAAAGGGTGTTTCTGATGGATGAATGTCTGTCATACATCGCTGGAAGGTTCCCACGTCTCTCACCTGGAGGGCTTTAGTGCTCAGCTTTTGCTGGGCTCAGTGTTCACATCTTGCCCATCCAGCAGGGAAAAATGAAACAGTGAGTGGGGAGGTCACTTCCAGTACACTTTTAGTAAATTTTTTATAGAGCAGGGCTCTCTGAGCATCCCAACAGTGGCGGGGAGACCCCAGACTAGCTGGTGCAGCCCTACTGGGGCTCCCTCCCATATGCCACATCTGCAAGCCTCCCCCAGCATCTTTTGGCTCATCCCAGCTCCCCTTATCCTGCCCATCCCCATGCCCTGCACCATACTGGGGAGACGTGGAAGTCCAGCTTGGGAGTACACAGGAGGTGCTTACTCCTCCTCACTGACCTTCTGCACCCACATGCCCACACCACATAGCGTTCAAATAATCTCCCACACAGCCTGCTTGTACGAGGACATGGGCTAGGAGGATGCCACAGGTGCTGAGCCCTGCTTTCCCCCTCCATGCTATGGAACTGCGTGATTTCCCTGGGTCCTGGGGCTTGTGTGCAAGTACTGAAGATGGAGAGGGGAGTTCAGGGAGAGCTGTGGAAGAGATGAGCTCCCAGCAGCCCTCCGCCCTGCTGCTCCCACCCCAGGTGAGGGATGGGGCGAGCATCTTTAGGGCAGCCTTGCCCGCCCTCTTCCCAGCAGGCAGGGTGCTGTGGGGCGAGGGCACCCTGGCATGGCTTGCCAGCCGCTAGGTGTCCTCCGTGGCCTGCACACGGGTGTCGGGAGCCCCGCAGGGAACGGGGCTTCCAAAAATGTGGGCATGCTGGAAAATCCCTCCAGGGCAGGACGGGCCAGTCCTCCTTCACCTGCCTGTCCAGGCAGGGGTCGGAGCAAGTGCCTGGGGCTGAGTGGGGGGTGGGGGGGTGTATTATCTCAAGCCCATGCCTTCAGCGGTAGGGTGGATGCCTGGACCTGCCCAGGGCCACGTCCCGGAGGGACATGTCCATCCCTGGTGTCCCTGGAGGTCTTGGTGGGAGGGAGGAGGAAAAGCCTTCCCCACACTTGTACTGAGGTCAGGGGCAGAGGACAGGACTGGAGTTTTACTAGGTCTAGTCTTCCTGGCTTTTCCGTGCTCCCCTAGAAAGGTAAATCCGCTGCCATTGAAATGCAGCCAGCCCGGGGGAGCAAGAGAGCTGCTGAGCCAGGCCCCGAAGCACAGAAGCAGCGATGATAATCTGCCTGTGTTGGAGCCAGCCTTTCCTTGCGGTGCTCCCCTGGTCCATGCCTGTCCTGCAGGGTCCCAAGTGGGGCTGGTGGGGTGAGTGCCTTCGTGATTAATTTTCAGCAGGTACCCAGGGCTTCTCGGGGGTTTGATAGTACCTCTTCCTCTCCTCCTCCCTGCTGGAATGCCCCAGATGCTGGGAAGGGATAGTTGGGTTTACAGCAGGGAAAACACCTCAGATTTCTTCCTGGGGGAGAAAAACATGATCCTGGAAATCCCAGCTCTCCCAGTCCTGCTTTTCTGTCCTGGAAAGACCTTCTCCCTAAGCGGCCTGAAATAAATGCTCAAGAGTAAATGCCATTGCCTCTGTAGGGTGCCAGCAGGGTATTTCCCAAACACTTTGCGGAATACAGCTAGCAGCTTCCCCCTCGACATATTCCCCCCTCATTCAAGTCAGCTAGTTCCTGCGCTATCTTATCAGCACACTCATTATACCCTCAGAAACACAGTGTAAACATCTCCAGCAAACTGCTCTTGATGACAATTTCCTTGCCAAATAAGCCACTTCCCTGCTTGAGTGATGATTATGAGAGAGGATTTTTGTAACTGCTGCTGTTTGAACAAGTGAGAAGTAAATACAGCTCCCTTCCTGGGAGCACACACGTGCACCTGCTCGGCGGAGTTTCATCACAGGCAGAGGTAGGAAGGTGTCTGTGGGAACTGCTCATTAAAATACTGGCAGCTCATCACTACTGCTTTGTTCAGTTTCTAACCTGGAATTTGGCTGAGGGAGGAAGAGAACACTGGCAGAAGCTGCCAAGGGAACTTTTATAGTCCAGGCTGTCAGACAGTTGTTTTTACATCTTATTCTAAAAGATGGCACCTCCAGTGGCACAGCATCTGTCATCAAGTGTGTCAGGGTACTGACACGGGCTGTGTTGGGAAGAGATTGGTTATACCAGGGATGACAAAATTGCAATGCTGCTGCTGGGCACCAAAGAGCAGAGTGCTGCTGTACTAAGCAGCGGGAAGACGACAGAGCACTCGCCAGCTTCAGCCCCTGCCTGTCTCTGCTTTCATTACCCGCCGCGGCTGCTGTGGGGTTTAGAGTAGTCCTTGGGCTGCTTTACTTCACAACAGGTAATGCAGCTGGATGCAGACAGGCCAGGACCTGTTGGGGATTTCAAGTGCTTCCTGTGCTGCTCTTCAGCATTTTAGCTCAAGCACAGCCTAAGAAAGCCCTTTCAGCTTTCTGTGGTGTTTACTCCTCCGCGGAGTGACCCAGCCTGCCCCGTCTGAGCCTGTACAATCTGGCTGGGGCTGAGCCCTTGGCCGCATTGCTCTCCTATTCAAAGAGAGAAGGAGGGAGGATGGGGAGAAGGGGAAAAAAAACAGAAACTAAATGAGTCTCCCGGCTGGTAGCAGAGCTTCCGTGCAGCAGTTCCAGAAGTCTGTCCAATTTCTTCTCCCATTACGAGGCTTTGTTGCAGACCTTCACAGCTTGCTTTAAAAGCAGTGTTCCTCTCCGTGAGCACTGTGCTAATTCCTCCCGCAGTCTGGGCTGGGATGGCTTTCTCAGATGGGCACGTTCCCACTCCGCTCTGCCTGTGTCCCTCTCTTCTCTCAACTAATATTTCACAAAGATTTATTTTTTCTTCCCTTCCCCATGTAAATAACACCACATATGGCCACAAATGGTGTGTTCAGCCAGCAGGGCTCCCCCTGACAGGAGCCAGTGCTAAACTAAGCAAATAGTATGATATTCAGCAACCTGGCCTGATGCCCACCTTAGCAGGCTGAAGTAATGCTTTAAAGATCAGGGAGGGGGCAGAAACATCAGGAGATGAAAGGGAAGGTTTTTAGAGAGGAACTCAAATACAGATTAAAGAGAGAGAAAAGAAAATCCCCTTGGCGTTCTGCATTGATTGCTTTGGTTTGCTTCTTGCAGTGATGGAATGACACTAAAGCAAATTTCTGTACTGCTTCACAACCCCTGCCACGCATTAGAGCAAGGTACTGGTGCATAGCATGCTCTGTACTATTGCCCTGTGTCAGCATTAGCTCTTTGCACCTATATATCTAGTAGTTGCTGTTATGGTGACCGAGAGGAAGATTTAACAGAAACTTAAGATCTAAGCATAGACCCTTGGTTTTTAAATTTGCTTTTTGGAGCTGGAGGAATTAGGAGTGAGAAAGAAGGTAAAGCCTTGTCCATTCTGTGCTGACTGCCAGTTTCAGTGGATCCCTAGTTCAGGGAACTGCATTTTATCACCATTTGCAGCATGTCCTGCTTTCCAGGCAGAGGATGTATTGCACCATGCAATGCAACATCTGTCTGATGAGGTGCAGAAATAGCAGGCTAGGCGGAAACCTTGCTCTGAGATGAGATCTGAAACAATTATGATTCCCTGAAGGCGCATATGGTAGAAGGGGCAATACAGAGCTTTATAGCGAGAATCCTCCAAGTCTTGACATGCCATAAAAGGAATCTATTAGACTGAAGATCGGTGGGGAAAGAAAGATGGGCTGCTCCTGGTATTGTGAAGGAGCTGTGCTGTAGATTTCCAGGGTCAGACTGGGACGTGGACAGAGAGCCCTGCCTAATTAGACTGAGAAAGTGTGTTCTTACTCTAGAAGTGAAAGTCTCTTACTTAGCATGAAAAATCAATGTCACTAATAACAGTAGGGAATATATTCTGGCATGTGATAACGGGTGAATTTCTTCACCAGCGTTCACTGAACCAGTGAGGAAAGGTATTGCCCTGGACTGGGTTTTGATAAGCGATGAGGGCGCCGTACTGAGAAAGTAACCTTGGATTTGGAGATTAACTGCTGATTCAATTCAAATGAAATGGAAAGACAAACAAAGCCTGCAAATAAGGTTTTTGATTTCAAATAGGCAAATCCCTGTGGGCTAAGAGAAATCCACAGCAATGAAAATTGGACTGAGGAGCTCAGAGGAGGCTTGCGATTTTTCTAAGTAAAAAAAAAACGAAGTTCAAAACGTTTGAGAGGTGGGGGGTGGGGATGCTTTCCAAGGGATGTTTGTAGTTCTACCTAGATGAATAACCACCTCAAAAGGATGCTAACAGTAATCAGAATGCCTGCAAGGGATGTAGAAACAGGCCAGATCAGCAGAGAAAGCAGCAGCTTAGAGGTCAGCCTGTGGAGGAATCAATGAGAGCTGTCAAAAGCCGAGCTGACTAACCTCGCAATGGGCATTAAAATAACCAGCCCTAAGTTCTTTGGGTGCAGAACAAAAAGAGCAAGGAAGGAAGGAAGGAATGGTGATCCTCTGCAATCAGCATGGGGTAGAGATTAAGGCAGGTCTAAATATTGGCTCAGAAGGACTTAATCATCAGTGAGGAAAAAGGGCTAAATGTGGGGCAAGTGAAGGCAAAGGTATTCAAAAGGAAATTGCCAAGTTCCTGGTAGAAACAAAGGGAAATACCTTCTTCCCTCTGGTTCTAGAAGAGTGGAGGAAATCACGGATCCTTCATCAGGGTTTTTAACAAGTCTGTGTCATCTCAGCATTATCATAGGACCAGAGCACCTAATTCAATACCTACAATTAAAAAGGGGATGGGGTTGGGAGGGAGTATTGTAGATGACTACAGAAATGCCACCTCACTCCTCAGCAGGATGTCAGAGCAAATTTTGCAGGAGAGAAGTGTTAAGGCTACATATAAATGGAAAATGAAATTAATTGTGGCTGCCTGGGAGGGACTAGTTGTTTTTTAACTAGCTGTTCTTTTCTAAAATAATTCAACTTGTAGATAGAGCCTGGGGAAAAAAAAACAAACCTCTCTAGCTTGCTTTAGGATGAAGTTTGAGCTATTTTGAGGAAGGGAGTGTGAGATACAGTTTCTCCTAATACTACTCCAGCAGATCCTTTCCCATTCCTGGAGGAGGAGACAGGGCTTCTGAGAAGTACTGCTGCTGATCAGCTTACATGTACGCCTGCGCTGAGAGCAGTGGCCACGGAGGTGCCTTACCCTGCAGTTTAATTGTGCAGGTTCCCAGCTGAGTCACCGGGGAGTTCGCTGCGCAGCCCGTTTCTTCAGCGGTGCCCAGGCCACCTTGTCTGTGGCAGGGTGAGCAGGCAGGGTGGGGACGGTCGGGCTCACTGGAGGCAGCAATGCCCTTCAGTGTCTGGAGGTTTCCTAACTGCACAGCGAAGAGGCAGTTCAGAGGGTTTCCCCCCCCGGCCCCCCCCGCCACTGGGCTGTGCAGCCATGGGCATGCTGTGACCCTGTCTCTGAGATTACGCTGCAAAGACGAACGAGGCTAGAGAGATGCCAAGTATCACTGCTGTTATTTCCGACCCTGGCATACTCGGGTCTCCTCCTCCACTTCATTGAGAGCTCTCTCTCTGCCCTAATAGCTCACAGTAACCCGAGTCTGTCCTTCCCCTTTTCCTTACTTTCTCTTCTCTTGCTCAGGCACGTTGCTGAGCAGGCCAAAATTCAGCATTGCTTCAGGAGGGAGCCGCTTGTGCTCTCAGCAGTGACATGGAAGGAGAGGAGCCAGCTGGCAAGGAAAGGAGTCAGAGAGAGGGAGAAGTGGCAGGAAAAGGGGATGATGAGAGGAGGAGAGAAGAAGTTAAGAAAAAGAGAGAAAACATTCCTTGCTCTGATTTGTGGGAAATATCTCTGCTGTCCATTAGCAAAATTCTCCTGTTTTTGCAGCAGCTGCAGCCTCAAGCTACAGCCTGGAAGCAGGGGAAGATGAAAGAAAAGGAAGAGGTGGGAGAGGGCCCAAGTCTTGCTAAACCAGCGGGATGTGAAACCCGCAGAACTAACTGGCTGTCAGCGCTTTCTTACTGCTCCCTGCCACTTTCCTGGCAGTAGTTCTGAGCCCAGCAGCAGGGTGAGCTTGCAAGAGAAGGAAGGGGCTGCAGAGAAGCAGCAAAGAAGGCAATGGAGATGGGAAGGAGGGAAAAGGGAGATGGGGGAATGGGAGGGGAACAGTGCTGCCAGCGGTTTCCTGCAAGCCTTGGAGGCACCTCAGGGTCCAGCAGTGCTCAGGGACTGCAGAGGACTCCCTCAGGGCCTTTCTTTGCCAGCCAGGAGATTCTCCAGAGCTGCCTGGTACAGACAAAAGCTTCCTCTCTTCCTCTTGCTGCTCTGGCTGGCAGGGAGCAGTTTGACTCCAGATGGGAAGATATTCTAGCTCAATTGGAAGAGTCTGTTCTGAGTTTGGGGGTTTTGTTCTTTCTTTTAAAAAAAAAAAAAAACCCACAGTTAATGCCTCTAATACTAAGCTGGGCTGCTCATAATTCTCCTCCAAATCTTGCACCAAGCAGGCCCACTCCTGCTCTGACTCGGGGTAGGAGATGTTCAAAGTGCTCCTGCAGGGCAGGGGAGGGGGTTGGCAGCTGGTTGCTTCATCATCTCTTTCAAAGCTGTTTGTTGACCTTGCAGCTCTGCACTCTCTCCTCTCTGCCCCGCACTGCAGCCTCTGCCTTTCTCGCACCCCCAGGAGTCACTTCCTCATTGTCAGTTTAAGGATGTTTTTGTGTGGGAGAGCACACCTGCCTTCTCTCCAGATGCTCTGTATGGGCCCTCATGCCAAGTAATGACCAGGTCAGTCCCACCCATCCTCAGAGGGGCTGTGGATATTCACCCCCAGCTCTCAGAAACAAAGCATTCCCTAAACACCAGGCATGAACACAAGGTTTTATACCAGCCAACGAGTCTCACCCTCCAGGATTAATCATTACACCAAATGTAATACTTCCACTAAAACCTGAAACTGCATTGGCTATATGAAAACCTGAATGACTTCAGTGACAAGCTAAGCAAGAGCTGTCCTGCCCTCAAGCAGTCCCTTGCAGCCTCACGAGGAAGGTGTTGGTTATCACGTGGTGCATTTAATGCTTGCATGGCAGCAAGGCAGGAGCTCTGCCACCGGTGTCACGGGTTCCCTCTCCTCCCCACCTCCAGTGTTTGCTGGCGCGTGGCAGGAGGCAGCCAGCCTTGCTTGGGACCAGTGCTCGTTATTGTCATCAGCGTATACCATAGCAGAGTGACCTGACCAGGGAGAGCCCAGCAGCCAGCTGCAGAGCTGCGATAGCCTGAGCGTGTGCCCGCCACATCTGCCCTGGGTGCGAGAGGCAGCTCTGCTAGCTCCTCCGTCCCCTGCCTCCCTCCTGCTGTTCTGTAAGACTGCCTGGCATCTTCTGCTGTCTTGCTTCACAGCTGGTGGCTTTGGTGGTGGGGGGAGGCTTTGCTCCAAGGCAGGGAATAGGACTGCGTCTATTTGGAGCTTGTGTGTTGAAGGGGGCCCCTCTTTCTGACCCCACCTCCTTTCCCCTTTTATGAGAAGCTGGCCTCTTTCAACTGACAGCAGGGCTTTCCTGCCAGGCTTGTTAGCTTTAGCTGGAACAATTTCCTTTGAACTCAGCTTGAATTAACATCTCTATGGCAATAGGATCAGGGCTTTGTCTCTTGCAACCTGCCCTTCACCCTCAACAAGGGATTCTACCAGGAGGTGGGAAGGGAACAGTATGCCGCCCTGGCCAACACCACCACATCTTTCTGGGGAAAAGCAGAGGTGTTTGCTGGGACGAGAATGCAAGGATGATTTGACTGTCTGTAACTTCCCGAGGGGAGGGGAGGATAGGGAAAGCTGCAGCAGATGCTGGCAGGTCCTCGCTCAGTTTAGATTAGCTTGCTGCATACAGTGCCAGCGAGTGAACGTGTGTCTTGGGGGTGAAAGGAAAGCAGCTTGTTTCACTTCAACATAAACAATCACAAACAAACGCAGTTCCCCTGGGACTGGATTTCTCTGGTGCTGAGACAATGCAGTGGAAGGAAAACAGCGCTCCCGCTTTATCCAAATGCAGCGTTTTCCCTTCTGCCCCATGCCATCACCCCATCTCACCCACAGCCACCCAGTTCCCCATCTCCATCTCTGCCCTGTCTGCTCCTTCATCTCCGTGGCTTGGGAATCTGCCACTGCCGAAGGAGGTTGGCTGGGTCGCTCTCCCATCCTCTTGCCAGGTTGTGCGATGCACATAGCGCATCCTACCATACCTCCTTTCCCCTGCAGTATGAAAAAGCCATGTGCAAGTCAATGACCACACTGGTATGAAGCTGGACTGAATAGCCCCCAATGCTACCCCACTGCCCCCACCTCAATGCCAACTATCTGGCTGTTTGCTCCTCAGACGCTCCTCCTTATCCCTCCCCTAGTTCCCCCAGAAGGAAGATCCCCCTTTTCAGGCTGTTATGAAACTTGACCTTTCTAGTTATGCTAGCTATGCATCACCCCCAGCCCAGGCAGCCCGGGCACCAGATAAAGGGCAACTTTACTCCCTCCCTGTCTCACTCCTACTCCCAGCCCTGACCCACGTGGGTCCGTCTGTTTGGCAGTAGTGGGCTCTCACTAATGATATGGGTTTTCTTCCTCTTGTAGAGAGAGAGGCTGGTTTTGCAGCCAAGCCTGTAGGTGGGAAAAAAGAGGCCTTTTCCTTTGAATGCCGGGTAATTTCTTTGGGAGCTGCCTCAGGGAAATCAAATCTCAGTTTCTTCTTTTCAGGGGGGAGAACAGGGGGAGATGGAAACACCGCAGCAACCACTTCCCTTTCTCCTGCTCCTCCTCTTCATTCAGTTCCCTGCTCCTAAATACCCAGGGAAGGCAGTGCTCTTCCTGCTCCCCGCTCCCGACATCCTGGGATGGACTGCAGGTGTCTGGGCAAGACAGGGAAGCCCCAGACGGATGTTGTGTGTCCAGAGCGGTTTTGCTGGGCGTTACACTGAAGTCAAGGTCCCTGCAGCTGTGATCCCCCAAGAGGCTCAGGGGGCAGAACAAGGTACTCTCCAGCATGACATGCTGGGGTCAGCGGGGGTTCTGCAGGGTACATGGGGAAAGGAGTGCAGGGGCAACACCATGAGGCTCAGAGCTCTCGGCTCAGGCTTGCGAGGTGGTTGGGCTTGTTTGATTTCCTTTTTTACCTCCTTTTTCCCCCCCAGTGCTTTTTCTCCTTCTTCCAACAGAGTTACTGCAGCTGGATCACAGCAGGCAGTTTTCATTCTCTGTTAATGAGAAACTCCTGCACTTTGTCCCTTGAAATGGAGCCATATTTGCCACGTGATTGTGGGGAAGGGCTCCAGCTAAGGTTACGGCGAGAAAGAGAGGCGAAGGGATAAACTAGCTCCCCTTGTACATGTAGTGCTTACGCCAGGGGCTGAGCCGGGTGGTGGGAAGGCACCAGCTGAAGGCCAGTTGCTTCAGGAATCAAAGCCTGTCCGGCCTCACCCTGCTGACCCCGTGCTGACTCAGTGGGCTGTCTGGATCTCTTCATACCAGGGAACAGGAATTCATCTGCCCACACTTCCCACCTCCCCCATCTCCATCCTCAGCTGTGATTAGCATGCAAGAGGCTACATGCACGTACCAGCCTCCACACTCCCGTAACCATGAATCATAAACCAGTGGGATGGTTTCCTGGAGCTGGGGAACAGGGGTCGTTCCTCATCTCCTGGTACAGCTGGGCTGGCCTCTTCCCACAGGAGCAGCTTTTGGTCAGGACTAGGGAAACCCCCAGCATTGGTTGGCTGGGGCAGACTCCCCAGCTGCTCCCTGGGGCAGCTAGCAGCAGTGTCACTGAGCAGAAGCGGAGATTTCTTTTCCACGACCTAGGCTTTGCTGCCAATGGTGCCACAAACCTGCTTGGCATCACTGGGAGTGCAGCTTTCCCCACTAACCCAGCCCCGTGTTTCAAAAGCCTTTTCTGAGCATGCTTGCAGGGACTGGGCCCCCTCTGTGCACTCCATCAGGGTACAGCATGGGCTTTGCGAGCTTCTGCTCTCCTGCCTGTGCTCTGAACAGGCAGAGCACAAAGTGCCAGGCTCTGCCTCCCTCCTGCTGTGGTTAGTGCCTCTTATCTCAAGCAAAAGGTATCTCTTTTCTCCCTAATACAGACAAGACTGCCATGACCCTTTTGTGGCTCAGTCCCAGTCAGGCATTCTTGTTCTCTTGCAATCCTGCCCCAAAAGCTGTGAAGGGAATATAACATGATTTCTCCTGCCGCGCTAAGAGCTGCTCAATTAATTCTGGGCTGCAGGCTTCCTTGCAGCAGCGCCCCACAAACAGCGTGATGTATTCTCTCAGGCTTGGCACTCGGTGACTCACACGCTGCCCACCCTGCAAGCGGTTGGCAGGGCAGCTGCAAGCAGGACCATCTTGTTTTGTCCTTAGCCAAGCTCTGAGCTTCATGTCACAGTGCGTTGGGCAAACAAAGGGGATTTCCCAATCGTCCCAGCAGTAGCTCTGCCTTACTCCAGCTCTTGTGCCCCCTTTCTGTTTTCTTTCACGCTTTTCTGCTTCCATGAAACACTGTCTAATAGGCTGGGCTCTGGTTTGACTCCATAGCGTGACTGCAAGACACGTCCCGAACTCCAGAGTAACAGTTTGAGCCAAACCTCTTCAGACTTTGGGGTATTTGAAATTCAGAGCCCAGTTCTTTCATGAGGGAGGGTTGGGAGCTCTGGGATTTGGGAACAGGTAGCTTCTCAAAAGGTGCTGTTGATTTCTCCCACATGCTACAGGAAGAGAAGGCAGAAGCATCTTGCCTTTGATGGACTGGAGGGAAGAAAAAA